>NC_090852.1:265000-565000 GCF_024217435.2 Syngnathus scovelli | reverse complement strand
TAAGACCTTCTGCACGTACAACATGGACAAACCTTGGTTTACACCGAACCTTAGGAGGCTGCGCAAAGTCAAGGAAGAGGCCTACAGGAGCGGCGACCGGGACCTGTTCAAGCAGACCAGAAACACACTGAACCGAGAGGTCAGGAAAGCCAGGAGGTGTTACGGGGAGAGCCTGGAGAGACACCTCTCTGCCAATCCTGATCCCTCAACAGTGTGGAAAGGCCTGCAGAGCATCACGGGCTTCAAGAAACAAACCCCCCGTCCTGTGGAGAGCCCAAGGCTCGCTGACCAGCTAAACAGGTTCTACTGCAGGTTTGATCGGTCCTCCCACACAACGGGACCTCCTGCAGCACAATCCACACAATCCACATACTCACCTCCCCCCACAACTGCTCTGTCCACACCTCCATCACCGTGGGCACCGACTCTCTCTCTTGCAGAGGCCGCGCCCGCACTCCAGATTCGCGAGGAGGAAGTGCGCCAGATGTTCCGGAGACAAAAGATCAGGAAGGCACCGGGCCCTGACGGCGTGTCACCTTCCTGCTTGAAAGTCTGCGCTGAGCAGCTGGCGCTCACCTTTGCACGGATCTTCAACCGTTCCCTGGAGCTGTGTGAGGTGCCCTCGTGCTTCAAGAGCTCCACCATCGTTCCAGTGGCCAAGAAGCCCGCCATCACAGGTCTGAATGACTATAGACCTGTTGCACTGACATCTGTGTTCATGAAATCTTTTGAGAGGTTAGTACTGAACCACCTGAAGGATGTCACGGGCCCCCTGCTGGACCCCCTCCAGTTTGCCTACCGGGCAAACAGGTCGGTGGATGATGCGGTCAACATGGGACTGCACTACATCCTGCAACACCTGGACACCCCAGGAAAGTACGCCAGGATCCTGTTTGTGGACTTCAGCTCGGCGTTCAACACCATCGCTCCTGACATCCTCCAACAGAAGCTCATCCAGCTCGCGGTGCCTGCCTCCACCTGTCAGTGGATCACCAGCTTCCTGACCAACAGGAGACAGCGTGTGAGGCTGGGGAGCATCACATCTGACACCCTGACCACCAACACTGGAGCCCCTCAGGGATGCGTCCTCTCCCCACTGCTCTTCTCCCTCTACACCAACGATTTCTCCGCAAGTGACTCTTCCGTGAAGCTCCTGAAGTAAGCAGACGACACCACTCTCATCGGACTGATCCAGAACGAAGACAAGCACAGACTGCAACGGACAATAAGGACTGCAGAAAAGATAATTGGAATCAACCTCCCATCTATCCAAGACTTGTACCTGTCCAGGACCAGGAAACGTGCAAGTAACATCTCAACAGACCCTTCGCACCCAGGTTGCAGCCTGTTTGAACTACTCCCCTCCGGACGCCGTTATAGAGCTATGTAAACTAAAACCAGCAGACACAGAGACAGCTTCTTCCCCCAGGCTGTCGCTCTGATGAACTCACACCACTCTTAGAGTCTCAGAGTCATTAGTGTGCAATAACATCCCGCTTTCCACACCTTTTTTGTCTACACTGTTTGTACTATGTGTCCTCTCTGCATCCATTGCAGCCTGGTCATCCTAGAAGAGGGACCCTCCCATCTGTGGTCTCTTCTCAAGGTTTCTCATTTCCCCTAGCTGGAGTTTTGAGTTTTTCCTTGCCCTCTTGGGAGTTTAAGATGGCTCCACCTGGTACCTCGCACGGCTCTCATCTTCCCCGCGCACGGACTTCCGAGCACTCGGGGAGACGCTCGGAAGCTGCCGGTGCCGCCGTGGCGGGGAATTGCCTCGCTCTGGCGGACGCGGCGAGTAAAAACACCACCTCTCGCACTTAGCGCACACTCTCGCGTTGCTACGCCTCCCGTGGCACTTTAAGCGGCCGAACGGCGGGAGTAACTCTAACTCTCTTAAGGTAGGCTCACTTGACATTTTTTTAACGGTTCGCGGAGGCGACCGGGACCACCGGGAGGCCGTGAGCGCGCGCCGGGTAGCCGGAAATAGCTCCAAGACGAGCGAATCGGCTGTTTGTAAGCACCGCGGATGAGATCGCGGAGCCTCATTCGACTTCCAGCGGCCGGTGCACTCGCGCACGCCGCCAGGCGCCGCCGAAAGGCCGTGCACATGCGCCAAGAGGCCGAAAATGGCCCCGGCCCAGCGGTTCGGCACTTTACAAGCACCGCGGATGAGATCGCGGGGCCGCATTCGACTTCCAGCGGCCGGTGCACTCGCGCACGCCGCCCGGCACCGCCGAAAGGCCGTGCGCATGCGCCAAGTGGCCGAAAATAGCCCCGGCCCAGCGGTTCGGCACTTTACAAGCACCGCGGATGAGATCGCGGGGCCGCATTCGACTTCCAGCGGCCGGTGCACTCGCGCACGCCGCCCGGCACCGCCGAAAGGCCGTGCGCATGCGGCAAGTGGCCGAAAATAGCCCCGGCCCAGCGGTTCGGCACTTTACAAGCACCGCGGATGAGATCGCCGGGCCGCATTCGACTTCCAGCGGCCGGTGCACTCGCGCACGCCGCCCGGCACCGCCGAAAGGCCGTGCGCATGCGCCAAGTGGCCGAAAATGGCCCCGGCCCAGCGGTTCGGCACTTTACAAGCAACGCGGTTGAGATCGCGGGGCCGCATTCGACTTCCAGCGGCCGGTGCACTCTCGCACGCCGCCCGGCACCGCCGAAAGGCCGTGCGCATGCGCCAAGTGGCCGAAAATGGCCCCGGCCCAGCGGTTCGGCACTTTACACGCTCCGCGGATGAGATCGCGGGGCCGCATTAGACTTCCAGCGGCCGGTGCACTCGCGCACGCCGCCCGGCACCGCCGAAAGGCCGTGCGCATGCGCCAAGTGGCCGAAAATAGCCCCGGCCCAGCGGTTCGGCACTTTACAAGCACCGCGGATGAGATCGCGGGGCCGCATTCGACTTCCGGCGGCCGGCGCGCACGGTGAGTGGCGCCGGTGACCGTCCGGCTCCACTTGGTACCTCGCACGGCTCTCATCTTCCCCCTGCACGGACTTCCGAGTGCTCGGGGAGATGCTCGGAAGCTGCCGGTGCCGCCGTGGCGGGGAATTACATCGCTCTGGCGGACGCGGCGAGTAAAAACACCACCTCTCGCACTTAGCGCACACTCTCGCGTTGCTACGCCTCCCGTGGCACTTTAAGCGGCCGAACGGCGGGAGTAACTCTAACTCTCTTAAGGTAGGCTCACTTGACATTTTTTTAACGGTTCGCGGAGGCAACCGGGACCACCGGAAGGCCGTGAGCGCGCGCCGGGTAGCAGGAAATAGTTCCAAGACGAGCGGATCGGCGTTTTGTAAGCACCGCGGATGAGATCGCGGGGCCGCATTCGACTTCCAGCGGCCGGTGCACTCGTGCACGCCGCCCGGCATCGCCGAAAGGCCGTGCGCATGCGCCAAGTGGCCGAAAATAGCCCCGGCCCAGCGGTTCGGCACTTTACAAGCACCGCGGATGAGATCGCGGGGCCGCATTCGACTTCCAGCGGCCGGTGCACTCGCGCACGCCACCCGGCACCACCGAAAGGCCGTGCGCATGCGCCAAGTGGCCGAAAATAGCACCGGCCCAGCGGTTCGGCACTTTACAAGCACTGCGGATGAGATCGCGGGGCCGCATTCGACTTCCAGCGGCCGGTGCACTCGCGCACGCCGCCTGGCACCGCCGAAAGGCCGTGCGGATGCGCCAAGTGGCCGAAAATAGCCCCGGCCCAGCGGTTCGGCACTTTACAAGCACCGCGGATGAGATCGCGGGGCCGCATTCGACTTCCGGCGGCCGGCGCGCACGGCGAGCGGCGCCGGTGACCGTCCGGCTACACCTAGTACCTCGCACGGCTCTCATCTTCCCCCCGCACGGACTTCCGAGCGCTCGGGGAGACGCTCGGAATCTGCCGGTGCCGCCGTGGCGGGGAATTTCCTCGCTCTGGCGGACGCGGCGAGTAAAAACACCACCTCTCGCACTTAGCGCACACTCTCGCGTTGCTACACCTCCCGTGGCACTTTAAGCGGCCGAACGGCGGGAGTAACTCTAACTCTCTTAAGGTAGGCTCACTTGACATTTTTTTAACGGTTCGCAGAGGCGACCGGGACCACCGGGAGGCCGTGAGCGCGCGCCGGGTAGCAGGAAATAGCTCCAAGACGAGCGGATCTGCGTTCTGTAAGCACCGCGGATGAGATCGCGGGGCCGCATTCGACTTCCAGCGGCCGGTGCACTCGCGCACGCCGCCCGGCATCGCCGAAAGGCCGTGCGCATGCGCCAAGTGGCCGAAAATGGCCCCGGCCCAGCGGTTCGGCACTTTACAAGCACCGCGGATGAGATCGCGGGGCCGCATTCGACTTCCAGCGGCCGGTGCACTCGCGCACGCCACCCGGCACCGCCGAAAGGCCGTGCGCATGCGCCAAGTGGCCGAAAATAGCCCCGGCCCAGCGGTTCGGCACTTTACAAGCACCGCGGATGAGATCGCGGGGCCGCATTCGACTTCCAGGGGCCGGTGCACTCGCGCACGCCACCCGGCACCGCCGAAAGGCCGTGCGCATGCGCCAAGTGGCCGAAAATGGCCCCGGCCCAGCGGTTCGGCACTTTACAAGCACCGCGGATGAGATCGCGGGGCCGCATTCGACTTCCAGCGGCCGGTGCACTCGCGCACGCCACCCGGCACCGCCGAAAGGCCGTGCGCATGCGCCAAGTGGCCGAAAATAGCACCGGCCCAGCGGTTCGGCACTTTACAAGCACCGCGGATGAGATCGCGGGGCCGCATTCGACTTCCAGCGGCCGGTGCACTCGCGCACGCCGCCCGGCACCGCCGAAAGGCCGTGCGCATGCGCCAAGTGGCCGAAAATAGCACCGGCCCAGCGGTTCGGCACTTTACAAGCACTGCGGATGAGATCGCGGGGCCGCATTCGACTTCCAGCGGCCGGTGCACTCGCACACGCCGCCTGGCACCGCCGAAAGGCCGTGCGGATGCGCCAAGTGGCCGAAAATAGCCCCGGCCCAGCGGTTCGGCACTTTACAAGCACCGCGGATGAGATCGCGGGGCCGCATTCGACTTCCGGCGGCCGGCGCGCACGGCGAGCGGCGCCGGTGACCGTCCGGCTCCACCTAGTACCTCGCACGGCTCTCATCTTCCCCCCGCACGGACTTCGGAGCGCTCGGAGAGACGCTCGGAATCTGCCGGTGCCGCCGTGGCGGGGAATTGCCTCGCTCTGGCGGACGCGGCGAGTAAAAACACCACCTCTCGCACTTAGCGCACACTCTCGCGTTGCTACGCCTCCCGTGGCACTTTAAGCGGCCGAACGGCGGGAGTAACTCTAACTCTCTTAAGGTAGGCTCACTTGACATTTTTTTAACGGTTCGCAGAGGCGACCAGGACCACCGGGAGGCCGTGAGCGCGCGCCGGGTAGCAGGAAATAGCTCCAAGACGAGCGGATCTGCGTTCTGTAAGCACCGCGGATGAGATCGCGGGGCCGCATTCGACTTCCAGCGGCCGGTGCACTCGCGCACGCCGCCCGGCATCGCCGAAAGGCCGTGCGCATGCGCCACGTGGCCGAAAATGGCCCCGGCCCAGCGGTTCGGCACTTTACAAGCACCGCGGATGAGATCGCGGGGCCGCATTCGACTTCCAGCGGCCGGTGCACTCGCGCACGCCACCCGGCACCGCCAAAAGGCCGTGCGCATGCGCCAAGTGGCCGAAAATAGCACCGGCCCAGCGGTTCGGCACTTTACAAGCACCGCGGATGAGATCGCGGGGCCGCATTCGACTTCCAGCGGCCGGTGCACTCGCGCACGCCGCCCAGCACCGCCGAAAGGCCGTGCGCATGCGCCAAGTGTCCGAAAATAGCCCCGGCCCAGCGGTTCGGCACTTTACAAGCTCCGCGGATGAGATCGCGGGGCCGCATTCGACTTCCAGCGGCCGGTGCACTCGCGCACGCCGCCCGGCACCGCCGAAAGGCCGTGCGCATACGCCAAGTGGCCAAAAATAGCCCCGGCCCAGCGGTTCGGCACTTTACAAGCACCGCGGATGAGATCGCTGGGCCGCATTCGACTTCCGGCGGCCGGCGCGCACGGCGAGTGGCGCCGGTGACCGTCCGGCTCCACTTGGTACCTCGCACGGCTCTCATCTTCCCCCCGCACGGACTTCCGAGTGCTCGGGGAGACGCTCGGAAGCTGCCGGTGCCGCCGTGGCGGGGAATTTCCTCGCTCTGGCGGACGCGGCGAGTAAAAACACCACCTCTCGCACTTAGCGCACACTCTCGCGTTGCTACGCCTCCCGTGGCACTTTAAGCGGCCGAACGGCGGGAGTAACTCTAACTCTCTTAAGGTAGGCTCACTTGACATTTTTTTAACGGTTCGCAGAGGCGACCGGGACCACCGGGAGGCCGTGAGCGCGCGCCGGGTAGCAGGAAATAGCTCCAAGACGAGCGGATCTGCGTTCTGTAAGCACCGCGGATGAGATCGCGGGGCCGCATTCGACTTCCAGCGGCCGGTGCACTCGCGCACGCCGCCCGGCATCGCCGAAAGGCCGTGCGCATGCGCCAAGTGGCCGAAAATGGCCCCGGCCCAGCGGTTCGGCACTTTACAAGCACCGCGGATGAGATCGCGGGGCCGCATTCGACTTCCAGCGGCCGGTGCACTCGCGCACGCCGCCCAGCACCGCCGAAAGGCCGTGCGCATGCGCCAAGTGTCCAAAAATAGCCCCGGCCCAGCGGTTCGGCACTTTACAAGCTCCGCGGATGAGATCGCGGGGCCGCATTCGACTTCCAGCGGCCGGTGCACTCGCGCACGGCGCCCGGCACCGCCGAAAGGCCGTGCGCATGCGCCAAGTGGCCGAAAATAGCCCCGGCCCAGCGGTTCGGCACTTTACAAGCACCGCGGATGAGATCGCTGGGCCGCATTCGACTTCCGGCGGCCGGCGCGCACGGCGAGTGGCGCCGGTGACCGTCCGGCTCCACTTGGTACCTCGCACGGCTCTCATCTTCCCCCCGCACGGACTTCCGAGTGCTCGGGGAGACGCTCGGAAGCTGCCGGTGCCGCCGTGGCGGGGAATTACATCGCTCTGGCGGACGCGGCGAGTAAAAACACCACCTCTCGCACTTAGCGCACACTCTCGCGTTGCTACGCCTCCCGTGGCACTTTAAGCGGCCGAACGGCGGGAGTAACTCTAACTCTCTTAAGGTAGGCTCACTTGACATTTTTTTTAACGGTTCGCGGAGGCAACCGGGACCACCGGAAGGCCGTGAGCGCGCGCCGGGTAGCAGGAAATAGCTCCAAGACGAGCGGATCGGCGTTTTGTAAGCACCGCGGATGAGATCGCGGGGCCGCATTCGACTTCCAGCGGCCGGTGCACTCGCGCACGCCACCCGGCACCGCCGAAAGGCCGTGCGCATGCGCCAAGTGGCCGAAAATAGCACCGGCCCAGCGGTTCGGCACTTTACAAGCACTGCGGATGAGATCGCGGGGCCGCATTCGACTTCCAGCGGCCGGTGCACTCGCGCACGCCGCCTGGCACCGCCGAAAGGCCGTGCGGATGCGCCAAGTGGCCGAAAATAGCCCCGGCCCAGCGGTTCGGCACTTTACAAGCACCGCGGATGAGATCGCGGGGCCGCATTCGACTTCCGGCGGCCGGCGCGCACGGCGAGCGGCGCCGGTGACCGTCCGGCTCCACCTAGTACCTCGCACGGCTCTCATCTTCCCCCCGCACGGACTTCCGAGCGCTCGGGGAGACGCTCGGAATCTGCCGGTGCCGCCGTGGCGGGGAATTTCCTCGCTCTGGCGGACGCGGCGAGTAAAAACACCACCTCTCGCACTTAGCGCACACTCTCGCGTTGCTACGCCTCCCGTGGCACTTTAAGCGGCCGAACGGCGGGAGTAACTCTAACTCTCTTAAGGTAGGCTCACTTGACATTTTTTTAACGGTTCGCAGAGGCGACCGGGACCACCGGGAGGCCGTGAGCGCGCGCCGGGTAGCAGGAAATAGCTCCAAGACGAGCGGATCTGCGTTCTGTAAGCACCGCGGATGAGATCGCGGGGCCGCATTCGACTTCCAGCGGCCGGTGCACTCGCGCACGCCGCCCGGCATCGCCGAAAGGCCGTGCGCATGCGCCAAGTGGCCGAAAATGGCCCCGGCCCAGCGGTTCGACACTTTACAAGCACCGCGGATGAGATCGCGGGGCCGCATTCGACTTCCAGCGGCCGGTGCACTCGCGCACGCCACCCGGCACCGCCGAAAGGCCGTGCGCATGCGCCAAGTGGCCGAAAATAGCCCCGGCCCAGCGGTTCGGCACTTTACAAGCACCGCGGATGAGATCGCGGGGCCGCATTCGACTTCCAGCGGCCGGTGCACTCGCGCACGCCGCCCGGCACCGCCGAAAGGCCGTGCGCATGCGCCAAGTGTCCGAAAATAGCCCCGGCCCAGCGGTTCGGCACTTTACAAGCTCCGCGGATGAGATCGCGGGGCCGCATTCGACTTCCGGCGGCCGGCGCGCACGGCGAGCGGCGCCGGTGACCGTCCGGCTCCACCTGGTACCTCGCACGGCTCTCATCTTCCCCCCGCACAGACTTCCGAGCGCTCGGGGAGACGCTCGTAAGCTGCCGGTGCCGCCGTGGTGGGGAATTGCCTCCCTCTGGCGGACGCGGCGAGTAAAAACACCACCTCTCGCACTTGGCGCACACTCTCGCGTTGCTACGCCTCCCGTGGCACTTTAAGCGGCCGAACGGCGGGATAGGGTTAGGGTTAGGGTTAGGATTGCGGTAGGAGCCCCCCTTCCTGTTGGAAGCAGGGGCAAAAGCACGGTCCATCCATCCGGCACACCTCCCAGCTCCCAGCCCAGGGTTCTGACGAGCAAAGCGGCGGCGTCGGCCATAGTGGACCGTGGTCCAACCTTGCTCCATGGCTGGAATTCGCCTTTGTTATATATATAATAAATTTGTTTGTATCAAAAAAATATGTTGTTGGTTGTTTTTAATGAAGTACTTTTTTTTTAATAAAATTTATTTTGTTAGATTTTGTTTGGCCAATATATAATGTAAGTGTGCCTTGACAACGTTTCGGCCGCTAGGGCCTTCCCCAGGTCTGGCACACAAACAAACAAAAAATGAAATTGATGCTGAAATCTACTGTTTGTAATTGCTGCTGAGTTGTTTTCTCTTTGCTCTCTCTCCACGCACTGAGCATCTGTTGCGCTGCGCGTCGTTTTATAGTCTCTGTTTGGTTAGAGTTTCTAATTTCAAATTTTAGTTTTTGTTTCCGACTTTTTCTTTTTTGGAAATAAAATTGGTTTTAGCCTCAATGAATGTGTTCCAATTACGATTTGATATTGTGAATTATGATTTTGATTATTTTATTGTTTTGTTTTTTGTTTTGTATTTTAATTTTTTGTTTCTCATTTTTCTTACTACAGGTATGTGGATTATTAGGGTAGGTATTTACGTATATATTTTTTTGATTTTTGTCTTTTCTAATTTTTTAGGTGGGCGTGGTCCGGGGAACAGAGGTGTGGTACCAATTTGAGGTAAGTATCCAAGGTAGGTATCTAAGGTAGGTATCTAAGGTAAGTGATTCCGAATTGATTTTAATAAATTTGTCCTAATTATGTTAATTGAGCCTTCTGTTTGGAATTTCTGTTGGAATATGTTGTTGGTTGTTTTTAATGAAGTACTTTTTTTTTAATAAAATTTATTTTGTTAGATTTTGTTTGGCCAATATATAATGTAAGTGTGCCTTGACAACGTTTCGGCCGCTAGGGCCTTCCCCAGGTCTGGCACACAAACAAACAAAAAATGAAATTGATGCTGAAATCTACTGTTTGTAATTGCTGCTGAGTTGTTTTCTCTTTGCTCTCTCTCCACGCACTGAGCATCTGTTGCGCTGCGCGTCGTTTTATAGTCTCTGTTTGGTTAGAGTTTCTAATTTCAAATTTTAGTTTTTGTTTCCGACTTTTTCTTTTTTGGAAATAAAATTGGTTTTAGCCTCAATGAATGTGTTCCAATTACGATTTGATATTGTGAATTATGATTTTGATTATTTTATTGTTTTGTTTTTTGTTTTGTATTTTAATTTTTTGTTTCTCATTTTTCTTACTACAGGTATGTGGATTATTAGGGTAGGTATTTACGTATATATTTTTTTGATTTTTGTCTTTTCTAATTTTTTAGGTGGGCGTGGTCCGGGGAACAGAGGTGTGGTACCAATTTGAGGTAAGTATCCAAGGTAGGTATCTAAGGTAGGTATCTAAGGTAAGTGATTCCGAATTGATTTTAATAAATTTGTCCTAATTATGTTAATTGAGCCTTCTGTTTGGAATTTCTGTTCCTAGTAGGACATAAACAGGGAATTGGATTGAGGTAAGGATTAGGGTTAGGGCTGGGGTTAGGGGTTAGGGGTTAGGGTTAGGGTTAGGATTAGGTAAAGATTTCCTCCCCCGAAGGAGAGGAACAAAGGCACGGTCCTACCATCCTGGCCCGCACCCCACAACCAGCTCCAGAGCATCCTGCCCGTTGCGGCCGCGCCCGCCATGCTGGCCAGGACTAATTAGGGCTTAATAAAGATCGTTTTTGACCTTGAACACGTGTTTGTGCTTATTGTATGTTTGTTTTTGATTGCACTTTACCTATCCGGTCGCCTTTGTTATATAATTAATAAGTGAGTCTCGATTTGGCATGTAAGATTCACAGCTGCGCTTGCGTTCAACTAAATATTCGTACCTCGCACCTAATTCATAGACTCCCCTATCTGGGTGGAGCGAGAGCATCTTGCTTTGTGCGGCATCCATGCGCTCTCCTATCTGGGTAGAGCGTGGGTAAATTCCTATTTGTTTCCAATTGGTTTTGTACCGGCGTCATTTTGCGCTAAATTTTGTTCATCTGTGTGGCCATCGACAACGTTTCGGCATCTTTTGTGCCTTCTTCAGGTCTGGCACACAGGAATTGCATCTAAATTTAGTTTAGTTTCATCACATGGGGAGCTGCTTCCTCCTCCACGGCCGCATCGAGACTGAGAGCTCCTGCTCCGAACGGTGCTTATATACGCTCCTCCAAGTGGGCGGAGCCAACGATTTGCGCTTGTTTCTTTAGCATAGTAACTTGTTTTCTTGCAGGCACCGATTGGGCGTGGATTTGTGATCTCCGGATTAGGTAAGTATATTTTTGTTTTGGGTAAGTATTGTGGTTTTAATTAAGGTAAGTATTTACTTTTAACTGCTTTTTTTGTCCCAAATATTGCTTATTTGCAATTGTTTACATTCAAATTTTATAGGTTAGGGTTAGGGTTAGGGTTTAGGGTTAGGTTTAGGGTTAGGGTTAGGATTAAGTAGGGAGTTCCTCCCCCGAAGGAGAGGAGCAAAGGCACGGTCCTACCATCCACGCCCACGTCCCACAACCAGCCCCAGAGCACCCTGTCCGTCGTGGCTGCGCCAGCCATGCTGGTCAGGCCAAATTGGGCTTAATAAACATGTATTTGCTTTGTAGTTGTTGTTTGTTTTTGTGTTTGTACTTTGCCTATCCAGCCGCCTTTGTTATATATGTAATAAATGAGTCTCGACTTGGCATGATAGATTGACAGCTGCATTTGCGGTCAAATTAGTCGTACCTCGCACTTAATTCATCGACTCCCCTATCTGGGTGGAGCGAGAGCATCTTGCTCTGTGCGGCATCCATGCGCTCTCCTATCTGGGTAGAGCGTGGGTAAATTATAATTTTGCGTCTAATTGTTTTCCTATCGGCGCTAGTTTGCGCTCCCTTTTATTTCCTCCGTGTGGCCATCGACAACGTTTCGGCATCTTTTGTGCCTTCCTCAGGTCTGGCACACGGGAATTTCAGCTAAATTTAGTTTTATTGCACGTGGAGCTGTTTCCTTCTTCATGGCCGCATCGAGACTGAGTTTCCTGCTTTGAGCGGTCCTTATATAGTTTCATGTCAGCAATTTGCGTTTTGTTCCGGATAATTTCCCATCTACTTATTTTAGCTTATTAACTTTTTGTTTTCGCTCTTGTGTATTTCTGTTTCTTTTCTTGCAGGCACCGATTGGGCGTGAATATGTGATCTCGGCATAGGTAAGTATAACTGTGTTTCCTTTTTTCAGGTTTGTATCAGGTAATTATTGTTTTTTGATAGTGTAAATATTTACTTCCAACCACTTTTTAGTTTATATTCAATTTTGTGTTTATGTTCGAATTTTTGACTTCTTAATTTCCAATTTTTGACTTACAGGTTGAAATTTTTTTCATATTGGGAGTCAGGGAGGGATTTGGATTAGGGTTAGGGTTAGGGTTGGGGTTAGGGTTAGGGTTTGGGGTTAGGTTAGGGTTAGGGTAGGATCGGTTTAGGGGACAGCGCACAGACGCAGCAGGAGCTCAATGGAAACTGGAAACGTGGGGGGGGCAGTGGAGGTGGCACAGGCGAGTTAGGATTAAGTAGGGAGTTCCTCCCCCGAAGGAGAGGAGCAAAGGCACGGTCCTACCATCCACGCCCACGTCCCACAACCAGCCCCAGAGCACCCTGTCCGTCGTGGCTGCGCCAGCCATGCTGGTCAGGCCAAATTGGGCTTAATAAACATGTATTTGCTTTGTAGTTGTTGTTTGTTTTTTGTGTTTGTACTTTGCCTATCCGGTCGCCTTTGTTATATATGTAATAAATGAGTCTCGACTTGGCATGATAGATTGACAGCTGCATTTGCGGTCAAATTAGTCGTACCTCGCACTTAATTCATCGACTCCCCTATCTGGGTGAAGCGAGAGCATCTTGCTCTGTGCGGCATCCATGCGCTCTCCTATCTGGGTAGAGCGTGGGTAAATTATAATTTTGCGTCTAATTGTTTTCCTATCGGCGCTAGTTTGCGCTCCCTTTTATTTCCTGTGTGGCCATCGACAACGTTTCGGCATCTTTTGTGCCTTCCTCAGGTCTGGCACACGGGAATTGCAGCTAAATTTAGTTTTATTGCATGTGGAGCTGTTTCCTCCTTCATGGCCGCATCGAGACTGAGTTTCCTGCTTTGAGCGGTCCTTATATAGTTTCATGTCAGCAATTTGCAGTAAGACACTAGCAACAGCAGCTACCAGCATTGATGCGGGTTAAGCCAGCACCAAGTAAGTAGTTTGGCTAAATTCCAAACCATAAACTATCCCACAATGCTTAAACTGTGGAGGTAGCCACGCAACTAGGCGGGAAAGTTGCCCTGCATTCGGTAAGCAGTGCCACAGCTGCAGAATGCTTCATCATTACAAACAGTGCTGTAAGTCTAAACCATGCAACCAACTATGTAGAGCCACGAGACGATCGGTGAACGAAATCGAAGTGAATGCAATGAAGAGACATTTTATGTGGATGGTGTTGAGGCAGACAATCAGGTGGTCTATTTCAACTCGACAATGACAAACGCATTGAAATGAAAGTTGATACCGGGGCAAAATGTGATGTGAAACCACTAAAGACTCACAGAAGAGTAACAAACGGATAACAACTAATCAAGCAAGGGTTAGCCTCGTCTCTTATGGAGGCACCAGACATCAAACGTAGCCTAGATGTCCACCAGGTCACCGTGGAAAGCAACACTGACTTCAGCTTACAAGTACTAGCTCAGTACAAGGACCTATTCAGCAACAAACAGGGAGAACGTTCTGTCACGTACTCCATGAAGCTGGATCCCAATGTGCAGCCTGTGGTCCGCCTTGCCCACCGCGTCCCTATTGCAATGTGCGAGAGAGTAAGCGCTTGAGCGTATGCAGTGCATTGATGTCATAACGCCAGTCACAGAGCCAACTGACTGGGTCTCATCCATGGTCGCGACACACAAGAAGGACAAGAACAAAATCAGGCTGTGTCAACTCTGAAAGTGCTCAGAAAGTTGAGGGATTTGTCACGATGGATATAAACGACAAACCGCTGAGATGAAAGTAGACACGGCAGCAAAATGCAATGTGATGCCACTAAAGACTCACAGAAGAGCCGTGTTGAAGTCTTTGAAGATGCCCCACCACCCA
This sequence comes from Syngnathus scovelli, assembly GCF_024217435.2. Classification (NCBI taxonomy): domain Eukaryota; kingdom Metazoa; phylum Chordata; class Actinopteri; order Syngnathiformes; family Syngnathidae; genus Syngnathus; species Syngnathus scovelli. The sequence goes on along the minus strand of NC_090852.1, from coordinate 551,038 downwards.
ATATGCAGCGTGGAAGTGTCACGTCTCGTCCCCAACTGCTCCACTATGTGTCTGTTGTCTTGGTTTCTGTCTGTGTGCTCGCCCCTCCCCTCCTGTGTGCCCATGATCAGTGTGATTGTTCCCACCTGCCTCTCGTTACCTGTCGTGTATAAAAGTCCTGTCTCCCCCTCAGTCCCTGTCGGATCATTGGTTTTGGTTGTTGTCGTTTGGTGTTGTCGTCCTGTCTTGATGCCGTCATGTCCTGCTGTCTTCTTGTTTCACGTCCCGGTCAGTCAGTCAAGTTATTGTTTGTTAAGTCATGTCAGTTTGCCTTTTGAGTTGCTTCAATAAACCCTGGTCCAAGCTGCACTTGGTCGTCCTGCTCCATGCTACACCCGACCGTGACAGAATGATCCGACCACTACAACGACCAGCGCTTGGACCCCCCTCCACCACCACCTTCTACTGCGACGCCCGAATCACGTCTGAGCAGGTTCCATCGCCGTGGGCTCCACAGCTGCCGTCGAACTTGCTCCGGCGACTCCGAACCCGCGGCTGCCATCGGAGTGCTTCTGGCGCCAGCGGCTTTGCGGCCGCGATCAGACTCTGGTGCCACGACGCCGGACCCACGGCCGCCGTTGGAGTGCCTCCCGGCGTCATCAGACTCACGGCCGTCATCGGGCTCCACCCCAGCGTCGCAGGACCCGCGAACGTCAGCAGACATCCAAGCCAACTGCGTCGGACCCGCGATCGTCCTTGGCTCCACTCCCACTGCTGCGGCGCGTGATGGCTCTTGCCGCCGCGCACAGCCCCACCTTCCGAATGCCACCGATCGCGGTACGGACTGTCAGAGTTGCCGCCGATCGAGGTACAGACTTCCAGAATCGCCGCCAATTACTGTATGGACTTCCAGAGTCGCCGCCAGAGTGCGGTTCTGTCTCCCAAGTCGCTGCCAGAGTGCGGTTCTGTCCCCCAAGTCGCCGCCAGAGTGCGGTTAGGTCCCCTAGGTCGCCGCCCGCGGTTCTGTTCCCCGAAGTCGCCGCCCGAGTGCGGTTCTGTCCCCGAAGTCGCCGCCCGAGTGCGGTTCTGTCCCCGAAATCGCCGCCCGAGTGCGGTTCTGTCCCGCAAGTCGCCGCCAGAGTGCGGTTCTGTCCCCGAAGTCGCCTCCCGAGTGCGGTTCTGTCCCCCAAGTCACCGCCAGAGTGCGGTTCTGTCCCCTAGGTCGCCGCCCGAGCGCGGTTCTGTTCCCCGAAGTCACCGCCCGAGCGCGGTTCTGTCCCCGAAGTCGCCGCCCGAGCGCGGTTCTGTTCCCCGAAGTCGCCGCTCGAGTGCGGTTCTGTTCCCCGAAGTCGCCGCCCGAGTGCGGTTCTGTCCCCGAAGTCGCCGCCCGAGTGCAGTTCTGTCCCCCAAGTCGCCGCCCGAGTGCGGTTCGGTTCCCCGAAGTCGCCGCCCGAGTGCGGTTCTGTCCCGCAAGTCGCCGCCAGAGTGCGGTTCTGTCCCCGAAGTCGCCTCCCGAGTGCGGTTCTGTCCCCCAAGTCACCGCCAGAGTGCGGTTCTGTCCCCTAGGTCGCCGCCCGAGCGCGGTTCTGTTCCCCGAAGTCGCCGCCCGAGCGCGGTTCTGTCCCCGAAGTCGCCGCCCGAGCGCGGTTCTGTTCCCCGAAGTCGCCGCTAGAGTGCGGTTCTGTTCCCCGAAGTCGCCGCCCGAGTGCGGTTCTGTCCCCGAAGTCGCCGCCCGAGTGCGGTTCTGTCCCCCAAGTCGCCGCCCGAGTGCGGTTCGGTTCCCCGAAGTCGCCGCCCGAGTGCGGTTCTGTCCCCCAAGTCGCCGCCCGAGTGCGGTTCGGTTCCCCAAGTCGCCGCCCGAGTGCGGTTCGGTTCCCCAAGTCGCCGCCTGAGTGCGGTGCGGTTCGGTTCCCCAAGTCGCCGCCCGAGTGCGGTGCCGTTCGGTTCCCCAAGTCGCAGCCCGAGTGCGGTTCGGTTCCCCAAGTCGCCGCCCGAGTGCGGTGCGGTTCGGTTCCCCAAGTCGCAGCCCGAGTGCGGTTCGGTTCCCCAAGTCGCCGCCCGAGTGCGGTGCGGTTCGGTTCCCCAAGTCGCCGCCCGAGTGCGGTGCGGTTCGGTTCCCCAAGTCGCCGCCCGAGTGCGGTGCGGTTCCCCTAGTTTTTTTTTTGGGACGTCGGGAGCCGTCCCTTGTGGGGGGGGGGGGGGGGGTTCTGTCACATCTCGTCCCAACTGCTCCACTATGTGTCTGTTGTCTTGGTTTCTGTCTGTGTGCTCGCCCCTCCCCTCCTGTGTGCCCATGATCAGTGTGATTGTTCCCACCTGCCTCTCGTTACCTGTCGTGTATAAAAGTCCTGTCTCCCCCTCAGTCCCTGTCAGATCATTGGTTTTGGTTGCTGTCGTTCGGTGTTGTCGTCCTGTCTTGATGCCGTCATGTCCTGCTGTCTTCTTGTTTCACGTCCCGGTCAGTCAGTCAAGTTATTGTTTGTTAAGTCATGTCAGTTTGCCTTTTGAGTTGCTTCAATAAACCCTGGTCCAAGCTGCACTTGGTCGTCCTGCTCCATGCTACACCCGACCGTGACAGGAAGAAGTTGCAGCAAAGATGTTGGGAGCGACAGTATTCTCTGTTTTTGGATCAAAAGAATTCTTTCTGGCAGATAATAATAATAATAGTATAATACAGCCCACTCTCGGTTCTTCAGCACAATCCGTTCGAGAAGGCGGTTCGAGAAGTGATTTGTTCGAATTCTGAATCTATTTTTCCCATTACAAATAATGAAAAATATTTAAATCCGTTCCAAGACTTAAGAAAACACCTTTTTGAAGCATATTTTTCATCATTCTACGCCATAAACTGCATAAATAAGTTAGTAGGTAATGTATAAATGAATAATATAAATAAATAATATAATAAATAAATAAACTGAATTAATAGAGTAGGCTAGGCTGGTATTGTCGTATCTGTAGCAACTCGTACCCCAGCCTCGTTTACTGAATTTGCATAAAAGAAAAAAAGTGCAGAAATATAGCTTGAGTGTTTTATTCTAATAGTAAGAGATATCTGTTTAAATTGTAAGGGGAAAAAAGCATATCAAAACATTTTTTTTATTATTTTTACCAATGGAAGACAACATATCAAAGATCATGTGCAAAAAACAGCAAAAACATATTCTCAATTTCACCAATTGTAAAAAAATAAAATAAAAAAAGTGCAGAAATTCTAATGAAAGATAACATACAGTATACTGTATCAAAGTTCGTGTGCGGCAAAAACATTTTCTTACGTACAGCATTTTCACCAATGAAAACAAAAAGTTTATTGGTTGGAAAGTGAATCCCCTTCCATAAAAACATCAGGAAACTCGTCTGTAGGTATTGTCTCTCTCGCAAATCTCTTCGGTTGGGAAGACTCTTCCACTGGGTGTTCTTTCCTTTTTGTAAAGAACTTATCTAGAGTAACTTGTTTCTGCCTTCTTTTAAGAACTTTGTGGAAGTGGCTAATGACAATGTCAATAAAAGCATACATAGCTCTGGTGTCCCAAAGTCCCAATGATCATCGTCACACACACACCTGTGTGTGGTGAAATTTGTCCTCTGCATTTAACCCATCCCCATGTGATTTTGATCCATCCCCTGGGGGAGAGGGGAGCAGTGAGCAGCAGCAGTGCCGCGCTCGGGAATCATTTGGTTATCTAACCCCCCCAATTTCAACCCTTAATGCTGAGTGCCAAGCAGGGAGGCAATGGGTCCTATTTTTATAGTCTTTGGTATGACCCGGCTGGGGTTTGAGCCCACAACCGTCCAGTCTCCGGGTGGACACTCTACCACTAGGCTACTGAGCTGGTTCCGGGTTTATCGGGATGATAAAGCTCGACAAAGTTCTGCAGTTAATTCCAGCCCGGTCAGGTTTTCTCAGGTCCTCTTGGCTCATCTCGCGAGGTTCGACTTCCGAGTTTTTGTTCGACATCGGAAGCAAAAAAATCTCGAATTTTTCGTTCGAATTCCGATTCGTTCAAGAACTGGGACGTTCGAAAACCGAGGTTCTGCTGTAATAAAAAAATAAGAAAATGTAATAAGTGAGTAATCCTGGAGAAATTGCGTGTGAAGGCGAAGAAGTTGAATAAATACTTGGGGAATGCCGCAGAATGATGTTTAAAGTTGGAATAGGTTGAATAGGTTGAAAAATGTAGAAAATAGAAGTAGAAAACGAAATTTTGTGAAATGTTGCAAAATTTTGCGCAAATTTTAAACGTTAAAACGTGAAATGTTTTAATTTGGCAATTTTGGTAATGTCCTCAATGTGATTTGAATGTGCTGAATCATGTGAATTTCAAACTGGAAGGAAGTAAATTAGTTGGAATGGGTTGAATCGATTAAAATATGTAGAAATGAGTAGTGAAAAAGGAAATTTTGTGAAATTTTGCACAAATTTTAAACGCAAAAACGTAAAAGTTTTTATTTGGCAAGTTTGGTAATGTCCCCCAATGTGATTTGAATGTGTTAAATGATGTGAATTTCGAACTGGAATGACGTAAATGTGAAATGTTGAATGTGCCTTTAAGAATGAATGGGGAAATATTTGCTGGAAATTTGTGAATTTTGTGAAAACGGAAAATGTTTTGAATGAAAAAAACGAGAGCAACGGTGTCATTAATATTTGGAATAAGTTAAAAGTGGAACGGAGTGAATCGGTTGAAGTGTGTGGAACTAGTTAAGCGTCAAATAAGCGGGCGGAATAAGTAGAATAACTAGAAAAAAACTAGAAATTTGCAATTTCTGGAGAAATTGCGTGTGTAGGTGAAGAAGTTGAAGAAATACTTGGGGAATGCTGCAGAATGATGTTTAAAATTGGAACGGGTTGAATCGGTTGAAAAATGTAGAAATTAGAAGGGGAAAAGGACATTTTGGAAAATTTGGTGTGAATTTCAAAATTGAAAATGTGGAATTTTTGGTAAGTGGGAAGTTGTGGAATAGGTAGGAAAATGATGAACAGTTGAAAGTTGGAACGGGTCTAATCGGTTGAAAAATGTAGAAATTAGAGTTGAAAAACGAAATTTAGGAGAATTTGGGAAATTTGAAAATGTCCCCAAAATGATTTTAATGTGCTGAATGATGTGAATGTCAAACTGGAAGGATGGAAATGCTTTGGAATGGGTTGAATCGGTTGAAAAATGTAGAAATAATAAGTGAAATGTCGGCGCACCTAGATTTAGTGCTGGTGCACCTAGATGAAAGCGTTTAGAGCAGGGGTGTCAAACTCATTTTTGTCGAGGGCCGCATCATAATCATAGTTTACTTCGGAGGGCCATTATGACTGTCAATATATGATATACAGTATAAGCTACACAACAAACTGATGAATAACAACAGTTTTGAAATCAGAGACGAGTAAAAGCAGATATTTGAAAAGATGCATAATAATAAAACTTGATCAATATCTTTATTTTTTTAAAAGTGAAGACAATTTGCAATTTTAGTATTGACACAAGTTGATGCACAATTTGTCTTTGCGGGCCACATAAAATGATTTGGCGGGCCGTATCTGGCCCCCGGGCCTTGAGTTTGACACCTATGGTTTAGAGTATCCATTGCCAAAAGTTAATCTGGCGCTTTGATGATGTTATTTAGGGTCATCATGGTGAGATTTAAAGTCGTCATGATGGGATAAAAAATCATCATGCCTAACTAAACTCATGATTTAAAGTCAAAATTGACAACAATTGAGAAGTGAGAGGATGACATAAAAATATGGCTGAAAATAACACTTGACTGAGTTGCGTCTGACGGTGACCCAATGAAAAATCGCAAAAGCTCCAATATTGAGTTCAAATTTAGATTGAAATACTTTATTGTTAAACGTTTTGGCATGTCTATTCACATCATACGTTATGTTAACAAGTCTTTATGTTAATACCAGTAGTCTAAACGCAATTGCATTTTAAGTGTCATTGAGTTGTGGATATTATATGTACAAATTTAAAGTTACCAGTTTGATATCATAGTGTTTGCTCATTTGTACTTGTCACGTCTCGTCCCCAACTGCTCCATTATGTGTCTGTTGTGGGGGGGGTTCTGTCACGTCTCGCCCCCATGCTCCACAACCGCTCCTGACAGAATGATCCGACCACCAAAACGACCAGCGCTTGGACCACCCTTCACCACCAGCTCCCGCTGCGACGCCCGATCCACATCCGAGCATGTTCCAGCGCCATGGGCTTGCAGCCGCCATCGGATCTTGCTCCAGCGACGCCGTACTCAAGGCCGCCATCGGAATTCCCCCCCGGCGCCATCAGCTCCTCGACCGTCATCGGACTTCGCTCCCGCGACGCCGGACCCGCGGCCATCGGAGTTCCTCCCGGCACCATCGCCTCTGCGACCGTCGTCGGACTTCGCTGCCGCGACGCCGGACCCGCGGCCGCTATCGGAGTGCCCCCCCGGCGCCATCGGACTCGCGGCCACCACCGGGCTCCATCCCAGCGTTGCAGGACCTGCGGGCGTCGCCAGACATCCAAGCCAGCTGCGTCGGACCCGCGATCGTCCCTGGGTCCACTCCCACTGCTGCGGCGCGTGATGGCTCTTGCCGCCGCGCAGAGCCCCGCCTTCCGAATGTCGCCGATCACTGTATGGACTTTGTGAGTGGCCGCCGATCGCGGTACAGACTTCCCAAGTCGCCGCCCCAGTGCGGTTGTGTTTCCCCGAGTTTCCGCGGAGTGCGGTTCTGTTTCCCCAAGTCGCCGCCCGTGTGTGGTTGTGTTCCCCAAGTCGCTGCCCGAGCGCGGTTCTGTTCCCCGAAGTCGCCGCCCGAGTGCGGTTCTGTTCCCCAAGTCACCGCCAGAGTGCGGCTCTGTCCCCTAGGTCACCGCCAGAGTGCGGCTCTGTCCCCTAGGGCGCCGCCGGAGTGCGGTTCTGTCCCCTAGGTCACCGCCAGAGTGCGGATCTGTCCCCGCAGTCGCCGCCCGAGTGCGGTTCTGTCCCCGAAGTCACCGCCAGAGTGCGGATCTGTCCCCGCAGTCGCCGCCCGAGTGCGGATCTGTCCCCGCAGTCGCCGCCCGAGTGCGGTTCTGTTCCCCAAGTCGCCGCCCGAGTGCGGATCTGTCCCCGCAGTCGCCGCCGGAGTGCGGTTCTGTCCCCGCAGTCGCCGCCCGAGTGCGGTTCTGTCCCCAAAGTCGCCGCCCGAGTGCGGCTCTGTCCCCTAGGTCACCGCCAGAGTGCGGCTCTGTCCCCTAGGTCGCCGCCCGAGTGCGGTTCTGTCCCCTAGGTCGCCGCCCGAGCGCGGTTCTGTTCCCCGAAGTCGCCGCCCGAGTGCGGTTCTGTCCCCCAAGTCACCGCCAGAGTGCGGCTCTGTCCCCTAGGTCGCCGCCGGAGTGCGGTTCGGTCCCCTAGGTCACCGCCAGAGTGCGGATCGGTCCCCGCAGTCGCCGCCCGAGTGCGGTTCTGTCCCCGAAGTCACCGCCAGAGTGCGGATCTGTCCTCGCAGTCGCCGCCCGAGTGCGGATCTGTCCCCGCAGTCGCCGCCGGAGTGCGGTTCTGTCCCCTAGGTCGCCCCAAGTCGCCGCCCGAGTGCGGTGCGGTTCGGTTCCCCAAGTCGCCGCCCGAGTGCAGTGCGGTTCGGTTCCCCAAGCCGCCCGAGTGCGGTGCAGTTTGGTTCCCCAAGTCGCCGCCCGAGTGCGGTGCGGTTCGGTTCCCCAAGTCGCCGCCCGAGTGTGGTGTGGTTCGGTTCCCCAAGTAGCCGCCCGAGTGCGGTGCGGTTCGGTTCCCCAAGTCGCCGCCCGAGTGCGGTTCGGTTCCCCAAGTCGCCGCCCGAGTGCGGTTCGGTTCCCCAAGTCGCCGTCCGAGTGCGGTGCGGTTCGGTTCCCCAAGTCGCCGCCCGAGTGCGGTGCGGTTCAGTTCCCCAAGTCGCCGCCCGAGTGCGGTGCGGTTCGGTTCCCCAAGTCGCCGCCCGAGTGCGGTGCGGTTCGGTTCCCCAAGTCGCCGCCCGAGTGCGGTGCGGTTCGGTTCCCCAAGTCGCCTTCCTAGTGCGGTGCGGTTCGGTTCCCCTAGTTTTTTTTTTTTGGGACGTCGGGAGACGTCCCTTGTGGGGGGGGGTTCTGTCACGTCTCGTCCCCAACTGCTCCATTATGTGTCTGTTGTCTTGGTTTCTGTCTGTGTGCTCGCCCCTCCCCTCCTGTGTGCCCATGATCAGTGTGATTGTTCCCACCTGCCTCTCGTTACCTGTCGTGTATAAAAGTCCTGTCTGCCCCTCTCTCCCGGTCGGATCATTGGTTTTGGTTTTGGTTTTGGTTGCTGTCGTTCGGTGTTGTCGTCCTGTCTTGGTGCCGTCATGTCCTGCTGTCTTCTTGTTCCACGTCCCGGTCAGTCAGTCAAGTTATTGTTTAAGTCATGTCAGTTTACCGAGTCTGTATTTTGAGTTGCTTCAATAAACCCTGGTCCAAGCTGCACTTGGTCGTCCTGCTCCATGCTACAACCGACCGTGACAGTACTGTGTTAATTGAATCAAAGGAGAGAGCAAAGCTAAACTATATCCACTAACCTTCCCAAACGGAATCTGAAACGCATGAAAATAGAAGAAGCTCACATACAAATCCACAAACACATTAAATAAAAGAGATACTAAGTGTTAACAAATCAATAAAAGGAACACAAAAGGACATTTTGTTGTTAGGAAATTAAACATTTAACATTTATTGATCAACATTCATTCACACATTCAATTAATTTCAACAATTCAATCAATTTCAACAATTCATTCAATTCAACATTTATGCATCAACATTCATTCATGCATTCATGCATTCATTTACACATTCAATCTTTGTCGCGTCATTCTGCACACGAGTGACAGTGATGGGCATCCCATCTTGTGGGATATGGGGGGGCTGGCTGAAATTTCCACACATTAAGCTTGATGCTTATCACTTCACCCAAATCAGACACATCCTCCACCACCTCTTCCCCACAGAGTATCCCAAAAACGGTGATGATGAGGCTGGAGTTGCAGGCCTGTTGAATAAAAAAAAAAAAAAAAAAAAAAAAAATCAAATTAGAGGGCGGCTCGTTCGCGCACTGGGTAGCACGTCCGCCTCACAGTTAGGAGGGTGCGGGTTTGATTCCACCTCCGGCCCTCCCTGTGTGGAGTTTGCATGTTCTCCCCGGCCCCGCGTGGGTTTTCTCCGGGCACTCCGGTTTCCTCCCACATTCCAAAAACATGCTTGGTAGGCCGACTGAAGACTCCAAATTGTCCCTAGGTGTGAGTGTGAGTGCGATTGGTTGTCTGTCTCTGTGTGCCCTGCGATTGGCTGGCAACCAGTTCAGGGTGTCCCCCGCCTGCTGCCCGATGACGGCTGGGATAGGCTCCAGCATGCCCGCGACCCCCGTGGGGACTAAGCGGTTCAGAAAATGGATGGATGGATGGAAAAATCAAATTAGTGTTTATGAATGGAAAACGTTTACCAAAGGTGGAAAATAACAAAGTACACATATGTTAAATCTTAACAGAAATGGAAGTTAGTGATGAATTTGCCAGTTAATGAGGTTTAAATGTTGATTATAGTGCATTATGAAATTTGGGATACTAAGCTTGGCTAGAATGCAATCTGGGAGAGTATTTTACCATCAGAGAAAAGTTCTCTCTGCTTCAGGAAAGGAAATGATAGATTATAGATGCACTGTATTTAATATGCACATGCGTTTAATAAAAACTTAAGAGCACACTGAAATGAATCTGTAAGGGAACGGACAGTACAGCCAAGTGCGTAGCGACGGGCTTTATTGGAGAAGGGGATGATGGGAACAGCGGGCGCTGGAGCGGCGATCGGGCTGGAGAGGACAAACGATTCTGCGGGGGTTCCAAGTAGTCAAGCGAGTCCGTAGCTTCGGGACTGATGAGCAAGGCAGCATCAAGGGACAGGCTGACACTCAGGTCTGCGCTGGCGGCGCTGATATAGTGCTGTCCTTGAGCCCGTGGCAGGTGACGGCGATTCCATTGACAGGGGGGCGTGGTCCTGTCGCCGGTGGCACCAGCACGTGACAGAACCCCCCCCACAAGGGACGGCTCCCGACGTCCCCAGGAACCAAAAACAAAACAAAAAAAACAAAAAAGGAAGGCAATTCCCCGGGCGACCAGGTGGGGGGGTCAGCACACCGCCGAAACGTCCGACACCTCGCCAGACGCAGGATCGACGGACGCGGGAGCAGAAGACCCCGGTACCGGCGGGCAAGACCTCCCCTCGTCCCTCCTCGGGCGCCCGCGCCGAGGACCCGGTTGGTCCGGATGGCAGCGATGGAACTCCGTGATGAGCGAACGGTCGAGTATCCAGCGGCTCGGAACCCAGGAGCGGTGCGCGTCGTCATAACCCTCCCAGTCCACGAGGTATTGGAGACCACGACCGCGCCGCCGCGATCGGAGCAGGGAGCGGACAGCGTAAGCCGGGCCCCCCTCAACGAGCTGGGGCGGCGGCGGCGGAACGGGCGCCGGCGCCAACGCGCTCTCATGGATGGGCCGCACACGGGACACGTGGAACGTGGGGTGAACCTTCATGGACTCTGGAAGGAGAAGACGGACTGCGGCCGGGCCAATCACCTTCTGAATAGGGAACGGTCCAACAAAGCGGGGCGCCAGTTTGCGGGATCCTGCTCGCAGCGGCAAATCCCGCGTCGAGAGCCACACACGCTGCCCCACTCTGTACTCCGGAGCCGGTGTCCGGTGCTTGTTCGCCTGGCGGGCGTAGCCTGAAACAGAGCGGAGAAGAGTGACCCGGGCCCTCGCCCAGGCGCGATGACAACGGCGGACACAAGCCTGGGCCGACGGGCACGCCGCACCACGCTCCTGGTGGGCGAACAAGGGTGGCTGGTACCCGAAGACGCAGTGGAAAGGCGAAAGTCCAGTAGCCGAGCTGGGGAGGGAATTGTGAGCGTACTCTACCCAGGGAAGCTGTTGGACCCACCCGCGCTGGTCCCCGGCGGCCATGCATCGGAGAGACCTGCCCAGTTCCTGGTTCAGGCGCTCCGCTTGACCGTTGGACTGAGGGTGAAACCCCGAGGAGAGGCTGGCCGTGGCGCCGAGGAGTCGGCAGAACTCCGTCCAGAAGGTGGAAGCGAATTGAGGTCCTCGGTCTGACACGATGTCTCGTGGGAGACCGTGGTGGCGAAACACCTCCCGCACCATGATGGACGCCGTCTGCTTCGCAGATGGGAGCTTAGGCAGAGGGATGAAATGCGTCATTTTGCTAAAACGGTCCACCACCGTGAGGACCACCGTGTTTCCCTCAGAGGGGGGGAGGCCCGTGACAAAGTCGATCGACAGGTGAGACCAGGGACGCTGGGGGACCGGCAAGGGTTGAAGCAGCCCGGCCGGAGGACGAGTAGACGTCTTGTAGCGGTTACAAATTGAGCAGGCTCTGACGTAATCGCTGGTGTCCACTTGCCAGGTGGGCCACCAGAAACGCTGTGCCACCACGTACCTCGTGCGTGCCGCGCCGGGATGACAGGCCAGGCGTGAGTCGTGCGCCCATTGCAGCACGGACGACCGCAGACCTTCAGGGACGAACAGGCGACCCTCCGGGCAGTTGCTGGGGCCGGGTTGATCGCGTGATGCGGCTTCCACTTGGCGTTCGATCTCCCATGTAAGAGCCGCCACCCGAACTGAGCTCGGGAGGATAGTGGGAGGCGGACCCTGTCCCTCCTCCCCCCCAGGAAACAAACGCGACAGGGCGTCCGCCTTCGCGTTACGGGAACCCGGTCTATAGGAAAGAGAGAACTCAAACCGGTCAAAGAACAGAGCCCACCGTGCTTGTCTTGCGTTCAGCCTCTTGGCCGATCGCAGATACTCCAAGTTGCGGTGGTCGGTCCAGACGATGAACGGAGTGGTGGCGCACTCCAGCCAATGCCGCCACTCCTCCAAGGCCAACTTGACGGCGAGGAGCTCCCGATTCCCGATGTCATAGTTTCGTTCCGAGGCCGACAGACGGCGAGAAAAGAAGGCGCACGGGTGGAGGCGATCGTCTTGGCGGCTACGTTGAGACAGCACCGCCCCGACACCCACGTTCGAGGCGTCCACCTCTACCACGAACTGTCTGTCGGGATCGGGAACCCTGAGGATGGGAGCGGATGTGAACCTGCTCTTAAGCTCCTGAAATGCCCGTTCTGCCCGTTCCGTCCATTTGTACGGGGAGGCGGGGCTGGTAAGGGAGGTGAGGGGCGCGGCCACTGTGCTGTATCCACGGATAAAACGGCGATAAAAGTTCGCGAACCCTAAGAACTGTTGCAGTCGCTTGCGTGTTTCGGGAACAGGCCATGACGTGACCGCTTGCATCTTCCCAGGGTCCATCTCGATGGATCCCTCACGCACCACATAGCCGAGGAATTTGACAGAGGAGGCGTGGAACTCGCACTTCTCCGCCTTCACGTAGAGCGAATTCTCAAGGAGACGGCGCAGCACCGCCCGTACATGCTTGATGTGCTCAGGGAGCGAGCGGGAGAAAATGAGGATGTCGTCTAAATAAACGAACACAAATTTGTCCAGCATGTCTCGTAACACGTCGTTTATCAGGGACTGGAAAACCGCTGGGGCGTTGGTGAGCCCAAACGGAACCACCAAGTACTCGTAGTGTCCGCTCGGGGTGTTGAAAGCCGTCTTCCACTCGTCTCCCTCCCGGATGCGGATCAGGTGGTAGGCGTTGCGAAGATCCAGCTTGGTGAAAATGGTGGCTCCCTGAAGGCTCTCGAAGGCGGAAGACAGAAGAGGCAGAGGGTATCGGTTCTTCACAGTGATCTCGTTTAGTCCCCGGTAGTCGATACACGGGCGTAGCGTGCCCTCCTTCTTCTTCACGAAGAAGAACCCCGCTCCCGCAGGTGAAGAGGACGGTCGTATGATACCGGCTGCCAGGGACTCCCGGATGTATTCCTCCATAGCCCGGCGCTCAGGAGCGGACAGGGAGTAGACGCGTCCTTTGGGAGGGAAGGTGCCGGGTAACAGCTCGATAGCGCAGTCGTAGGACCGGTGTGGAGGAAGAGAAGTGGCCCTGGCTTTACTAAAAACCTCCTTGAGCTCGTGATAAAACGCTGGGACATTGGGGATGTCGGGACTGTACCTCGGCGGGGCTCTGCTGAGTGGGCTGGTGGCCGCCTTCAGGCACGCCTGATGGCAGCGTTCGCTCCACTGCCGAACAACCCCCACCTCCCAGTCCAGCACCGGGTTGTGCTGCCGCAACCAAGGGTGCCCCAGTATGAGCTGCTGTCCTGGGAGGGAGAGAAGAAAAAACTGGATGGTCTCGTGGTGATTGCCCGAGAGCAGTAACTTAATTGGTTCCGTCACGAAAGCCACCTCGCCGATCAGACGGCCATCAATGGCACGTGCGGGAATAGACGGGCTCAGAGGGAGGAAGCCGACACCCCACTTGCGTGCCAGGCTAATGTCCATGATGTTCCCCTCCGCGCCGGAATCCACCAAGGCCGCCACGTTCTGGTCGCCCGCCGCGAGCTGGACGCGTGCCTGTAGCGTGAGCGTGCTGGGGCTGGGAGAGCCGGTGCTGGTCGAGCTCACGCGGATCCCCCGACGCCGCGTGAGCTCCGGCCTCTTTAACGGGCACCCCGCTACCCGATGGCCCCCCTCCCCACAGTAAAAACACAAGCCCAGTGAGGGGCGTCGACGGTGCTCCTCCGAGGGAACCCGAGCCCCTCCCAGATCCATGGGCTCGGCGGGTGGTGTGGTTGGCGGGTCCCCAGCAGACGGAGGAATGTGACCACACGGGTTTCGCGGGGACCTCCTCTCCCGATCGCGCCGCCGCGTCTGGATCCGCCGGTCTACTCGGGCCGCCAAGTCCATCGCGCCCCTCAGGGTTCGCGGGCGATCGTACGCAACCAGTCCATCTTTCATGTACTCAGCGAGTCCGTTTAGGAAGGTGCTAACGAGCGCCGGCGTGTTCCATCCGCTGCTGCCGGCCAACGTCTGGAACTTAAGGGCGTACTCTGCGACCGATCGGCTACCTTGACGCAGCGTCGCCAGTTCCTCGGCGGCGTCCTCGGCGGCGGATCCCAGGTCGAACAGGCGGAGCAATTCCTCCGCGAAGGCGTCGAAGGAATCGCAAGCCGGGGCCATCCTTTCATATTCGGCCAGGCCCCACAGCCGCGCCTCGCCCGTGAGGTGGGTTAGGACGAACCCGACCTTGGCTGATTCCGACGAAAACGTGATTGGCTGGAGGCTGAACATTATGCGGCAGTTCGTCACAAATGCCCTCACGTGCTTGGGATCGCCGTTAAACTTCTCGATGTTGCCAAGGCGGGGCTCCGGGACGTCCACGAGCGTCCTGGCCTCGGCAGACGAGCGGTGCGGGGGTACCGTGACAGCCGGGGACGCAGCCACCGACAGTCTCTGGAGGGCTTGGGCCATCTCCTGCTGCTGTAGCTGTTGCTGCTGACCAACCTTGATCAGGTGCCGGATGTCGGCAGACAGGCTGCTGACGGCGGTCTCGGCTCGCTCCAGTCGACTCAATGCCGTCTCGTCGTTCGCTGGCTGCATAGCGTTGGTCAGTCTGTACTGTAAGGGAACGGACAGTACAGCCAAGTGCGTAGCGACGGGCTTTATTGGAGAAGGGGATGATGGGAACAGCGGGCGCTGGAGCGGCGATCGGGCTGGAGAGGACAAACGATTCTGCGGGGGTTCCAAGTAGTCAAGCGAGTCCGTAGCTTCGGGACTGATGAGCAAGGCAGCATCAAGGGACAGACTGACACTCAGGTCTGCGCTGGCGGCGCTGATATAGTGCTGTCCATGAGCCCGTGGCAGGTGACGGCGATTCCATTGACAGGGGGGCGTGGTCCTGTCGCCGGTGGCACCAGCACGTGACAGAATCTGACTTCAATAAATGTGTTAAACCGAAAATAGCCCATTCAGAAATCACAAATTCTTAAGATTCTTAAAAAGAAAATTCTTTAAAAAGGCATTTTTTTTAGTCTTGGAACGGATTATTTATTTTTCCATTATTTGTAAAGGGAAAAATAGATTGAGAACCTGATCCCAGTTGATCTTGGAAAAGGGAATAATAACCAATAAACAAGCACCTTTTCAATTCCACTGCTATGAAGCCATTTACTAACCTTTACATCTGTGTATGTTGTAGAATGGAGCATTACTCCTGACTCGGTCACCTGGGCACTCAGGTGTGTGAATTGGAAGCAACCCCCTACCTTCAGCCCTACTAGATTAGCCTCCTGCCAAAGGCCAATTTTGCGGTAGTTTAAAAATGCGTATAAGTATAAGTATGTGTGCAAAGTGGGAAGTACAAATGGCTACTTACTTTACTTAAGTGTTAAACTCCGAATTGGCGCAAGGCGGTTCCCTCCTTGGCGCACCATGCAGATTGGACGCATCTAAAGTGGACCAAATTGATATCCCAATTACAATAATTGTGTTTCACAATTTGTGTGTCCTGTGTCTGTGTACACAACCTTAAAGATGACAAAAAAATAATAACGTTTGGTACCTTAGTACTAAACAGAGGATTTCAATGTTTTTTTGTGTGTGTGTGGGGGGGGGCGGGGTGGAGCTTTGCATGCGCATGCATGTACATTATTGCACATGCATCATGTCTTCACAAGTGTACACAAATACATGTGTGTACATGTGCATTTGTGGGTGCAGGTAACTTACATCGGTTATTATGCCATCCAATGACACCCATCTCCTCAGGGAGTTTTTTGACTACCTCCTGAGGAGATGATACCACTGAGTTGGGGTAGACCAGGGCCCTGGCCTCTTCCTCCAACTGTGGGCTGGTGTGCACTTCCGCCCCGATGAAAATTCTGGAGCCGGGTTTGGTGTGGAGCAAAAGGCCCCGTTCATCCACACCAAAGTTTAAAAAAAATGTACTAACTGTTGCCCTCTGTTAGTGTGTAGCATATCATGACTGCTACAAATTAACACTGGGCAATGATTCAATATTACTGATCTTACTTGGTCAGTACATATCAGTGCTTACAGTTATAATGTTATCTGGTAAATAATTTTGGAAGCACATTTCATAATGGCGCCTGTGCATTTTTTTTTGGGGGCCAACCGAAATCAAAGATTTTGATAAAAGAACACTTTAAAAGTTGTTTTTATCCGTTTATGTGTCGTCTGAAATAAATGAATTACGCGTCGTGTATCTTTCCAGAAATGTCCTTACTCCGTAACGCAAACTGCATGCATCATGGGTGTGGCGCATCCATTTTGTTAGATTGCGGCAGATGCACACGGCAGACGATAGGTGCAAATAGTCATACCCAACAGCTGTGTGTCTGTGTGTGTGTTCCATCAACACACAGGGCATGTGATGCGTCAGCGCAGTAGTGTTGGAGTAGTAGTGCCTGTAGTTTGTGCATGCTGCCTCTGCTTGCTACTTTTCTACTTTCAGCTACCGCCACCGGCTAGCCCTCTGTTTCCGGGGGTGAAAAGAGGAGCCGAGTGTATAAGCCTCCTCAGCCGGTACACAGCCTCTCCATTGCCAAGACTTGCACACGCCTCCTCGTAGCCACACACGGTAACTGGCACCTTGCAGTCCCAGGCCAAGTTGTGCAGGATCTCGGAGCAGCTGTGGGCCCCAGAGATGTGGCATGTAGGGTGCGGTGTGTGGACACGCCCTACTGCCCATCGACCACTGTCCCGGCTGTGAGTAAACAGCTCCAGCTATGGGTAAATAGTGAAGACCTCAATGGTGGACCAGGCGGAGGATGATGGCTGACCTAAGGGGTGGCGTCACAACGGCTGGGAAGGCGGATGAAGGCTGCAGCAGAAAAGGGTCACCAGTCGTCTTGGTCTCCTTGCCACTGGATTCTGACCCCGATCTGTCAAGGACAGTGTGGTGACTGTCTGTGCACCAGTCTCCCCACTTCAAACAAAGTCACGCACAGGCATCTTTTTCAGGGAATCCACCTTACATCCCGGATTAAAGTCCTGTGGCGACCAGTAAGTGGCAACGGGGGCAGGATTGTGAAGCCTGGAAGCCCCTAGTCCGAAGCTGGCACATCAGTTAGATGATTGTTGGGCTCTTGGACCGAGGCAGAAAGAGCTCTTTGGTAGCTGCATCCACGACTGAGCAGCCCTTTTTAGGATCCACTCTGCTCACCCCTGATGGGGAAGGGGCTAGAAAAGGTGCCCTAAACATAGCCTGCCTCAAACCTCCCGACTGGATTACCGCGTTCAGAGGGATCACCAATACGCGGTCGAAAACACAAACATGAATTTTGGAGCATGGAATGTGAGCACTCGAATGGACAGTGTAACCAGTGATAGGCCGGAGAGGAGAACCACCATCATTCATGTAATAATTGCAGTATTCTGACATATTTATCCGGGCAACCATACCTCAGAAGGATGCTCCAGAGGGCCTGGCGATCCACCGTGTCAAAGGCCTTTGTCAGGTCTATGAAAGTCATGAACAAAGGCTGTTTATGGTCACGGCATTTCTCTTGGAGTTGGCGTGCTGTAAAAATCATGTCTGCAGTGCCTCTAGATGGGCGAAAACCGCACTGCGATTCTGGGAGAACTTCCTCAGACAGTGGCAGTAGACGATTGGCAAGAGCACGAGCAAGTACTTTGCCAACTGCTGAAAGGAGAGAGATGCCCATATAGTTTCCGCAATCCGCTTTGTCCCCTTTCTTGAAAATGGTCACTATCAGAGCAACCCTGTGCTCCGAGGGGAGTACTTTTTTTTTCCCCAGACCTTCAGAAAGAGGGAATGGAGCTGGAGCTGGAGCTCTGGTCCACCTTCCTTTAGGACCTCAGCTGGGATCCCATCTGGCTCAGAGGCCTTGTTGTTCTTCAGGCTCCTGATGGCATCTTGGACCTCTGCTGAAGTGGGAGGTTCACCCATGTCTTCCCTGATGGGACTCTGAGGGATGTGACTGAGGAAATCTGACTGAGTTGTGCTGTCACGGTTGAGGAGTTCCTGAAAGTGCTCTCTCCACCGGTTGTCAATGGACTCATTGTCCTTCAACAGCTCCTGCCCGTCTTTAGAGTGCAGGGGGTTTTGGCCGCGATGGCTTGGACCGTAGACAGCCTTGGTAGCATTGAAAAAGCCCCTGGTGTCACCAGAGTCTACCAAACTCTGGATTTCCAGTGCCCTTTCTGTCTACCAGGAGTTTTTAATCTGTCTCACCCGGCTCTGGACGTCAGCCTTGGCTCTGGAGTGAGCCTGTCTCTTTGCTGTGCAGGTGATGTCATTTTGCCAGAGACGAAATGTTTCCCTTTTCTTGGAGATGAGCTGTTCTATCTCTGTGTCGTTCTCATCAAACCAGTCCTGATGCTTTCTGGCCTTGTACCCGAGAGTGGCACTGCAGGTGTCGAGGATGGAAGACTTGAGCAGGCTCCAGTGTTCTTCAATGTCCTCAGGGTATTCCTGATTGGGGCTTTCTCCAAGAGAGGCCTGAAACAGCTGCAGGGCGACAGTTTTATTCAGGGTCTCAAGGTTTAGTGTTTGTCGGCTCAGCTTCTTTTGCAGTCTCCTCTTCCTCTTGAGTCTGATGGACATCGTGGATCGTATCAGGCGGTGATCTGTCCAGCAGGCCTCTGAATCCATCATGGCTTTTGTGATGCTCACGTCGCGCTGATCCCTGGCTCTGACAATGACAATGACATCTCCCAATATAATAATCTTGTCCTCCTTGGGGATTTTTGACAATACCTCATCCAGACAGGCATAGAAGGCCTCTTTTTTTTCCTCATCAGAAACGAGGGTAGATGCATAAGCACTAAGAACTGTTGCCGTCTGGTTGTTTGCCAGCACCAGACGGAGGGTCATCAGGCGCTCACTGATTCCCACAGGGAGTTCAGAGAGGTGACTGATCAGTTGGTTCTTGATGGCAAAACCAACCCCATGGATCCTAGGCTCATCTGTGGCCTATGCACTCATCACGAAGTGCATCGATGATGTGACTTGCTCGAAATCCGTCGTCACTCGCGCGAACTGGAAGCCGTGGCTGACGGGGGCTGTCCTCAGACTGTTGAGGGCCAGGGACAAGGCTTTCAGAGCGGGGGATGAGGCTGGCTTGAGGACAGCGAGGGCCGACCTGTCCCGAGGCATCAAAGAAGCGAAGAAGGCGTTCTCGTGCAAGGTCTCCACCCACTTCAAGGACAGCAAGGACGCACGTAGCCTTTGGCGGGGCATTCAGACCATCACGGACTACAAGCCCGCGCCGAGGAGCTGTGAGGGCGACGTCCGTCTGCTGAACGATCTGAACCGCTTCTTTGCTCGCTTCGACGCCCAGAACAGCACTTGCCCGCTGAAGTCCACTCCCCCCCCACACGAGCAGCCCCTGCGCCTCTCTGCCGACGGTGTGAGGAGGGCGCTTGCCGCTATTGACACCCGTAAGGCGGCGGGCCCTGACAACATCCCGGGTCGAGCGCTGAAGGACTGCGCTGGGGAGCTGTCGGGTGTCTTCACGGACATCTTTAACGTTTCCCTGCAGCAGGCCATCGTCCCCTCGTGTTTCAAGGCTGCCACCATCGTTCCTGTGCCGAAGAAACCTGCACCGTCCTGCTTCAATGACTACCGCCCTGTGGCACTGACGCTCATCATCATGAAGTGCTTTGAGCGGCTGGTCATGGAGCACATCAAGTCCGTTCTCCCCCCCACCATTGACCCTTTCCAGTTTGCGTACCATGCCAAGCGGTCCTCTGAGCATGCCATCTGCTCTGCCCTCCACTCGGCCCTCACCCACCTGGAGAGAAAGGACTCATATGTGAGGTTGCTGTTTGTGGACTTCAGCTCTGCCTTCAACACCATTGTGCCGCAGCGACTCATCCGCAAACTCGACGAGCTGGGCCTCAGTACCTCCCTCTGCAACTGGGTACTGGACTTCCTCTGTCAGAGGCCTCAGGTGGTGCGTGTTGGCGACAAGATCTCCGCCAGCATCACGCTGAGCACGGGGGCCCCCCAGGGCTGCGTGCTCAGTCCATTGCTCTTCACCCTGCTGACGCATGACTGCACTGCGACCTACAGCGACAACCGCATCGTGAAGTTTGCTGACGACACGACTCTGGTGGGTCTCATCACGAAGGGCGACGAGAATCTGTACAGGTCGGAAGTTGACCTTCTGACCACGTGGTGCAGGGACAACAACCTCCTGCTGAACGTCAATAAGACCAAGGAAATCATTGTTGACTTCCGGAAGGGTCACACAACACACCTGCCGCTGATCATCGACGGTGCTGTGGTGGAGAGGGTGAGCTGCACCAAGTTCCTGGGGGTGCACATCAGTGAGGACCTCTCCTGGTCCGCAAACACCTCGTCACTGGCAAAGAAAGCTCAGCGCCGCCTGTACTTCCTGCGGAAGCTCAGGCGTGCATGTGCTCCTCAGGCAGTCCTGTCTACATTCTACCGTGGCACCATTGAGAGCGTCCTCACCAGTTGCATCGCTGTCTGGGGTGGTAACTGCACTGAACAGAACTTGAAGGCCCTGCAACGCATAGTGAATACGGCTGGTAAGATTATTGGTGCTTCGCTCCCCTCCCTGAAGGACATTTACACCTCCCATCTCGCCCGCAAGGCAACCTCGATTGCCAGAGATGTGAGTCACCCGGCTCACTCTTTGTTTGACCTTCTGCCCTCTGGGAAGAGGTACAGGAGCCTGCGCTCCCGCACCACCAGACTCGCCAACAGCTTCTTTCTCCAGGCTGTTAGGGCCCTGAACTTGCTACCCCCTTCTGCGTAGCGTGCGGCACTGTTGCGCTATTTTCGGGAATGTCTGCTGTACGCGCACTTGCTCCTTTTTTTTCTGCTCCTCTTATTTATTTATTTATTGTTGTGTTATTTATTCATTATTTATTCAGCACGCTTTTGTTATATTTGTTTACTTGTTTGTCTGTTGTGAGCCATGTCTTGTCACCGTGGGATAGGGGGGAACGAAATTTCGATTTCTTTGTGTGTCTTTGGCATGTGGAGAAATTGACAATAAAGCTGACTTTGACTTTGACTTTGATCTCTTCCCCCCATGTTACATGACAGATGCGATACGATTCTCTCATCTCCTGCGATACGGTGCGATACAGTACGATTTAATTTCAAAACAATGCGATCCAGTGCGATACGTTACGATGCAACTGCATCTTACAGGTCGTATCGATTTTCCGATGCATATCGGTGAATTTTCCCAACCCTAGTACAGTGTGTATACTAAGGGATGGGAATCTTCACCATCAAAGAGATACGATACACATCTCGATACACTGCCAACGATTCGATACATTCACGATTCATGGAATTGCCAATGATAAGATGCGATACGATTCTCCCATCTCCTGCGATACGGTGCGATACAGAACGATTTAATTTTAAAATAATGCGATCCAGTCCGATACGATACGATACGATGCAACTGCATCTTACAGGTCGTATCGATTTTCCAATGCATATCGGTGAATCTTCCCAACCCTACCTGTAATGATTGATCTTGCCAAGGAACTTGCCCGTGACAAGAAGGCATTAGACAATTTGATTATGGATCGGACAACTGCATTCTATCGTATGAAGAACGGTCTTGCAAAAACACTGCTTTATAGAACACTTGAGAACATCCGGAACTGCCATTTTTCTCTCAACATTGATGAGCGCACCAGCAACAACAACAAGAGGGAGCTTGGTATTCTGGTGAATTATTTCTCAAAATCGGATGAAAAGGTGGTGCTAGAGCATTTGGCTTCATTGGAGGTGATAACCGTTGATGCAGAGTCTCTGCATAAGGAACTTGTTAACCTTTTTGAAAAAATGTGTGGATCAAAGAGTGGGCTGGAGACCCGGATCCGCAGTAATCAAGCACACCATCTTCTGGATGTAGATGGCGACATTTGTCATCATGTACACAATGCATGTAAACAGTTTTGTTCAGTATTTGAACACTGGGCAGAAGGCCTGTTTACTGATCTCTACAACGACTCAAAGTGGTCTCCAGATCATAGAGAAGACATGTCAGAGATATGCGAGCTTCTCCATATCAAATACACAGTGCCAGAACGCTTCGTGAATCACCGCTGGCTTTCTGCATATGATCTGTCTGTCGGCACTTTGAAGATCTAGGATGCTTTGCAGGTGTTTTATTATGCCTTTGTGTCTTCTGACCTGAGGCATGTGTATCATGGCATAGTGCTGGAGATTTATAGAAGAATGAATGTCAGTATCAGTAGCAGACAGAGAATTAAAGAAATCACAGAATCCCTGTCAAGGAAGAAGCTGACGGACGGTGGCAAAGCCAGGAAAGCCCACATCTTTGACAAAGTCCTCTTCAAAGCCAAGCAAAGTCGTCTCATGATTCAGTTTTGTCAGTCTGCTGTGCCAATCTTGAAAAGATATGTCTGTCTTTTCCAGAGCACAGAACCACTAATCCATATCGTCCATAACAAGCTTGAAGAGTTATTCCGTGATTTTTTGGCATGCTACGTAAAGCCTGAAAGGATTCCGGCATCCTCCCGTGAGCTGAAAACCATGGATTTAGAAGATGCAGAGATTTTCTTACGAGAGAAGGACATCTTCACAGGCGCAGCTGTTCAAGCCATCATTAAAGACAGCAGAAAGGATGACTCTACAGCTCTGCACTTTATGAGGAAAGCCACCAGGGCATTCCAGGTATGCGGGAAGTACCTGCAAAAGAAGATGCCATTGAGCTTCTAAGATCCATTTCGTGCATCCTGCAGCTAGAGGGCATGCTGTGACATCCCGAGGTCTGAAGCAGCTCCAGGAAATGGTTGCAGTTTTGAATGAGGAAGAAAAGGAGAGGTTTTCTTCACACTTTCAACAGATGCAGTCAGATATCAACTGTTAAGGTTTTCCAGGTTATCTTATCGTAGGATTATGTTGGAATGTAGACTATAATGATTAACCAATCTTGTCTTGCTCTCACAACGCAGTAAAATAAAGTGGTTGCTTCCTCTGCTTGATTGACCAGCTGCAGAGGAAGCAATCAAAGTTGTTCTGTTTCCCACAACATCGTAAAACACCCCCTGCTCTGATCTTACCAGAGGCCGGGGGTTCACCAAACCTGTCAACTCTCAACCCCCACTCTGTTTCTCTTAATAAATATGCCATTGCAGGGTGGAGAGTTCAGACCTCCATTCGATCATCGCTGCACACACAGCGACGAATGGACTCTCCACCTGCAGGTGTTTAAAAGGACTTGCTTGTCTCCCGTGTGGTTCTTGCAAAATAAGTTGGAGTGAGCAAATCTCTAACATCAACCTTCGTTTGTACAACAGTAAAGAGATGAAGGTGGATGAATGGTGGGCTAAGGTTGCTGTTTTTGACAAGTATGATGCTGTCTGCAAATTGGTGTTTTTCGTTTTGAGCATCTTTCATGGACCGCAGGTTGAATCATCTTTTAATACTATCGATGACATCATGGACATTAGATCATGTCGTATGACTATAGAGACTTGTAGTGCCATTCAAACAGTGAAGTACCATGTGAAAACCTCTGCTGTCACTTATTTCAAGAGAAAAGATATCCAGCATGATGTTGTGGACAAGAAACTGTGTGTTAATTTGCGACAATGTGCCAGTGAGTACAAAAAAGACCTTAAAAGACACAGTTAAGAATATCACATCAAGGAGAATGCATAGTTTGACTACAAATACTACCACGCAGGACAAATCTACCAAAGGACACACATTGGTGCAATCTACATCAGTCCCCTCGATCTCAACAACTGCAAATCCTCATACAGGAACATATTCGTCCATCTCTGAAGCAGCAAATACATCAGGCCCAGTGCATCAACCACCACTAACTATCTCCAGGCCGTCAGACACCCAGCCCTCCACTACTAGAGCACCACAACCCAGCACTTCAACTCCACAAGTAGACACTAATGTTCCCAATTCACAGCGTAAGCGTGAAGCCAGACTGAATGTGCTGGAAATGTTGATGAAGAAAAGAAAGAAAAATAACTGAACATTATGACTGCACAGCAGCATGTACATATTGATGTAAATATTTTTATATAAACTTTTGAATAAAACACAGAGATTAACTCTCATTGTATTATAAGAAAGACTGGATAAAGGCGCTCACAACAATCTGTGGCAAGGTACTTCAGTGTTTATATATTTGTCATATGTTTTGATTTATATGCTTACCATGTCTTTAAAATTTATCTTTCACAATTCATTTCCAAAAGATAGGCATTATGAGTGTTCTTTGATAACAAGATATGTGGTTGTAGATATACTATGTTGCAAAAAATTAACAGTTTTCATCAAAAAGAAAAACTCCAGAATTGATTGTGCCATTTTGATGTATTATATTCACCTTGGTAGCCCACCAAGCAGGAATATTTGTTTAACAAAACTGTTGAAATTGAAAGATGAAATTAATGCTTTTGGGGTTGCTTTACGGCCAAAATCCGGGACTTTCCAGGGAGCTTTGCCCCTAGGCCCCCTCCCCGGCGTTGCCCCTGGCCCCCTGCTGCCCCCAATGGGGGGCCTGTGGGCCCTGTGGCCCCCAATAGGGGCCTGTGGCCCCTGGCCCCCTGCAGCCCGTGAAGGGGGTACAGCTCTTTCAACATCCAGCTGATAAAGTCCATCAACTCTCTGAGCTTCGAGTCCAAAAAGAGTGCCATTTTTTCCACGTAGTATGTAGTAGCAAGACTTCTAGAAACTGCACTATAATTCCTTTTTTAGTAGCAGCTCCCACTGAGTACCGATTTCCAGCGAGCTTTGGAACATAGAGAACATTATGCATCTTGACATGTTTTGCATCACGTATTGCGAAGATAATTTTTAAATTATGTAGTAGTAGTTAAGACTACTATTCCAAGCATGCTTAGGGATTCCCGTAAGGCACAATTGTCAAACTCAAGGCCCGGGGGCCAGATACGGCCCGCCACATCATTTTATTTGGCCCGCGAAGACAAATTGTGCATCAAATTCGTGTGTCATTACTAGAATTGCAAATTGTCTTCACTTTTAATATCTTTTTTTAAAATATTTGACCAGTTTTCACTCGTCTGATTTGAAAACGAGTTATTTGTCAGTTTGTTTTGTAGCTTTTACTGTATATAATATGACTTACATTCATTTGGATTGACAGTCATAATGGCCCTCCGAAAGAAGCTATGACTACAATGCGGCCCGCGAAAATAATGAGTTTGACACCCCTGCCGTAGGCATTGCATGTAATGTGGGCACAAGGTTTGGAAGTAAACAGAACTCGAAGCAACACGTCAGTGTCCAGTGTCATCATTATACATGGTGTCAGAAGTGGCGAACTGTAGGTCTCCGCGGTAGTTTGAGCAAAAATGTTAGCTGACGAAACGTTTTAGTGCAGTTTGAACCGAAATTGACCGCTACGAAGAAAACGACAGAGCCCCGAGTGGAGTGCTAGCTTGTTAGCTCCAGCACACAGGCAAGTTAGGCGAGCAACGGTGCACCTGAGGTCCCGCCCGTGAAAGAGAGAGAGAGAATCGAGAAAGATGGCGACAGCTGTGCAACTGACACCCCTAGACCCATTTGACTTTTCAAGCCCGGTAGAATGGCCGCGGTGGATCCACAGATTCGAGAGGTTCGGCATCGCAACGGCTCTCGACAATAAGGAGGAAGAATACCAGGTGAATTCACTCCTGTATGCAATGGCAGATGCAGCGGATCTCACAGTTTTGCCATTAGCTGAGGCTGATAAAAAGAATTATGCGACTGTTAAAGCAGCATTTGAGCAGCACTATGTCGGAGAGCACACACTAGTCCTCTGGCCGATGTTTTTCGCCTCTGCTGCGGAAAAAGCGCGATGGCGACTCGGATTGTGTCCGTCTGAACCACTGCGCCCCTTTTTCAGAACTCAACATTCTCCACAGAATAACATTCAACCGCTCATTTTTGTCGAGACGTATTAAAAACAGGGCCGGCGCGACGATGTGATCAAACTCCGCACCATAGGCGGGAAGGAGACCTGAACCGTGGATGACCTCTCCAGGCTGACCAAAAACGAGACTCTCCGCGTGAAAATGCAGGACATCTTCAATGTGAGCCCGCAGCAACAGCGCCTCTTCTCCTGGGGCAAGCAGATGGAAGATGGCCAGACAATATTTGATTATAATATCCAGCCATAAAATGCACAATAAAGTGAAAAAAAAAACATATATAAGTCGCACCGGAGTATAAGTCGCACTTTTGGGACAAATTGATTTGTCAAAGTCCAACACCAAGAACAGACCAGCAACAACAGGCTAAACGATACGGTATGCTAACATGACATATACACAAACGAGGAGCTGAGAACGGGCCTGACTGTAAGGGAGCAGACAGTACAGCCAAGTGCGTAGTAGACTTTATTGTGGGGAAAGGTGGGAGTAGCCGGCGCCGGAGCGGCGCTCTGGCTGGGGCGGACAGGCACCTCTGCGGAAATATCCGAACGGGTAAGCGAGTCAGGCTTACAGGGGGCTGAGCAAAGCAGCATCACGGGACAGGCTGACATGAGGGCCTGCGCTGGCAGCGCTGATATAGCGCCGTTAATGAGCCGTGGCAGGTGGTAGCGATTCCGCTGACAAGAAGGGCGTGGTCGTGCCGCAGGTGACGCCAGCACGTGACACTGACGTAACATTCAGCGTTATTCAAATAACTATTACATAAATAACACGTTTATCAAACCATCTGTGTCACTCCAATTCATTAAATCCATCGATCGTCCTTTATGTAAACAATGCCGCATATGCCCCGCGCCGCTGATGTCGGACTCGTCGTGAGTTGCATTTCTAATTATTCCACAGACCCATATAACAATATATAAAGTATGTATCAAATAACTATCATATTACAACAGTATTATCAAACCATCGGTGTCACTCCAAATCATTAAATCCATCGATCAAATTCCTCATCCTTTATGTCAACAACGCCACGCGTGCGCCGCACAAATCTAGTGTATAACTATATTCTAGCATTAACAAAGTACCAGGAAAGACGTGGGTTTGGTAAACGACTCTTTATTTAACAAAACAAGAGTTCAACAAGCCAACAACTACTGAACTGTAGCAGGAGCGACTTATGTTTTTGTTTCACAAATTTTTATTTGATCATTAACACATCACTTACTTACAGGTATAGTTGACCACTTCACATGTTATTTTTAGTATAGTTGATCACTTCACATGCTTTTATATCTTTATCTTGAACATATTCAAAACATAAAAAATAAAGAAAAAAATCAAATAAAGCAATTAACACTTTAAAGCGCCATATCCAAGTCCACTGTCTGCTGTATGCACACTTGCTCCATTTTTGCTCCTCTTACATTTATTATGTTATTTGTTTATTTATTATTTATTCATCACTCTTATTTATTCATTGTTTGTGCCTTCTTGTTTTTTTTTTGTGTTGTTTACTTGTATGCATATTGTGTACTATGTCTTGTCACCGTGGGATAGTGGAAACGTAATTTTGATCTCTTTGTGTGTCTTGGCATATGAAAAAATCGACAATAAAGCAGACTTTGACTGATGAAACAACCAAATAAACAAAACAAAAAAAATACATCTGAAAAATATATATTTTCAGACGAAACTGGATGAGGCCGCTCTAAATGGGAAGGGCTTAAGAAAAATGGCACCAAAAAGAAACTCATATTTTGCAGGTAACAAACTTCAAGTTGTAAAATATGCTGCCGAAAACAGTAATCGAGCAACAGAAAGAAAGTTTGGAGAACCGTGATGTACCAAAGCATACTGTAATTTGAATTTCAAGTGACGTCAGTGGCACGGCGGTTGTTTACATAAAGGACAAACGTACCCACGTACGTACTACCGGCATCATTAGCGGCTTTGTTTCAAAGTGACACGGAAGACGCAGAGATTGAAGGATTTAAGGATTTGGAGTGACATAAAAGGCTTGAAAAACTATTATGGCTTTTACGGACGCCCGGTCCAGCTCTACTGAGCTCTCGTTCACCTCCGTGGATCGAAGTCGGGGGCCGGCGCTCGGCCGGGTAGCTGTCCGCGGACGGTGCATGGGGCTCGGACTTGGCTTTTACGCACACCCGGTCCTATTGTATGGAGCTCTCTTCCACACGCTTGGAATTTTGTTTTGTTAAATAAAGAGCCGTTTACCAAACCCACGTCTTTCCTTGTACTTTATTAACGCTACAATATAGTTATACAGTAGATCTGTGAAATAACGATGAGGCTGACGTCAGGACGCACGCGCGGCGTTGTTGACAAAGGACGAGGAATTTGATCGATGGATTTAATCATTTAAAGTGCACAGATGGTTTTTATAATATTGCTTATATAATAGTTATTTGAAATATAATTTATATATCGTTATAAGGGCCTGTGGAATATTTTGAATTGCAAGCGCCGTCAGCCGCGCGCACCCGTTGTTGACAAAGAACGATCGATGGATTTAATGAATTGGAGCGACACCGATGGTTTTATAAACGTGTTATTTATGTAATAGTTCTCTATAATAACTCTATATGTTACGTCAGGCCCATTCCCAGCTCTTCGTTTGTGTTTGTCACGTTAGCATACCTATCGTTTAGCCCAGGGGTGGGCAAACTTTTTGACTTGCGGGCCGAATTGGGTTCTAAATTTTGAAAATCACTTCAGTGCCTGCAGGTCAGATTAATGAAAGATGTATGTTTATCTTATGAGATCACATCAAACGGCAAACATTCTGACCAAATATATAATCTTGAAGAATCGGTGAAAGCATACATCCAAATAAAGTAATCAAAACGGCAACACTGTGAGGGGTATCTCAAAATCAGAGCAGAGTTTTAACTCACAAACACCTGGTAACAGAGGTGAGGAAACGGGAAACACTTCCTTAAAGTAAGCCTTAAGAACTTTACAGGTTAAGATTAGTCACAAACAGGTGGTGCGTCAATGTCCTTGAGCATCCTGCATTGTTTGAAAATGAGAATGGTCGCTAGTTTCAATCCCTGGTATTTGTACAGCTCATATTCAAAATGCATTTTTTTACAACAAACTTGAAAGCCTCCCCTTCATTTTCAGTGGGAACAGTGTTGATGGTCTGCCTTTTTTTGCTAGTGTGTCATAGTCTGGAGTAAAATTTGTTGTGGCAATTCTTAGGAGAGATCCGAGGTGTTGGTCCGTTTACCTATATCTGTGACGGGTTGATGTTGATGTTCAAGTGGCTGAACGTCATGTCGCGTACGTCGAGCCAAATTGGCCACTCTTTTTAAACACTCGGCACTCAGTGTCCACCTTGCTTTTCCTTGGGCGACTCATTTTAATGGAAGGATTCCAGGGCAGGGGAAGGTTTGTGCATGCGTGGCTTTAGCGTAAAACTGTATCCGAAAGCTCGGCGCGCAAATTACAAGAATGCTGTCGTCACAGCCCATGCTCTAAATTCGGCCCTGAGACAAATAGAGCGCGAGTGCGCCATTTCCGTACTACTGAGTACGTACACGCACTTGTGAGTGTGCACCGAGCTTTCTGACACGGCTTCCGGTAGTAAATGCGCAGGCGAGTGGTTCCCCATCTACTGGGGAAACGCAGTCATTGCAGGCAAAATGACCGAAAAAAAAAAAGTTTAATAATACAATTTATTTAGGGTTGGCGGGCCGGATTAAACGGTCCCGTGGGCCGGATGTGGCCCGCGGGCCGTAGTTTGCCCATACCTGGTTTAGCCTGTTGTTGCTATCGTATCGAACGATCGATAGATTTTATGAATTGGAGTGACACAGATGGTTTTATAAACATGTTATTTATGTAATAGTTGTCTTTAATAACTCTATATGTTACGTCAGGCCCGTTCTCAGCTCTTTGTTTGTGTTTGTCACATTAGCATACCTATCTTTTAAGTCAAGTCAAGTCAAGTCAAGATTATTTGTATAGCCCTAAATCACAAACAGTCTCAAAGGGCTTCACATAGCCAAAATTGACAATTATTCTCAAAGCATCCCCTGATCATAAGCTCCCAAAAGGGCAAGGAAAAACTCAAAAAACCCCTACCAGGGGAAAATGAGAAACCTTGAGAAGGGACCACAGATGGAAGGATCCCCCTTTCAGGATCACCAGGTTATAATGGATGCAGAGAGTACACAAGTAATACATAATATGAAAATCAATGAAATCAATGGATGTCGGAGGTGTCCTCGATTGTCCTGGCAGTGTCCTCAAGGGGGCCGAGCCGCAGCTCCCCCATCCCGAACTGGTCCCCGAGAATCCAGCCAGCCGCTATCCGCTTTCGAGCCACCTAACCCCCTCCCCAGCCGGGGAGGAGGTGGGCAGAGAGAACAGAACAAACTCCGGCCAAATCGGCCATCACAAGTTAGTTAAAGGCCATCTCATAGAAATGTGTCTTTAAACGTGTCTTAAATGTTTCTACTGAGGTAGTAGTTCTAATATCCATTGGTAGGGCATTCCAAAGCTCTGGAGCCCGAATAGAGAATGCTCTAGACCCTGCAGACATTTTCTTGGCCCTCGGTATAACTAAAAGACTAGCGTTTTGCGAACGAAGGTTACGAGACGGAACATAAGGAACGACTAGGTCGACGAGATATGAAGGCGCTAAGCCATGCAGTGCTTTATAGGTTAGTAGAAGAACCTTGAAGTCACATCTTAAATGGACCGGGAGCCAATGTAATTCGGCTAATATTGGGGTAATGTGATCAAATTTTCTTGACCGTGATAGCAGCCTCGCAGCGGCATTTTGGACTAACTGTAGACTTTTAATACTGGATTTAGGAAGACCAGAGAACAATACATTACAGTAGTCCAGGCGCGACGTGACGAACGCATGTATAATAGTTTCCGCATCCCCAGTCGAGAGGATAGGACGAATCTTAGCAATATTACAAAGGTGAAAAAACGCAATCCTGGTTATATTCTTAATGTGTTTTTGAAAGGAGAGCGTTTGGTCAAATATTACCCCGAGATTAGTTACCGTATCACTCTGAGTGATAGTACGGTTATCTATAGTTATAGTGGTTTGCTTAAATAAATGTTGATAACGAGTAGGACCAATTATCAACATCTCAGTTTTATCCGGGTTAAGACGAAGGAAATTGAGAGACATCCATTGCTTAATCTCCGCAAGGCACGCCTCGAGATTACAGCAGTCCTGTGGATCTGTCATCGATAACGGCATATATAATTGGGTGTCATCCGCGTAGCATTGAAAACTAATATTATATTTACGTATTATGCCCCCAAGCGGAATCATATAAATATTAAATAAAATCGGTCCGAGTACCGATCCCTGTGGGACACCACAAGTAACATTATAAAGCTCAGAGGACGTATTACCATGGACCACTCGGTGCGTCCTGCCTGATAGATAGGAATTGAACCAGCTTAGTGCTGACCCTGAGATACCAACACAACTTTTAAGACGCCCTAATAAAATATTGAAGTCTACAGTGTCAAAGGCAGCACTAAGATCAAGTAGTAACAATACAGACGACGTATTTGAATCCATAGCTATGAGGAGATCATTAGTCACTTTAGCAAGTGCTGTCTCTGTAGAATGATTGGCTCTAAAACCAGACTGAAAAGAGTCATATCGATTATTATCGACCATGTAATCAATAAGCTGCTGTGCTACTACTTTTTCGAGAAGTTTTGCTATGAATGGGAGGTTTGAAACTGGCCTATAATTACTGAGACAGTCCGGGTCAAGATTTGCTCGCTTAAGTAGTGGTTTAATAATAGCGGTTTTAAAGGCCATTGGCACTATTCCAGAGGAAACAGACAGATTGATTATATTTAAGATGGACGGTCCTAAAATTGGAAATAATTCTTTAAGTAGTTTGGCTGGAAGCGGGTCGAGTAAACATGTTGTTTGTTTAGCCGTACTAACCAATTTTGTAAGCATTTCAAGGGACACGCTTTTAAAATTTGAGAGGGTTATTGCATGATCCCCAGCGCTAGTAACCGGCGGAGCGATTGGCATGGTATTCTTGATCTCGTCCCTAATGGACTCAATCTTTTGAGCAAAAAATTTCATAAACTCGTCAGCTGAGTGGAAGGAGCTATCGGGGGTCGGCTGGCGCAGAGTTAGCTTTGCCACTGTATCAAATAAGTATTTAGGATTATTTTTATTAAGATTAATGACTTGCGAAAAATAACGAGTTTTTGCTAAAATAAGCGCATCTTTATATTTCAGGAGGCTGTCCTTCCATGCCTGATGGAAAACCTCAAGTTTGGTTAAACGCCATCTGCGCTCATGCTTTCTACATAATTGTTTAAACGTACGTGTTTCATCTGTGAACCACGGAGTTGGCCATCTACGGCGAGTTTTCAGACGTAGCGGTGCCACAGAGTCGATGGCTTTTAATAATGTCGCATTGAATTCATTTGTAAGATTATCGATAGAGCCACTGTACGCGGGAAACATGGCGGTTGCCGGCGACAGTAACTCAGATAGCGCAGTTGCAGTCATGGAGTTAAAATTACGGCTGCTATAATTCTGATTGCTCTCTTGTCTTTGACAAGGAACTAAAATTTCAAATTTTATTAAAAAATGATCAGACAGAACAGTAGTGTATGGCAGTACTGTTATATTTGAGGTTGTTAGTCCTCGGGATAATACCAGATCTAAGGTATTTCCATTCTTATGCGTTGCTGCCTGTACAGCTTGCGTAAAACCAAACGTATCGATTAAAGTTTGAAATGCCGAAGTCAGTGGTTCCGACGGTGAATTCATGTGGATGTTGAAATCACCCATGATAACTATATTATCTGCATTTGTCACTAGATCAGCCACAACTTCTGAAAATTCATCCAGGAAGCCAGAGTAAGCCCCGGGTGGGCGGTAAATAACAACAAGATAGAATGACGGTAACGCAGTGGATCGCACAATGAGAACTTCAAATGTTTTAAATACGTGAATTGAGCGAGGCCTAAATCTAAGCTCAGAATTTGAGATGAGGGCGACACCCCCACCCTTTTTTCGAGGACGAGCCACATGCGAGCTCACAAAATTTGGAGGCGAGGCCTCGTTAAGTGGCAGCAGTTCATTAGGTTTTAACCAGGTCTCGCAAAGACCAAAAACGTTTAGATTATGTTCCGTGATAAGGTCATTAACGAGAACTGCTTTCGTATGAAGTGATCTAATATTCATAAAACCGAATTTAAGTGTAATTGGTTGATCAGGGTGCGTATCTATCGAAGGATTTTTAAACGGGATGCAAGTAAAATTGTGTTCTCTAGGCCTAATATCACCTCTCAAAAGTTTATTAGGGCGGTGGGATGAACCGACCGTGGGAATTTGATGATGAGTATTTGTTACACATGTGAAGTTATCTAAAACAGGCACCGTTTCATCAGCAAGACCGGTCGGGACGGAGTGATTGGATTTGTCTACTACCCCAGTAGAAAGTGTGTTTATGTGTACTGCAGCACTATTTAAACTGTCGCGCTCTAGTCTACACGAGGAGCTATGTGTATGCTGAAAGTCTAGCCTAGCGCTAGTTAACTTTAACTTAACAGACTCCAAACCCATCCTCACAGGTGGTCTAATCACCTGTGCCCTGACCTGCTCTAAAGTGACCTGTCATGAGTGGCTCAAACAGTAATCTATATTCCTAGAAAGAGTGAAGGCGCCTTCACGGTTAGGGTGAAGGCCGTCCTTCCTCAGCAGGTCGGGGCGGCCCCAGAAGGAGGACCAGTTATCTATAAAATACAGTCCCTGCTTTTTACAGAACCCAGCCATCCATCGATTAAGGGAGACTAATCTACTAAACCTCTCATCAGTGCCTCTCCCAGGCAGGGGGCCAGAGACAAATACTCGATGCCGACTCATCTTTCTGGCAAGATCACAAGTCCTCGCTATGTTTTTCTTTGTGATCTCTGACTGTCTCATCCTAACATCATTGGAGCCGACGTGTATCACTATGTCCGAGTAGCTAGTGTTGTTGGAACTACGCTGTTGACTAGGCCTATTGCGAGTCAGCTCCCTAAGATTAGCTTCTATGTCGGGTGCTCTGCCCCCAGGAATACACATTACCGTGGCTGGATTTTTAAGCGTAATGTTGCGGGTAATGGAGTCGCCTATGACCAAAGTGCGAGGGCCAGCAGACCGAGATGACTTTGGACGGCTATGCGTCTTACCTGGCTCATCGCGATTAGCAAGCCGCTTGGGGCTAATGCTAACCGGGCTAGCGGGCTGACTACAGCCCGCGTCTGTGTCCGCCGCAACTACTGTTATCGCACTATTCTGCTCTAACTGGCGGACACGTCCCTCTAGCAGAGACAACCTCTCTAAGAGAAGGGTGCAGTTGGTGCACGAAGCCGTACATACCTCTTGGTCCGCTGCCATACTTTGTGTCCGAAGAGCGACGATCTGTCAGAACAACCCGGAAGCCGCAGTAGCCTGTTGTTGCTATCGTTTAGCCTGTTGTTGCTCGTTCATGACTGTTCTTGGTGTGGGATTTTGTCGAATAAATTGCCCCCCAAAATGTGACTTACACTCCGAAGCGACTTATATATGTTTTTTTTTTCACTTTTTGGGACATTTTGTGGCTGGTGCGACTTATACTCCGGAGCGACTTATAGTCCGAAAATTACGGTACAAGTTGCTACACGAAATAAAATAGATCAAATAACTATAACATAAATAAGTTTTTCAAACCTTGTCTCACTCCAAATCATTAAATCCTTCAAACGTGGGGCCCTTCGTCATCTTCGTCATCCTGTGATCGAATCCTTTGTCCTTTATGTAAACAACCGCCGTGCCGCTGACGTCACTTGCAGTTCAAATTACAGTAGTACCTTACTACATCGCGGTTCGTTTATCGCGGTTTCACTACATCGCGGATTTTTGAATTTTGAACATTTGTGAAAAAATTCACATATAAGTTGTTCCTGATTACAAGTTGCCCCCCACCCAAACTATGGAAAAAAAAAAAACGCGACTTATAGTCCAAAAATTACGGTAATAGTACATCTAATATGAGTTCAGTTAAATCCACTTTTAAATTCCCACCATTTCACTGATTTTGTTCAAACCAATCAATATTTCAATAACACCATTACAGCATCATCACATATATGGTTCACAAAAATAAAAGTGACAAAATGTACAAAACTCAAAACAATTCAGCAAAAGACTGAACGACTTTCAATATCCAAATGTCTCTATATCCCTTCGGTTGGCTTCTCCAGATTTTCCTGAATGGTCAGATTAGGTTAGTTGGAAAGGCCCTAGGGGTGCAAGAATGCTTAATAAGGGGGTGCGAGGATACCCTGGGGAAATTTACCATTTTTCGGGGATAATGGTCGGGTAACCGGAAAAAGTGAAGAATTCTGGAAATCAAGAAGTCATTGTGTTAATTGGCATTAGGGATGATGCTAATTAAGCCTTATAGCTGTAAAGTAAACCAATTATTATTATAATAATTATTTAATATATATTATATATAATATTTTTTATTCATTTATTATTCGTATTTTATGTAGTTTTAATTTATTTTTGTAAGTAATAAAGTTAAGTACTGTTAAACGAATAACAATACACAATAAAAACTTGGGAAGCTAACATGATTTTGACAGGTATACTTCAGAACACAGTTACTCAGAAAACATTGATCACAACGTGTCTAGTACGTGTCACTCACTGCATAAGCCTGCTTCGGCTTCACACTGTTAGTTTCTCTTCAGTCATCAGCCGAGGTCGACCTAAGAAGGTATGTATGTGTACTGACTCGTGCTGTATATTTAGTAGTAATACGCTTTTCTCATAATTACAATGCCATGCTATAATCATTAATAACCTCTCAGTGTTCATAGTTTATATAAATGTTTTTGAAAAAATCAAACATGTAAAAGTTTGCAATGTAATGTGGTGTGATATTGTGCATGTAAACTTTACATGCACAATATTACACCATGTATAGACATGTATCACAGACATGCACACTATACTTTTCTTTTGTAGACCTACACCAGTATTTAGATAAACAAAACAAAGTCAATTGTATAAAGTAATATAGTCATAACATACACTTTTATTGTAACTTCAATTTTGCTTTGTTACTCTTTGAAGTTGAGGAGACACTCATTACAGGGAGCTTTGCCTTTTGTCTCCCTCTTGCACATAAAAAACAAAAAATAACAAAATTCTTGTTTTCCAGGTTTATCTTCAGTTTGTCCAAGAAACGAAAGTGGAATGATGACTATGTTCAGTATGGCTTCACGTGTGTTACTGAGAAGGATGGTACACGTCCACAGTGTATCCTATGCAGCACCATGTCCTCCAACGCAAATTTGAAGCCATCAAAGCTCGATGAACATTTTAAGAACAGACATAGTGGCAAGGATGCAGGGAATGATATTGCAACATTTCGAGTCTAAAGAGCTAGGTTTGATCGTGCTGGCACTTTGCTGACACACTGCTGGTGAAAATCCACCAACAGCGAAACCTTTACTACACGCTTCTTATCAAGTTGCATACCTGGTTGCTAAGTCAAAGAAGCCCCATACAATTGCCGAGGAATTGATCAAGTCGTGTGCCCTTGAAATAGCAAAGACTGTTCTGTCAGGAAGCTGCGAGAAAACTGCAACAAGTGCCTTATCAAATGATGTAATCCGTAACCGAATCATCGACATGAGTGATGATATCCTGGAGCAAGTTGATGTTGACAACAAGGCCAGTCCAGTAAAGATTAGCCTACAAGTGGATGAGTCAACAGATGTGTCAAATTGTTGTCAGCTATTGGTATTAGTCCGGTACGTGAAAAACAATGAAGTGGAAGAAAGTTTTCTCTTCTGTCTGAAGACAACATCGAAAGCCATAGATGATAAAAGAATTCTCCACAAGATACCAACTTCATCTTGACAGGATTGGTTCGATATGCACTGATGGTGCACCAGCCATGCTGGGCAATTGTTCAGGGTTTGCTGCATTGATGAGAAAAGAAATTCCTGACCTGAAGATTACCCACTGCTTTCTTCATCGGCAGGCTCTTGCAGCAAAAACATTGACCCCAGACCTGAAAAAGACTTTGGAGATTTGTGTGAAGATTGTGAATATGATTTGTGGTCGTGCTCTGAATCATCGACTGTTTCAGTCATTTTGTGAGGAAGTGGGTCAGGAACAGACTGTGCTGTTGTACCATACCGACACGTGGGCGTGTGCTATCTCGTATATTTGAATTGCGAGAAGAAATTCAGCAGTTTCTCCACGGACTGGGACAAGAACTGACTGGATATTTTGACGATTCTGAATTTGTTCAAATGCTTGCCTATTTGGCTGATGTGTTCACAGCACTCAATGAGCTAAATCGCTCACTACAAGGAAGAGGGATGAACATTTTGATTGCAAGTGAGAAGTTGGCGACATTCAAAGACAAAATTGTGTTGTGGATTAGGCGTGTAAAGAAAGGGAACTTGACAAATGTTCCTTCCCTTGAAGAAACAGTCACAGAGGATGCTTCCCTACATCCAGATTTCGTTTCAAAAATTGTTGAGCATCTGCAGATACTGTGCACCTCATTTGATGACTACTTCTCGTGTGGAGAGCTACAACCCTGTGACGACTGGATCCGGCACCCTTTTAAGCAGAATATGGAAGATGTTGATGATGATAGCAACATCAAGGAAGAGCTCATCGAACTGAGAAACAATTGTGGAATCCAAATGGCGTTTGCCGATGGTCACTTGGAGCACTTCTGGGCTTCTCAGTTGGAAACGTATCCTGCACACACATATGTGTGCCTTCTTTCACCGGTCTCCTCATGAGAGACCGGAGCCTTAATCCAGTGCTGTAAAGCGCTCGGCCACACTACCCAGAATCCTCAACTTCAATTTAAGATGCAGATGCCAAGTGCCTGCTGCGGCCCTGAAACAGGATTTGCAAGCGTTTGTATCTCATTTGGTTCAGGACTCTCAGTGTTATGGCTACTCTTGCATTCCAGAAATTGTCACCACAAAAATAAAAGAGTAGCTTGAGATTTGTTCTGTCATCTTTATTCTATCAATGTCCAGTTCCTTGACTGCTTTTGCTCTGTGGTGTACAGGAATGCTTGTTAACACTTCATGGTTATTGCTGCCCCATTTTGTCAATGTGAAACCTCCCTGGCTGCAGGCTTCAGTTAGATCTTTGACAAGCTTGATGGCTTGGTCAGTTGTGGCCACAGATCGAAGACAATCATCTACATAAACGTTAGTTTTGATTGTTTTCATCACTTCATCAGAGTAGTGGTTCTGATTGTCATCAGCAGTTTGATGCAGGGCAAAATTGGCAATGCTCGGGGATGATACAGCGCCAAAGAGATTAACTTTCATCCTGTAAATGCAAAGTGGTTTGCTGATATCACCCTCTGGCCACCACAAAAACCTAAGGAAGTCTCTGTCCTTTTCTTCAACATGCACTTGATAAAACATTGCCTCAATGTCTGCCATAACTGCTATTTGTTCTTGTCAAAATCTTAATAGCACTCCAATGAGGGTGTTTGTTAAGTCTGGACCTTGGAGAAGCTCCTTATTCAGAGATTTTCCTTGAAAGGAGGATGTACAGTCAAACACCACTCTCAGCTTGAGCTTTTGTTTACGGTAAACACCATGATGTGGGATGTACCACACATGCCCATCCATTCTGTGAAGCTGCTGAGGTGGAACTTTTTCTGCATAATCTTTTTTGAGAATGTCCTCCATAAAGGAGGTGTATTCTTCTGCATATGTTCTATTCTTCTTGAACCTTTTCACAAGGTGCAGTGTGCGTTCTTTTACCACATGATAGTTATCAGGCATGACCTTGGCTTTATCCCTGAAAGGCAGTGGTAGATGATAATGGCCATCTTTAAGGAATGCTGAGCTGGATGCAATCTCCATGAAACGTTAATCCTCAACTGCCATCTAATTTTTCTCCTCATACATGTTTTCAGAGAAATCCTGGTTATATTGTCTTATGAGTAAATCATTCAACTCAACAACAGATATTCTATTACTTGACACTGAAATGGGCCCAGATTCTGCAACACTGTCAACATTGAGTGGTCCAGTTACCACCCATCCTAGTCAGGTATGAACTGCATAGGGTCCGTTGTCATGACTGTTTATTATGTTCCACGGCTCCATTGCTTGAGGAACATCAATTCCAATGAGGAGGTCAATATCCGCCTCGATCTTCTTTAACTGGATGCCACTGAGATATGGCCATCTCTTCAGGTCAGCTTGTGTCATAATGTTTTCCTTTGAGACAGGGATATTACTTTGTGTGTAAACGTTTGGCAGGTCGAGATATGTGCAGCCCTCCAAGTCCCCCACCTCCAGTCGTCTGTCCTCATAGGTCCCTGCCGGCCTTTCCTGCCCCATTGTTCGCAAAAGTATTTCTGTTTTGCGTCCTTTTGCATTTAGCTGGTTCATTAATTTTTCTGTGCAAAATGTTGCTGCGCTGCCGGGATCAAGGAAGGCATAGGTTTGAATATACCTGTCCCCTTTTGCCACCTTAACCCTGACAGGAAGAATTGCCAGTGCTGGCTCTCTCCCGGCCCCGGTTGCATTGCCTGCTGAAACAAGAGCGCTGCTTATGGGGGTCTCTTCTGTCTCAGCAGTGGCCATTGTTGTTTGATTAGTCTGTTTGGGAATTATTGCATTGTTAATATGGAGAACAGTAGGATGCTTCATTTGACAGACATAGCACATTAATCTCCTTTTACAATTTTTGCTTGAATGACCTTTCAACAGGCAACCAAAACAATGTCCATGACTTCTTAGGAATTCAACCTTGTTTTCATGTGCCTCTGCTTTGAAAAATGAGCAATCAATCAGAGCATGTCTCCCTTTGCAGGATCCACAGGAAGAGATGTTAGAACTGGGTGAGGTTTGAGGGGTTACTGGTGGACGAGCTGATTGCCTTACAGTGTTTCCTGTTTGTGTGTTCACTGCCACTGAAGTAGCAAAACTGCTGTTTTTACCTTTGATTGCTTTTGGTTGGGCGGCTCGGTGGCGCACTGGGTAGCACGTCCGCCTCACAGTTAGGAGGGTGCGGGTTCGATTCCACCTCTGGCCCTCCCTGTGTGGAGTTTGCATGTTCTCCCCGGGCCCGCGTGGGTTTTCTCCGGGCACTCCGGTTTCCTCCCACATTCCAAAAACATGCTTGGTAGGTCGATTGAAGACTCCAAATTGTCCCTAGGTGTGAGTGTGAGTGCGATTGGTTGTCTGTCTCTGTGTGCCCTGCGATTGGCTGGCAACCACTTCAGGGTGTCCCCCGCCTACTGCCCGATGACGGCTGGGATAGGCTCCAGCACGCCCGCGACCCCCGTGGGGACTAAGCGGTTCAGAAAATGGATGGATGGATGGATGATTTTGGTTGGAATCTCGGAATGGGCCTTTTTGTGGGGTTTTGGTCTTGAATGTCTCCAAATAAGGGATCCAAAAGCATCTTAGCATGTTTTTCCACAAAATCCACAAGGTAATGGAATCTGATTCTACTTCCAGTTCTCTGCTGTGTCTCATAGGCTGTGGCCCGCCATTTTTCCCTGAGCTTGTAGGGCAGTTTGGATGCGATTAATCTTAGATTTGTTGGGATCTCAAGTTCCTCTAAATACTGTAAGTCTTGCATTCCATTACAGCATCCTCTTAAATACATTGAATATGCGTGCATCATTTTCCCATCCTCAGCTTTAATCGCTCTCCAATTCAAAACTTCCTCCAGGTAAGCAGCAGAAACCTTTACTTCATTCCCAAAGTTCTCTTTTAACAGGTCTCTTGCTTCCTTATAGCCCCTGCCTCCTCCCTTGTGCAAACAGCTGCGAACCAGATCTCTAGGCAAACCAGAAGTGAACTGTTCGAGATAGTATAGTCTGTTTTGATCATTTTTAGTTTTATCTTCAATTAAATGTTCAAATGCATGAATAAACGACTGATATGCCAATGGATAACCATCAAAAACATGTGTTTCTTTCACAGGTAATTTAGATACATTTTGCTGTGAGACAATGAGTTCTGCTATATCATTTTGTCTTTGAATAACTACATCCAAATTACCAGGGGTAGCATTAACACCCTTGCTTGAGTAGCCATAACACTACCTGTTTGTTTGTCTCTATATGTCTTTGTGTCTCTGTCTCCTAAACTGACTGAATTTTTTTAATGATTTTTGGGGCCTTTTTATAAACTAGTAATACACAGGTGTGAAAAATAAATGTAACTATCTCCCCAACCTAGCAATCTAACGAGACACCTGGTAGCATTTTTAATGTTTTTAATTGGCCCCTGTGAATTCCCCTCTCAGAATACCTGAAGCAGTGGGGCAAACAAACTTGATCATTCAAACTAAGTGTGTGAAGGGAAAATGGTTGTTCCCTTTTCTGCAAGGAATTGCGTATATTGTATAGATCCCCTCCACCAAACAACAACCTGGGATTATTTGATATGAAGTATGTACATATTATATTTTGCAGATGAATTGTCAAATATTTGTAGAGTGTGTGGGGCGGAAGATTTGGAAGAAGTAGTCGATTGGGTATGACCTGACAACGTCCAAATGAGCTTTACACTTTGTTAGAATGTATATTCTCCTTTTGTGCCGCACAAATAGAGTGCTCCTTTTGCTGCATGTGGTACCATTCAAAATGTGTGGGTGAACCAAATGTGGAGAAGGATTACTGTTGCCCTTTGTGTATTTGGCCTTTTTTTTTCTTTGTTTTTTTTCTTTTTATTGAAAGTTACGTATTGCCTTCCTCACCAAGCTACTTAAATAAAGATGTTTACCTGATCTGTTAAGTTGTATTCCATTCGGAGTTCTCCATCATGAGCAATTGGTCAAGGGAGACAGCTTCCTCGTGCGAGTCTAATTTATGTTGTATTGTATTACATTATGTTTGTGTTACACAAGTAAAATTCACCTTTATTGACTTTTCAGTTGTTTGTCTCTAATTATTCATCACATTTTAACGGTCCTTACACTACTATTTCAAAATCCATGCAATGACATCATCCCTGACATGGTGGTGCAAACAAACTTGAACATTGGGCGCGCGTGTGTTCAAATGCCTCTAAAGACTTTTGAATGTCAACATTGTGCAAAGAGTGCTCTGATATTAAACTTAGCAGAACAGTAAATCATCCTTGGTTGGGGGGCTGTGCAAGTGTACCATCTTTTCAGCGGTAAACCTTTGTATATCACACCGCTCACCCACCACGCGTCGCATCGCATGACAGACAACCATTTGTGAAATTCTGTTCTCTCCACACTCCTATTAATACACAAAGCCGATCAATATAACACCGCTGCTTTAGTGCTTGAACCCATTCCTTATGTGTCTAGAAAGTTGATCATGTCATAAATGCATGATTCCCTGCTGCGAGTTTGGTGTGGAGCCTGGGAACGCGACCATGTCAAGTT
Organism: Syngnathus scovelli; assembly: GCF_024217435.2. Classification (NCBI taxonomy): domain Eukaryota; kingdom Metazoa; phylum Chordata; class Actinopteri; order Syngnathiformes; family Syngnathidae; genus Syngnathus; species Syngnathus scovelli. Next base: position 508,799 of record NC_090852.1, on the reverse strand, counting down.
GGTTCCGAGGAGCCAGTTAACATGGGCGGGTAGACACAAGGCATCACGTCAACACGTACCCTCGCCGAGTAATTTAGTTTTGGCTATATTTAAGATAATTTGTTCCTGTTGCAGTGCGTGTACGATAGCACAGCGGTTCAGGCGGTGGCAAGTGAGCTGTGCTTTATTTCTTTGCGTCACGGGTTCAAATCCCGCTTATAACTGTTCTATTTTTTCATTTTTTTTTTTTTTTAGTGTTTGCTATTTCTTGCAGCCAGTCCAAAATGTAAACGAGACATTTCGTTCAACGTTTTTATTGAGAATTTGAACAGTTTTGCAATCAGGCAAGTTCCACGTCGCTTGTGACAAATCTGCAAGATTCAAAGTGTTTATTGTCATGTGTACAAAAGGAAAGCACTTTTCTTCGTACAATGAAATTCTTTCGCGAAACACAAAACTGCGCAACTCGCTTTACCCTAACAGTCGTAACTCGAGACGGGGAGCAAGATAACATGGGAGCAAGTTGACATGTAACACCGGCTGGGAGAAAAGAAAAAAAGCGAGTGCGTGCGTTGATAAGCTTATAAACGTTGGCGGTTTGTGTGTGCGCGGCCGTTAAACATGCTGCGGTGAGGGGTTGTAGTCACTGTCTATTGCTCATGTGCGGTTCACTGTGATTGCCTCCCGACAGGCCTACCTGTATGTCAATCAAGCGATGGCCTGGATTCTAGCATACAGCATTTTTCTTTTTTTTTTAAACGTCAGTAGTAGCTTGGCGATCGACTGGTCGATCGCGATTGACGTATTGAGCACCCCTGTTCTACATGATCCAAAGTACTCTTGTGAACAAAGATGCAATAATTACAACTTTAGCACTTGCAAATCCAAAATTATCAATCCTAACACCAGAGGAATGGGAGGGAATAAAGCAGGCCTGTGACATTTTGAAGCCCTTCGAAGAAGTCACTCGGGAATTATGCGGCCAGAGGTATGTCTCATGCCGTTATGTTTTGTAGGTCCTTGTTGTTTTGTCTTTTTTGTCGTATTGTCACTTCCTGTTTTATTTTGATAAGTAACTCTCCTCTCGTTTCAGTTCGTGAGTCCTTCCTCTGTGCGTCAGTCTGCTTGCCTTCCTTAATCCTAATTGTCTGCACCTGTGCCCTTACCCTTCTCTGTGTATTTAGTCAGAGTCTTCCCCTTGTCTTGTGCCAGTGCGTCTTGTCCCGTCCAGAGCACCAGCGATTGTCAGTTAAAGAGTCCTTTTTGAGAACCTAGTTATTGAAGAAACCTTTGTCATCAAGCCTAAGCTCTGTGTATTTCAGTTTTTGTTTTTTGCCACCTCGTTTTCCCTCTTTTGTTTTTTTGCTGACTCCAGCCTGTTAGAATAAATTCCTTTTTTGTTGTCACTCTGCATCCGAGTCCTCTCCTTGATCCAAGTTTGACAGCTATTTTATGAAATCAATTTCTGTCATTATGTAGACTAATTAAACCATATATAAGTGCTATAATAATTATATCTCTGCTGACCAGTTATTATTTTTATTTTCAAAGTGGAAAACCTCTGGACGCTCCATCAATTGCCGGCGGCGCTCACGGCCAAAGTGGTGGCCTTAAAAACCATGACAAAATATACAAGATGGGTCCTAAAAGAGGATGGCACGGTGGAGGCTGGGGCCTCCCACTATGACACAGTGGTGGCCTTCTGTGATGGCCACCATCTGTGCAAATTTGTTCTGTTTGAGAATTTTATCTCTGTCGGAAGTACTTTTCGCTTTATTAATTTTGTCCGGGGAAGAGAAGAAGGGGTCCTCTTCTCCCGGCACAACACCACCATTTACGTGGCTGGAGGGATGGAGGTGACGGCAGATTTGGAGGTGAAGGGGACAGCTCTGCTGTACCCTCCAAGCATTGACAAAGCCTTGAAGGACATCCGCCATGAGGAGGGTGTCCTGTTTACGACAGACGGCATTGTCTCTACTGTAAAATCAATCTCTCTCTTTTCGCTACCTCTCTTTCATGAAGTATTGATGTTTATTAATCTCTTTCTGTTTTAGATCCGCCCCATCAAGATGGTGCTGACACGTGGGGTTTCGGTCCTATTGGGCATCTTTTGTTTAAAAAAAGTAAACTGATTGTTCTCCCTCTAACATTGTGTGCGTGTGTGTGTGTCTAAATATAGATATATCACACACTCACATTTCACTTGAGTAAGGTCGCTTAGGACCTTTGTCAAGGCTGCCCTTTGTCACCGATTCTGTTCATAATTTTTATGGACAGAATTTCTAGGCGCAGCCGAGGCGTTGAGGGGGTCCGGTTTGGGGACCTCAGCATCGCGTCTCTGCTTTTTGCAGATGACGTGGTGCTGTTGGCTTCTTCAGGCCGTGATCTCCAGCTCTCGCTGGAACGGTTCGCAGCCGAGTGTGAAGCGGTCGGGATGAGGGTCAGCACCTCCAAATCCGAGTCCATGGTCCTCGATCGGAAAAGGGTGGAATGCCCTCTCCGGATCGGGGATGAGATCCTGCCCCAAGTGGAGGAGTTCAAGTATCTTGGAGTCTTGTTCACGAGTGAGGGGAGGATGGAGCGTGAGATCGACAGGCGGATCGGTGCAGCGTCGGCAGTAATGCGGACCCTGTACCGGTCCGTTGTGGTGAAGAGAGAGCTGAGCCAAAAGGCAAAGCTCTCAATTTACCAGTCGATTTACGCTCCTACCCTCACCTATGGTCACGAGCTATGGGTCGTGACCGAAAGAACGAGATCTCGGATACAAGCGGCCGAAATGAGTTTTCTCCGCAGGATGTCCGGGCTCTCCCTTAGAGATAGGGTGAGAAGCTCGGTCATCCGGGAGAGACTCGGAGTAGAGTCGCTACTCCTCCACGTTGAGAGGAGCCAGATGAGGTGGCTCGGGCATCTTATCAGGATGCCTCCTGGACGCCTCCCTGGGGAGGTGTTCCGGGCATGTCCCACCGGTAGGAGACCCCGGGGACGACCCAGGACGCGCTGGAGAGACTATGTCTCTCAGCTGGCCTGGGAACGCCTTGGGATCCCCCGGGATGAGCTGGATGAAGTGGCTGGGGAGAGGGAAGTCTGGGAGTCCCTCCTGAAGCTGTTGCCCCCGCGACCCGACCCCGGATAAGCGGAAGAAGATGGATGGATGGATGAAGGTCGCTTAGGGCAGTGGTCCCCAACCTCTTTTGCACCACGGACCCGTTACGTGTCAGAAATATAAGGACCCCTGCCAGAGGGCATCAAGGCCTGATCCCTTCCAAGCTTTAGATAGCTCACTCCTCTAATATCACCCGTGCAGTTTGCATACAATCATGCATATTAGAGGAGGGAGACGTCTAAACATGCAAGACACTGGTTTTGTAGGACAGAAATTTGACACCAGTTTCTTGAGTATGTCTCTAGCTTTGTTGCCTTAGTAATTGTAGTCTAGATCTACATTTCAACAGCTAGTACTAATTTGACATTTTCATTATAGGATCAAAGGGAAATAAAGGTGGTCAGGTGGCGAGAGACCAACCTTTTCCAGGTAACAGTCGGACAGCGGCTGTCCATGACGCACCTGAAGACATCCTGTTCCGGTGGCGTGGAGCTCCACTCCACAGAAAATACTGTGATAAAGGTACCAAAAGCAAGCAGTTTTTAAACTGCTTGCTTTTGGTACCTTTATCTAAGGTATTCTAAATAAACTAAGGTATTCTAAATTGAATCAATACTGTTATTTACTTGGGATGCACTGCTATCAGTGGCTCATCATCATCAAGGCTGAAGTCAGATTCTGTTTTAGGAGTTTTCTCAAAATCTGGATCATCAACTTTATAAGATTTTGTCTCAGATACAGCCCTATCAGGAAGACATACAATTTCACTTGCTTCCTTAACTGTATAAAATCATTGTGGTTGACATTATGTTCATTAAATTAATCAAACTGGTTTAGGTTTTAATTTATCGATCGATCAATCCATCTATCTATCTATCTATCTATCTATCTATCTATCTATCTATCTATCTATCTATCTATCTATCTATCTATCTATCTATCTATCTATCTATCTATCTATCTGTCTGTCTGTCTGTCTGTCTGTCTGTCTGTCTGTCTGGCTGTCTGGCTGGCTGTCTGGCTGTCTGTCTGTCTGTCTGTCTGACCTACCTACCTACTTACTTACCCATCCATCCATCCATCCATCCATCCATCCATCCATCCATCCATCCATCCATCCATCCATCCATCCATCCATCCATCCATCCATCATGTTTTCTCGTGGTGTTTTAAACACTTAATAAATTATCATGACACTTTACGCAGAAACTGGAAGAAGAGGCGTTTCATGTTGTGGCCTTTAAAATAAAAAGAGAGCAAGTGGAGCTCATGGACGCCACAAATGCCACCAAAAGGGTTCCATTGACTACGTGAAACCAAAGATTCCCCGACGGCCCTAATTTTCCCCCAGAGGGTGTTTTTGTGGTAATTTTATTTTATTTTTTGTTCTATTGTTTGTATTTCTTGTTACTTGTTTATTGATCTGTTTAAAATGTTCTATTATTAAAGTTTAAAGTTAAATGCACAAAATAGTCATTGTTTAATTTTTTTTCATTGAATTAAATTAATTTAATCTAAATTATGATAATATATTTCACCACTTAGTTATATTTAGTTGTCCGTGTATAAATTGTGTGTTGCGTCATTATATTAAATGTATTAGTTCTAGTAATTAGTTATGTGTTAGTATCAATGTCGTGACCCAAAGAACGAGATCCAGGGTACAAGCAGCTGAAATGAGTTTACTCCGCAGGGTGTCCGGGCTCTCCCTTAGAGATAAGGTGAGAAGCTCGGTCATCCGGGAGAGACTCGGAGTAGAGCCGCTGCTCCTCCACGTTGAGAGGAGCCAGATGAGGTGGCTCGGGCATCTCATCAGGATGCCTCCTGGACGCCTCCCTGGGGAGGTGTTCCGGGCATGTCCGACCGGTAGGAGACACCGGGGATGACCCAGGACGCGCTGAAGAGACTATGTCTCTCAGCTGGTCTGGGAACGCCTTGGGATTCCCGGGATGAGCTGGATGAAGTGGCTGGGGAGAGGGAAGTCTGGGAGTCCCTCCTAAAGCTGATGCCCCTGTGACCCGATCCCGGATAAGCGGAAGAAGATGGATGGATGGATGGATGGATGGATGGATGGATGGATGGATGGATGGATGGATGGATGGATGGATGGATGGATGGATGGATGGAGTTGTATCAATTCAATAGATGCTTTCATTTTTCCCCCCATATTTTTCCAACAATATTTTTTTTAAATTATGATAAATTGTTATTGACAATTCCGACACCAAAATACCATTTCAAAGTCAAAGTCAAAGTCAGCTTTATTGTCAATTTCTCCACATGCCAAAGACACACAAAGAAATCGAAATTTCGTTCCCTCCATCCCACAGTGACAAGACATGGCTCACAACAGACAAACAAGTAAACAAGTATAACAAAAGCGTGTTGAATAAATAATGAATAAATAACACAACAATAAATAACTAAATAAGAGGAGCAGAAAAAAAAGGAGCAAGTGTGCGTACAGCAGACATTCCCGAAAATAGCGCAACAGTGCCGCACGCTACGCAGAAGGGGGTAGCGAGTTCAGGGCCCTAACAGCCTGGAGAAAGAAGCTGTTGGCGAGTCTGGTGGTGCGGGAGCGCAGGCTCCTGTACCTCTTCCCAGAGGGCAGAAGGTCAAACAAAGAGTGAGCCGGGTGACTCACATCACTGGCAATCGAGGTTGCCTTGCGGGCGAGATGGGAGGTGTAAATGTCCTTCAGGGAGGGGAGCGAAGCACCAATAATCTTACCAGCCGTATTCACTATGCGCTGCAGGGCCTTCAAGTTCTGTTCAGTGCAGTTACCACCCCAGACAGCGATGCAACTGGTGAGGACGCTCTCAATGGTGCCACGGTAGAATGTAGACAGGACTGCCTGAGGAGCACATGCACGCCTGAGCTTCCGCAGGAAGTACAGGCGGCGCTGAGCTTTCTTTGCCAGTGACGAGGTGTTTGCGGACCAGGAGAGGTCCTCACTGATGTGCACCCCCAGGAACTTGGTGCAGCTCACCCTCTCCACCACAGCACCGTCGATGATCAGCGGCAGGTGTGTTGTGTGACCCTTCCGGAAGTCAACAATGATTTCCTTGGTCTTATTGACGTTCAGCAGGAGGTTGTTGTCCCTGCACCACGTGGTCAGAAGGTCAACTTCCGACCTGTACCGAGTCTCGTCGCCCTTCGTGATGAGACCCACCAGAGTCGTGTCGTCAGCAAACTTCACTATGCGGTTGTCGCTGTAGGTCGCAGTGCAGTCATGCGTCAGCAGGGTGAAGAGCAATGGACTGAGCACGCAGCCCTGGGGGGCCCCCGTGCTCAGCGTGATGCTGGCGGAGATTTTGTCGACAACACTCACCACCTGAGGCCTCTGACAGAGGAAGTCCAGTAGCCAGTTGCAGAGGGAGGTACTGAGGCCCAGCTCGTCGAGTTTGCAGATGAGTCGCTGCGGCACAATGGTGTTGAAGGCAGAGCTGAAGTCCACAAACAGCAACCTCACATATGAGTCCTTTCTCTCCAGGTGGGTGAGGGCCGAGTGGAGGGCAGAGCAGATGGCATCCTCAGAGGACCGCTTGGCACGGTACGCAAACTGGAAAGAGTCAATGGTGGGGGGGAGAACGGACTTGATGTGCTCCATGACCAGCCGCTCAAAGCACTTCATGATGATGGGCGTCAGTGCCACAGGGCGGTAGTCATTGAAGCAGGACGGTGCAGGTTTCTTCGGCACAGGAACGATGGTGGCAGCCTTGAAACACGAGGGGACAATGGCCTGCTGCAGGGAAACGTTAAAGATGTCCGTGAAGACACCCGACAGCTCCCCAGCTCAGTCCTTCAGCGCTCGACCCGGGATGTTGTCAGGGCCCGCCGCCTTACGGGTGTCAATTTATTCGGCCGTATTTAGTTTTTCTTTCATGCGTTGGCTTGATAACCACATAAGCTACAACAAAACCAGAAAAAGTAACTCGGTCTTTCCTAAATGTGCTAAATGTGCAACATGTTGGGTGATAAAGACAAAACATAGAAAGATGAAAAGTGATGAGGCTGCAAGTGTTTGTCAGACCGAGAGACAACGAGGCCAATTCGCAGGCACACCATTCCAGTCGCAGCTCAAGGCTGCAGAGCAGCAAGAGGAGCTTTCCGCTCCTATGTAAAACATGTCTCCAGATTTTTAAGGCCTGAACCGTCCCCCATATAACAGCAAAACATGTCAATGTCAGATTATTAGAACTCCTGTACATACAAGAAGTATGACAATGCTGATTGTATTCTGACGAGTGACACAGAGGTTAAGATGGTGCGTGAAAGAGTGTTGGATTTGGCCTAGACAATTAGACTAGGCTTAAATGAAATCCTAAATTTCGCCAGACGATGGTGACAAAAGCTTGACATGAGAGACCTGAAGAAGGGGGCCCGAGTTAAGATAGGATAATAGTTAGTTTTTCCAAATTAATTATTCATATTAATAGTAATTTTGGCGGCTCGGTGGCGCACTGGGTAGCACGTCCGCCTCACAGTTAGGAGGGTGCGGGTTCGATTCCACCTCCGGCCCTCCCTGTGCGGAGTTTGCATGTTCTCCCCGAGCCCGCGTGGGTTTTCTCCGGGCACTCCGGTTTCCTCCCACATCCCAAAAACATGCTTGGTAGGCCGATTGATCACTCCAAATTGTCCCTAGGTGTGAGTGCGAGTGCGAATGGTTGTTTGTCTCTGTGTGCCCTGCGATTGGCTGGCAACCGGTTCAGGGTGTCCCCCGCCTACTGCCCGATGACGGCTGGGATAGGCTCCAGCACGCCCGCGACCCCCGTGGGGACTAAGCGGTTCAGAAAATGGATGGATGGATGGATATTAATAGTAATTTTATTAGAAATAGTGCTAATGTTAAATTTACCTGATAATAGATCAGTAGTCACAATTGCTAACTAATTAGAAGGACATATTCTGGGTAAAACATGGACACACAAGTTTGGATGATTTTATGTTATTTTTGCTTTGACATGTTATATTGAAACTGCTTGAATATTTTAATTTGCTAACTAGAAAAGCCCATGATCATTGTTAAAAGATGAGAATGTGATATGTTAACCACAAGTAGAGAAGCTGAAATACACTTATTATATTTTGTTAGTCATAACGTATTTTGTGCACAAAAGATGATTAGTTGTTGAATTAATTTGAGAACATTGTTATAAGTTGTAATGTTAACAGAAGTCAGACATGAATTTGGCAATATTGTGCCATTTCAATATAAAAGGTGGCAATGATGTTTCACTTACACATGAATGTACTGAGAGTTGAGTAGAGAGGGGAGGGGGAGCTTTTGGATGGAACATGAGTGAAAGCAGGCCGCAGCAGAGGTCACGCTGACACAAGGCGACGGACGTCGCACGCTAGGTCAAGCGTCGGAAAATTAGGGAGTAGATGAAGCAACTCTGAGAAAGCATTGCTTCCGTGAAAACAGAGTAGCATCCATGAGAACCAGGATGAGAATCTCTGGTAACACGAAGGCATCCCTGGGAAGATGGACATCTTCCGGAAGACAGGGCACGTTAACGGCACAAGCAGGTGGATGCCTCAGTCTATTTTTAAAACAGTCACAGGAATATGTCTAGGCCCAAAACTGTATAAAAAGGTGATCCAACAGAGGGCGAGGCTTCTTTTGGTCCAAAGGGATGAGATGCTGTCTGATTGCGCTAAACGTCCTAGACAAAAAGATTGATTATTCGTTCTTACTTAGATTAACCTAGGGTCTGTTAGAACGATTTTATACTATCTTCATTTTGGACTTAGTCAAAATTTGAGCTTTAGAAAGGAGAGGAGAATAGGACAAGCATAGAGAAAAAGAATGCCAGTTTAGGACGGCACTTCTCCGTGGCCACTTAGATTTTTATAGACATTTTGGAATTAGCTCACCTGATCACTCACTTGACAGCCATTTATTTTTTAAGATATATATCTGTTGAATTTTGTCCACAATTTAGGGAGCGCGTTATCTGCGCCTCACAGCAAAAGCCATTGCCAATCACCTGTTATCCAATTTACTCACTGCGTGCTTGGTTGATTTCTTCAGATTTAGGAAAATGCTAAGACACTGAAGCAGAAATTAGACTTACGCAGGTTGGTTGAGTTCAATCACAAAGCTCTGTTTTCAGGAAAGTACAATACAGCGCTGGGCCCTTCAAGAGCGGAAAGTCTCCATTCAGAAAAGGCAACGTTCAAGGTTCTTTGGTTAGCTTACATCAGCTGCACATGCCAGTGTGGGCCGAGTTTGATGGGTGATGAGTCTTTGGGGTGGGGCAAGTTCGCCATGGGAGTGGGTGCTGGTTATGGGCGATTCGGTGTGTGTGGAGGCTGTTGTTTTCCATCCTGTCTTTCGGCCTTGGCGATCATCTTTGGCCGAGTCCTTGGCTGGCTCCCTCTGGCACCTGCTGATTTTATCTCCACATGACCTTCCTGTGAACATTCTTCTCCAATCTTAGACATACACTATCGTACCTCATTCTTTCTTTGTTAGGCAAAATATTTCCCTCTGTGCAGAGCGTTCAGTAGTAATCAAAAACTGGCGTCTAGCATTAGTCAAAACATAAGATACAATCAAGTACTGAACGGTCAAGACGACTCTGGCCGTGTCCATGATTTAGAGAAAAACATCAGGCATGCATTATACAGTTCCTTAAGGGTCATTAAGCCATTTAGGCCATATATCAAAAGACATTTGTTATTTCAAAGTGCCCAGAAATATCTATCAGATCATAAAGTTTATAAAAACCTTCCTCATTACCACTTATCAAAAATGTCTAGTTATGTCTTATTTATTGATTTGGTGTGTAGGTATAATTATATGCTTAAATGTTTCTTTTATTGATTTAATATGTGAATATACTTGTCTGCTTATGTACTTTATTCAGTGAGGTTTGAGCACATCTGTTTTTGTAGCTACGCAGGACTTTTTGTATTTTGACCGCATTTCCTTCACTCCCTCTGTTGACCTCAGTTTAACTGAGGTCACAAAAATCGTTGATGCCACCAGGGCCCCTCTGTTGGCACATGGCAAATCGAAATTTCGTTCCCTCCATCCCACAGTGACAAGACATGGCTCACAACAGACAAACAAGTAAACAAGTATAACAAAAGCGTGTTGAATAAATAATGAATAAATAACACAACAATAAATAACTAAATAAGAGGAGCAGAAAAAAAAGGAGCAAGTGTGCGTACAGCAGACATTCCCGAAAATAGCGCAACAGTGCCGCACGCTACGCAGAAGGGGGTAGCGAGTTCAGGGCCCTAACAGCCTGGAGAAAGAAGCTGTTGGCGAGTCTGGTGGTGCGGGAGCGCAGGCTCCTGTACCTCTTCCCAGAGGGCAGAAGGTCAAACAAAGAGTGAGCCGGGTGACTCACATCACTGGCAATCGAGGTTGCCTTGCGGGCGAGATGGGAGGTGTAAATGTCCTTCAGGGAGGGGAGCGAAGCACCAATAATCTTACCAGCCGTATTCACTATGCGCTGCAGGGCCTTCAAGTTCTGTTCAGTGCAGTTACCACCCCAGACAGCGATGCAACTGGTGAGGACGCTCTCAATGGTGCCACGGTAGAATGTAGACAGGACTGCCTGAGGAGCACATGCACGCCTGAGCTTCCGCAGGAAGTACAGGCGGCGCTGAGCTTTCTTTGCCAGTGACGAGGTGTTTGCGGACCAGGAGAGGTCCTCACTGATGTGCACCCCCAGGAACTTGGTGCAGCTCACCCTCTCCACCACAGCACCGTCGATGATCAGCGGCAGGTGTGTTGTGTGACCCTTCCGGAAGTCAACAATGATTTCCTTGGTCTTATTGACGTTCAGCAGGAGGTTGTTGTCCCTGCACCACGTGGTCAGAAGGTCAACTTCCGACCTGTACCGAGTCTCGTCGCCCTTCGTGATGAGACCCACCAGAGTCGTGTCGTCAGCAAACTTCACTATGCGGTTGTCGCTGTAGGTCGCAGTGCAGTCATGCGTCAGCAGGGTGAAGAGCAATGGACTGAGCACGCAGCCCTGGGGGGCCCCCGTGCTCAGCGTGATGCTGGCGGAGATTTTGTCGACAACACTCACCACCTGAGGCCTCTGACAGAGGAAGTCCAGTAGCCAGTTGCAGAGGGAGGTACTGAGGCCCAGCTCGTCGAGTTTGCAGATGAGTCGCTGCGGCACAATGGTGTTGAAGGCAGAGCTGAAGTCCACAAACAGCAACCTCACATATGAGTCCTTTCTCTCCAGGTGGGTGAGGGCCGAGTGGAGGGCAGAGCAGATGGCATCCTCAGAGGACCGCTTGGCACGGTACGCAAACTGGAAAGAGTCAATGGTGGGGGGGAGAACGGACTTGATGTGCTCCATGACCAGCCGCTCAAAGCACTTCATGATGATGGGCGTCAGTGCCACAGGGCGGTAGTCATTGAAGCAGGACGGTGCAGGTTTCTTCGGCACAGGAACGATGGTGGCAGCCTTGAAACACGAGGGGACAATGGCCTGCTGCAGGGAAACGTTAAAGATGTCCGTGAAGACACCCGACAGCTCCCCAGCTCAGTCCTTCAGCGCTCGACCCGGGATGTTGTCAGGGCCCGCCGCCTTACGGGTGTCAATTTATTCGGCCGTATTTAGTTTTTCTTTCATGCGTTGGCTTGATAACCACATAAGCTACAACAAAACCAGAAAAAGTAACTCGGTCTTTCCTAAATGTGCTAAATGTGCAACATGTTGGGTGATAAAGACAAAACATAGAAAGATGAAAAGTGATGAGGCTGCAAGTGTTTGTCAGACCGAGAGACAACGAGGCCAATTCGCAGGCACACCATTCCAGTCGCAGCTCAAGGCTGCAGAGCAGCAAGAGGAGCTTTCCGCTCCTATGTAAAACATGTCTCCAGATTTTTAAGGCCTGAACCGTCCCCCATATAACAGCAAAACATGTCAATGTCAGATTATTAGAACTCCTGTACATACAAGAAGTATGACAATGCTGATTGTATTCTGACGAGTGACACAGAGGTTAAGATGGTGCGTGAAAGAGTGTTGGATTTGGCCTAGACAATTAGACTAGGCTTAAATGAAATCCTAAATTTCGCCAGACGATGGTGACAAAAGCTTGACATGAGAGACCTGAAGAAGGGGGCCCGAGTTAAGATAGGATAATAGTTAGTTTTTCCAAATTAATTATTCATATTAATAGTAATTTTGGCGGCTCGGTGGCGCACTGGGTAGCACGTCCGCCTCACAGTTAGGAGGGTGCGGGTTCGATTCCACCTCCGGCCCTCCCTGTGCGGAGTTTGCATGTTCTCCCCGAGCCCGCGTGGGTTTTCTCCGGGCACTCCGGTTTCCTCCCACATCCCAAAAACATGCTTGGTAGGCCGATTGATCACTCCAAATTGTCCCTAGGTGTGAGTGCGAGTGCGAATGGTTGTTTGTCTCTGTGTGCCCTGCGATTGGCTGGCAACCGGTTCAGGGTGTCCCCCGCCTACTGCCCGATGACGGCTGGGATAGGCTCCAGCACGCCCGCGACCCCCGTGGGGACTAAGCGGTTCAGAAAATGGATGGATGGATGGATATTAATAGTAATTTTATTAGAAATAGTGCTAATGTTAAATTTACCTGATAATAGATCAGTAGTCACAATTGCTAACTAATTAGAAGGACATATTCTGGGTAAAACATGGACACACAAGTTTGGATGATTTTATGTTATTTTTGCTTTGACATGTTATATTGAAACTGCTTGAATATTTTAATTTGCTAACTAGAAAAGCCCATGATCATTGTTAAAAGATGAGAATGTGATATGTTAACCACAAGTAGAGAAGCTGAAATACACTTATTATATTTTGTTAGTCATAACGTATTTTGTGCACAAAAGATGATTAGTTGTTGAATTAATTTGAGAACATTGTTATAAGTTGTAATGTTAACAGAAGTCAGACATGAATTTGGCAATATTGTGCCATTTCAATATAAAAGGTGGCAATGATGTTTCACTTACACATGAATGTACTGAGAGTTGAGTAGAGAGGGGAGGGGGAGCTTTTGGATGGAACATGAGTGAAAGCAGGCCGCAGCAGAGGTCACGCTGACACAAGGCGACGGACGTCGCACGCTAGGTCAAGCGTCGGAAAATTAGGGAGTAGATGAAGCAACTCTGAGAAAGCATTGCTTCCGTGAAAACAGAGTAGCATCCATGAGAACCAGGATGAGAATCTCTGGTAACACGAAGGCATCCCTGGGAAGATGGACATCTTCCGGAAGACAGGGCACGTTAACGGCACAAGCAGGTGGATGCCTCAGTCTATTTTTAAAACAGTCACAGGAATATGTCTAGGCCCAAAACTGTATAAAAAGGTGATCCAACAGAGGGCGAGGCTTCTTTTGGTCCAAAGGGATGAGATGCTGTCTGATTGCGCTAAACGTCCTAGACAAAAAGATTGATTATTCGTTCTTACTTAGATTAACCTAGGGTCTGTTAGAACGATTTTATACTATCTTCATTTTGGACTTAGTCAAAATTTGAGCTTTAGAAAGGAGAGGAGAATAGGACAAGCATAGAGAAAAAGAATGCCAGTTTAGGACGGCACTTCTCCGTGGCCACTTAGATTTTTATAGACATTTTGGAATTAGCTCACCTGATCACTCACTTGACAGCCATTTATTTTTTAAGATATATATCTGTTGAATTTTGTCCACAATTTAGGGAGCGCGTTATCTGCGCCTCACAGCAAAAGCCATTGCCAATCACCTGTTATCCAATTTACTCACTGCGTGCTTGGTTGATTTCTTCAGATTTAGGAAAATGCTAAGACACTGAAGCAGAAATTAGACTTACGCAGGTTGGTTGAGTTCAATCACAAAGCTCTGTTTTCAGGAAAGTACAATACAGCGCTGGGCCCTTCAAGAGCGGAAAGTCTCCATTCAGAAAAGGCAACGTTCAAGGTTCTTTGGTTAGCTTACATCAGCTGCACATGCCAGTGTGGGCCGAGTTTGATGGGTGATGAGTCTTTGGGGTGGGGCAAGTTCGCCATGGGAGTGGGTGCTGGTTATGGGCGATTCGGTGTGTGTGGAGGCTGTTGTTTTCCATCCTGTCTTTCGGCCTTGGCGATCATCTTTGGCCGAGTCCTTGGCTGGCTCCCTCTGGCACCTGCTGATTTTATCTCCACATGACCTTCCTGTGAACATTCTTCTCCAATCTTAGACATACACTATCGTACCTCATTCTTTCTTTGTTAGGCAAAATATTTCCCTCTGTGCAGAGCGTTCAGTAGTAATCAAAAACTGGCGTCTAGCATTAGTCAAAACATAAGATACAATCAAGTACTGAACGGTCAAGACGACTCTGGCCGTGTCCATGATTTAGAGAAAAACATCAGGCATGCATTATACAGTTCCTTAAGGGTCATTAAGCCATTTAGGCCATATATCAAAAGACATTTGTTATTTCAAAGTGCCCAGAAATATCTATCAGATCATAAAGTTTATAAAAACCTTCCTCATTACCACTTATCAAAAATGTCTAGTTATGTCTTATTTATTGATTTGGTGTGTAGGTATAATTATATGCTTAAATGTTTCTTTTATTGATTTAATATGTGAATATACTTGTCTGCTTATGTACTTTATTCAGTGAGGTTTGAGCACATCTGTTTTTGTAGCTACGCAGGACTTTTTGTATTTTGACCGCATTTCCTTCACTCCCTCTGTTGACCTCAGTTTAACTGAGGTCACAAAAATCGTTGATGCCACCAGGGCCCCTCTGTTGGCACATGGCAAATCGAAATTTCGTTCCCTCCATCCCACAGTGACAAGACATGGCTCACAACAGACAAACAAGTAAACAAGTATAACAAAAGCGTGTTGAATAAATAATGAATAAATAACACAACAATAAATAACTAAATAAGAGGAGCAGAAAAAAAAGGAGCAAGTGTGCGTACAGCAGACATTCCCGAAAATAGCGCAACAGTGCCGCACGCTACGCAGAAGGGGGTAGCGAGTTCAGGGCCCTAACAGCCTGGAGAAAGAAGCTGTTGGCGAGTCTGGTGGTGCGGGAGCGCAGGCTCCTGTACCTCTTCCCAGAGGGCAGAAGGTCAAACAAAGAGTGAGCCGGGTGACTCACATCACTGGCAATCGAGGTTGCCTTGCGGGCGAGATGGGAGGTGTAAATGTCCTTCAGGGAGGGGAGCGAAGCACCAATAATCTTACCAGCCGTATTCACTATGCGCTGCAGGGCCTTCAAGTTCTGTTCAGTGCAGTTACCACCCCAGACAGCGATGCAACTGGTGAGGACGCTCTCAATGGTGCCACGGTAGAATGTAGACAGGACTGCCTGAGGAGCACATGCACGCCTGAGCTTCCGCAGGAAGTACAGGCGGCGCTGAGCTTTCTTTGCCAGTGACGAGGTGTTTGCGGACCAGGAGAGGTCCTCACTGATGTGCACCCCCAGGAACTTGGTGCAGCTCACCCTCTCCACCACAGCACCGTCGATGATCAGCGGCAGGTGTGTTGTGTGACCCTTCCGGAAGTCAACAATGATTTCCTTGGTCTTATTGACGTTCAGCAGGAGGTTGTTGTCCCTGCACCACGTGGTCAGAAGGTCAACTTCCGACCTGTACCGAGTCTCGTCGCCCTTCGTGATGAGACCCACCAGAGTCGTGTCGTCAGCAAACTTCACTATGCGGTTGTCGCTGTAGGTCGCAGTGCAGTCATGCGTCAGCAGGGTGAAGAGCAATGGACTGAGCACGCAGCCCTGGGGGGCCCCCGTGCTCAGCGTGATGCTGGCGGAGATTTTGTCGACAACACTCACCACCTGAGGCCTCTGACAGAGGAAGTCCAGTAGCCAGTTGCAGAGGGAGGTACTGAGGCCCAGCTCGTCGAGTTTGCAGATGAGTCGCTGCGGCACAATGGTGTTGAAGGCAGAGCTGAAG
Source organism: Syngnathus scovelli (assembly GCF_024217435.2). NCBI lineage: Eukaryota > Metazoa > Chordata > Actinopteri > Syngnathiformes > Syngnathidae > Syngnathus > Syngnathus scovelli. The sequence goes on along the minus strand of NC_090852.1, from coordinate 492,816 downwards.
TCCACAAACAGCAACCTCACATATGAGTCCTTTCTCTCCAGGTGGGTGAGGGCCGAGTGGAGGGCAGAGCAGATGGCATCCTCAGAGGACCGCTTGGCACGGTACGCAAACTGGAAAGAGTCAATGGTGGGGGGGAGAACGGACTTGATGTGCTCCATGACCAGCCGCTCAAAGCACTTCATGATGATGGGCGTCAGTGCCACAGGGCGGTAGTCATTGAAGCAGGACGGTGCAGGTTTCTTCGGCACAGGAACGATGGTGGCAGCCTTGAAACACGAGGGGACAATGGCCTGCTGCAGGGAAACGTTAAAGATGTCCGTGAAGACACCCGACAGCTCCCCAGCTCAGTCCTTCAGCGCTCGACCCGGGATGTTGTCAGGGCCCGCCGCCTTACGGGTGTCAATTTATTCGGCCGTATTTAGTTTTTCTTTCATGCGTTGGCTTGATAACCACATAAGCTACAACAAAACCAGAAAAAGTAACTCGGTCTTTCCTAAATGTGCTAAATGTGCAACATGTTGGGTGATAAAGACAAAACATAGAAAGATGAAAAGTGATGAGGCTGCAAGTGTTTGTCAGACCGAGAGACAACGAGGCCAATTCGCAGGCACACCATTCCAGTCGCAGCTCAAGGCTGCAGAGCAGCAAGAGGAGCTTTCCGCTCCTATGTAAAACATGTCTCCAGATTTTTAAGGCCTGAACCGTCCCCCATATAACAGCAAAACATGTCAATGTCAGATTATTAGAACTCCTGTACATACAAGAAGTATGACAATGCTGATTGTATTCTGACGAGTGACACAGAGGTTAAGATGGTGCGTGAAAGAGTGTTGGATTTGGCCTAGACAATTAGACTAGGCTTAAATGAAATCCTAAATTTCGCCAGACGATGGTGACAAAAGCTTGACATGAGAGACCTGAAGAAGGGGGCCCGAGTTAAGATAGGATAATAGTTAGTTTTTCCAAATTAATTATTCATATTAATAGTAATTTTGGCGGCTCGGTGGCGCACTGGGTAGCACGTCCGCCTCACAGTTAGGAGGGTGCGGGTTCGATTCCACCTCCGGCCCTCCCTGTGCGGAGTTTGCATGTTCTCCCCGAGCCCGCGTGGGTTTTCTCCGGGCACTCCGGTTTCCTCCCACATCCCAAAAACATGCTTGGTAGGCCGATTGATCACTCCAAATTGTCCCTAGGTGTGAGTGCGAGTGCGAATGGTTGTTTGTCTCTGTGTGCCCTGCGATTGGCTGGCAACCGGTTCAGGGTGTCCCCCGCCTACTGCCCGATGACGGCTGGGATAGGCTCCAGCACGCCCGCGACCCCCGTGGGGACTAAGCGGTTCAGAAAATGGATGGATGGATGGATATTAATAGTAATTTTATTAGAAATAGTGCTAATGTTAAATTTACCTGATAATAGATCAGTAGTCACAATTGCTAACTAATTAGAAGGACATATTCTGGGTAAAACATGGACACACAAGTTTGGATGATTTTATGTTATTTTTGCTTTGACATGTTATATTGAAACTGCTTGAATATTTTAATTTGCTAACTAGAAAAGCCCATGATCATTGTTAAAAGATGAGAATGTGATATGTTAACCACAAGTAGAGAAGCTGAAATACACTTATTATATTTTGTTAGTCATAACGTATTTTGTGCACAAAAGATGATTAGTTGTTGAATTAATTTGAGAACATTGTTATAAGTTGTAATGTTAACAGAAGTCAGACATGAATTTGGCAATATTGTGCCATTTCAATATAAAAGGTGGCAATGATGTTTCACTTACACATGAATGTACTGAGAGTTGAGTAGAGAGGGGAGGGGGAGCTTTTGGATGGAACATGAGTGAAAGCAGGCCGCAGCAGAGGTCACGCTGACACAAGGCGACGGACGTCGCACGCTAGGTCAAGCGTCGGAAAATTAGGGAGTAGATGAAGCAACTCTGAGAAAGCATTGCTTCCGTGAAAACAGAGTAGCATCCATGAGAACCAGGATGAGAATCTCTGGTAACACGAAGGCATCCCTGGGAAGATGGACATCTTCCGGAAGACAGGGCACGTTAACGGCACAAGCAGGTGGATGCCTCAGTCTATTTTTAAAACAGTCACAGGAATATGTCTAGGCCCAAAACTGTATAAAAAGGTGATCCAACAGAGGGCGAGGCTTCTTTTGGTCCAAAGGGATGAGATGCTGTCTGATTGCGCTAAACGTCCTAGACAAAAAGATTGATTATTCGTTCTTACTTAGATTAACCTAGGGTCTGTTAGAACGATTTTATACTATCTTCATTTTGGACTTAGTCAAAATTTGAGCTTTAGAAAGGAGAGGAGAATAGGACAAGCATAGAGAAAAAGAATGCCAGTTTAGGACGGCACTTCTCCGTGGCCACTTAGATTTTTATAGACATTTTGGAATTAGCTCACCTGATCACTCACTTGACAGCCATTTATTTTTTAAGATATATATCTGTTGAATTTTGTCCACAATTTAGGGAGCGCGTTATCTGCGCCTCACAGCAAAAGCCATTGCCAATCACCTGTTATCCAATTTACTCACTGCGTGCTTGGTTGATTTCTTCAGATTTAGGAAAATGCTAAGACACTGAAGCAGAAATTAGACTTACGCAGGTTGGTTGAGTTCAATCACAAAGCTCTGTTTTCAGGAAAGTACAATACAGCGCTGGGCCCTTCAAGAGCGGAAAGTCTCCATTCAGAAAAGGCAACGTTCAAGGTTCTTTGGTTAGCTTACATCAGCTGCACATGCCAGTGTGGGCCGAGTTTGATGGGTGATGAGTCTTTGGGGTGGGGCAAGTTCGCCATGGGAGTGGGTGCTGGTTATGGGCGATTCGGTGTGTGTGGAGGCTGTTGTTTTCCATCCTGTCTTTCGGCCTTGGCGATCATCTTTGGCCGAGTCCTTGGCTGGCTCCCTCTGGCACCTGCTGATTTTATCTCCACATGACCTTCCTGTGAACATTCTTCTCCAATCTTAGACATACACTATCGTACCTCATTCTTTCTTTGTTAGGCAAAATATTTCCCTCTGTGCAGAGCGTTCAGTAGTAATCAAAAACTGGCGTCTAGCATTAGTCAAAACATAAGATACAATCAAGTACTGAACGGTCAAGACGACTCTGGCCGTGTCCATGATTTAGAGAAAAACATCAGGCATGCATTATACAGTTCCTTAAGGGTCATTAAGCCATTTAGGCCATATATCAAAAGACATTTGTTATTTCAAAGTGCCCAGAAATATCTATCAGATCATAAAGTTTATAAAAACCTTCCTCATTACCACTTATCAAAAATGTCTAGTTATGTCTTATTTATTGATTTGGTGTGTAGGTATAATTATATGCTTAAATGTTTCTTTTATTGATTTAATATGTGAATATACTTGTCTGCTTATGTACTTTATTCAGTGAGGTTTGAGCACATCTGTTTTTGTAGCTACGCAGGACTTTTTGTATTTTGACCGCATTTCCTTCACTCCCTCTGTTGACCTCAGTTTAACTGAGGTCACAAAAATCGTTGATGCCACCAGGGCCCCTCTGTTGGCACATGGCAAATCGAAATTTCGTTCCCTCCATCCCACAGTGACAAGACATGGCTCACAACAGACAAACAAGTAAACAAGTATAACAAAAGCGTGTTGAATAAATAATGAATAAATAACACAACAATAAATAACTAAATAAGAGGAGCAGAAAAAAAAGGAGCAAGTGTGCGTACAGCAGACATTCCCGAAAATAGCGCAACAGTGCCGCACGCTACGCAGAAGGGGGTAGCGAGTTCAGGGCCCTAACAGCCTGGAGAAAGAAGCTGTTGGCGAGTCTGGTGGTGCGGGAGCGCAGGCTCCTGTACCTCTTCCCAGAGGGCAGAAGGTCAAACAAAGAGTGAGCCGGGTGACTCACATCACTGGCAATCGAGGTTGCCTTGCGGGCGAGATGGGAGGTGTAAATGTCCTTCAGGGAGGGGAGCGAAGCACCAATAATCTTACCAGCCGTATTCACTATGCGCTGCAGGGCCTTCAAGTTCTGTTCAGTGCAGTTACCACCCCAGACAGCGATGCAACTGGTGAGGACGCTCTCAATGGTGCCACGGTAGAATGTAGACAGGACTGCCTGAGGAGCACATGCACGCCTGAGCTTCCGCAGGAAGTACAGGCGGCGCTGAGCTTTCTTTGCCAGTGACGAGGTGTTTGCGGACCAGGAGAGGTCCTCACTGATGTGCACCCCCAGGAACTTGGTGCAGCTCACCCTCTCCACCACAGCACCGTCGATGATCAGCGGCAGGTGTGTTGTGTGACCCTTCCGGAAGTCAACAATGATTTCCTTGGTCTTATTGACGTTCAGCAGGAGGTTGTTGTCCCTGCACCACGTGGTCAGAAGGTCAACTTCCGACCTGTACCGAGTCTCGTCGCCCTTCGTGATGAGACCCACCAGAGTCGTGTCGTCAGCAAACTTCACTATGCGGTTGTCGCTGTAGGTCGCAGTGCAGTCATGCGTCAGCAGGGTGAAGAGCAATGGACTGAGCACGCAGCCCTGGGGGGCCCCCGTGCTCAGCGTGATGCTGGCGGAGATTTTGTCGACAACACTCACCACCTGAGGCCTCTGACAGAGGAAGTCCAGTAGCCAGTTGCAGAGGGAGGTACTGAGGCCCAGCTCGTCGAGTTTGCAGATGAGTCGCTGCGGCACAATGGTGTTGAAGGCAGAGCTGAAGTCCACAAACAGCAACCTCACATATGAGTCCTTTCTCTCCAGGTGGGTGAGGGCCGAGTGGAGGGCAGAGCAGATGGCATCCTCAGAGGACCGCTTGGCACGGTACGCAAACTGGAAAGAGTCAATGGTGGGGGGGAGAACGGACTTGATGTGCTCCATGACCAGCCGCTCAAAGCACTTCATGATGATGGGCGTCAGTGCCACAGGGCGGTAGTCATTGAAGCAGGACGGTGCAGGTTTCTTCGGCACAGGAACGATGGTGGCAGCCTTGAAACACGAGGGGACAATGGCCTGCTGCAGGGAAACGTTAAAGATGTCCGTGAAGACACCCGACAGCTCCCCAGCTCAGTCCTTCAGCGCTCGACCCGGGATGTTGTCAGGGCCCGCCGCCTTACGGGTGTCAATTTATTCGGCCGTATTTAGTTTTTCTTTCATGCGTTGGCTTGATAACCACATAAGCTACAACAAAACCAGAAAAAGTAACTCGGTCTTTCCTAAATGTGCTAAATGTGCAACATGTTGGGTGATAAAGACAAAACATAGAAAGATGAAAAGTGATGAGGCTGCAAGTGTTTGTCAGACCGAGAGACAACGAGGCCAATTCGCAGGCACACCATTCCAGTCGCAGCTCAAGGCTGCAGAGCAGCAAGAGGAGCTTTCCGCTCCTATGTAAAACATGTCTCCAGATTTTTAAGGCCTGAACCGTCCCCCATATAACAGCAAAACATGTCAATGTCAGATTATTAGAACTCCTGTACATACAAGAAGTATGACAATGCTGATTGTATTCTGACGAGTGACACAGAGGTTAAGATGGTGCGTGAAAGAGTGTTGGATTTGGCCTAGACAATTAGACTAGGCTTAAATGAAATCCTAAATTTCGCCAGACGATGGTGACAAAAGCTTGACATGAGAGACCTGAAGAAGGGGGCCCGAGTTAAGATAGGATAATAGTTAGTTTTTCCAAATTAATTATTCATATTAATAGTAATTTTGGCGGCTCGGTGGCGCACTGGGTAGCACGTCCGCCTCACAGTTAGGAGGGTGCGGGTTCGATTCCACCTCCGGCCCTCCCTGTGCGGAGTTTGCATGTTCTCCCCGAGCCCGCGTGGGTTTTCTCCGGGCACTCCGGTTTCCTCCCACATCCCAAAAACATGCTTGGTAGGCCGATTGATCACTCCAAATTGTCCCTAGGTGTGAGTGCGAGTGCGAATGGTTGTTTGTCTCTGTGTGCCCTGCGATTGGCTGGCAACCGGTTCAGGGTGTCCCCCGCCTACTGCCCGATGACGGCTGGGATAGGCTCCAGCACGCCCGCGACCCCCGTGGGGACTAAGCGGTTCAGAAAATGGATGGATGGATGGATATTAATAGTAATTTTATTAGAAATAGTGCTAATGTTAAATTTACCTGATAATAGATCAGTAGTCACAATTGCTAACTAATTAGAAGGACATATTCTGGGTAAAACATGGACACACAAGTTTGGATGATTTTATGTTATTTTTGCTTTGACATGTTATATTGAAACTGCTTGAATATTTTAATTTGCTAACTAGAAAAGCCCATGATCATTGTTAAAAGATGAGAATGTGATATGTTAACCACAAGTAGAGAAGCTGAAATACACTTATTATATTTTGTTAGTCATAACGTATTTTGTGCACAAAAGATGATTAGTTGTTGAATTAATTTGAGAACATTGTTATAAGTTGTAATGTTAACAGAAGTCAGACATGAATTTGGCAATATTGTGCCATTTCAATATAAAAGGTGGCAATGATGTTTCACTTACACATGAATGTACTGAGAGTTGAGTAGAGAGGGGAGGGGGAGCTTTTGGATGGAACATGAGTGAAAGCAGGCCGCAGCAGAGGTCACGCTGACACAAGGCGACGGACGTCGCACGCTAGGTCAAGCGTCGGAAAATTAGGGAGTAGATGAAGCAACTCTGAGAAAGCATTGCTTCCGTGAAAACAGAGTAGCATCCATGAGAACCAGGATGAGAATCTCTGGTAACACGAAGGCATCCCTGGGAAGATGGACATCTTCCGGAAGACAGGGCACGTTAACGGCACAAGCAGGTGGATGCCTCAGTCTATTTTTAAAACAGTCACAGGAATATGTCTAGGCCCAAAACTGTATAAAAAGGTGATCCAACAGAGGGCGAGGCTTCTTTTGGTCCAAAGGGATGAGATGCTGTCTGATTGCGCTAAACGTCCTAGACAAAAAGATTGATTATTCGTTCTTACTTAGATTAACCTAGGGTCTGTTAGAACGATTTTATACTATCTTCATTTTGGACTTAGTCAAAATTTGAGCTTTAGAAAGGAGAGGAGAATAGGACAAGCATAGAGAAAAAGAATGCCAGTTTAGGACGGCACTTCTCCGTGGCCACTTAGATTTTTATAGACATTTTGGAATTAGCTCACCTGATCACTCACTTGACAGCCATTTATTTTTTAAGATATATATCTGTTGAATTTTGTCCACAATTTAGGGAGCGCGTTATCTGCGCCTCACAGCAAAAGCCATTGCCAATCACCTGTTATCCAATTTACTCACTGCGTGCTTGGTTGATTTCTTCAGATTTAGGAAAATGCTAAGACACTGAAGCAGAAATTAGACTTACGCAGGTTGGTTGAGTTCAATCACAAAGCTCTGTTTTCAGGAAAGTACAATACAGCGCTGGGCCCTTCAAGAGCGGAAAGTCTCCATTCAGAAAAGGCAACGTTCAAGGTTCTTTGGTTAGCTTACATCAGCTGCACATGCCAGTGTGGGCCGAGTTTGATGGGTGATGAGTCTTTGGGGTGGGGCAAGTTCGCCATGGGAGTGGGTGCTGGTTATGGGCGATTCGGTGTGTGTGGAGGCTGTTGTTTTCCATCCTGTCTTTCGGCCTTGGCGATCATCTTTGGCCGAGTCCTTGGCTGGCTCCCTCTGGCACCTGCTGATTTTATCTCCACATGACCTTCCTGTGAACATTCTTCTCCAATCTTAGACATACACTATCGTACCTCATTCTTTCTTTGTTAGGCAAAATATTTCCCTCTGTGCAGAGCGTTCAGTAGTAATCAAAAACTGGCGTCTAGCATTAGTCAAAACATAAGATACAATCAAGTACTGAACGGTCAAGACGACTCTGGCCGTGTCCATGATTTAGAGAAAAACATCAGGCATGCATTATACAGTTCCTTAAGGGTCATTAAGCCATTTAGGCCATATATCAAAAGACATTTGTTATTTCAAAGTGCTCAGAAATATCTATCAGATCATAAAGTTTATAAAAACCTTCCTCATTACCACTTATCAAAAATGTCTAGTTATGTCTTATTTATTGATTTGGTGTGTAGGTATAATTATATGCTTAAATGTTTCTTTTATTGATTTAATATGTGAATATACTTGTCTGCTTATGTACTTTATTCAGTGAGGTTTGAGCACATCTGTTTTTGTAGCTACGCAGGACTTTTTGTATTTTGACCGCATTTCCTTCACTCCCTCTGTTGACCTCAGTTTAACTGAGGTCACAAAAATCGTTGATGCCACCAGGGCCCCTCTGTTGGCACACAACGTCCCTCTGTGGAGCCGCTTCAAGTTCCTCTGTGGGGCCACCAATGAGTGAGAAAAAAAATAATTGTAACATTTGTAAAAGATAGAGAGTGGAAAGGCAATTGGCCTAGACGGCATTCCAGTGATAGCATGGAACTATCAAGGAAAGATGGCAGGGGAGATTCTTAAAAAGCGAGAAGATTCCCGGAAAGGTGTTGACTTCTATTTTTTATTACAGACCACGGCGATGCGCGGAACTGTAGTAGCTACAGAGGTGTTGTTATGTTGATTAAGCAAAGCATGAAGTTATCGGAAAGAATGTTAGAAGCGAGGCTTGGAAATCTCTACTGGCCAAAATAATGGAGAGTGTGGCAGAGATGAAGATGTTGCAGGACATGCAGCTGGTTGGTGTGACCGCACAGAAAGATATGGAAACTATTACTCTGCAGTCACGGCCCCTAACAGGTGCAGCCGAAAGAAGTGGAAGATGAGAAAGAAAATGTGAAAGAAAAATACATAAACAAATAACGAAATACATACATACATACGTATATAGTACATACATATAGACAGACAGACATCGACAACAAACAACTAGGGGAACCGAACCGCACTAGGGCGGCAACTAGGGGAACCGAACCGCACTCGGGCGGCGACTTGGGGGACAGAACCGCGCTCGAGCGGCGACTTGGGGAACCGAACCACATTCGAGCGGCGACTTGGGGAACCGAACCGCGCTCGGGCGGCGGCTTGGGGGACAGAACCGCACTCGGGCGGCGACTTGGGGAACCGAACCGTGCTCGGGCGGCGACTTGGGGAACCGAACCGTGCTCGGGCGGCGACTTGGGGAACCGAACCGCGCTCGGGCGGCGACTTGGGGAAACAGAACCGCGCTCGGGCGGCGACTTAGGGGACAGAACCGCACTCTGGCGGCGACTTGGGGAACAGAACCGCACTCTGGCGGCGACTTGGGGGACAGAACCGCACTCGGGCGGCGACTTGGGACACCGAACCGCACTCGGGCGGCAACTTGGGGATCCGAACCGCACACGGGCGGCGACTTGGGGAACCAGAACCGCACTCTGGCGGCGACTTGGGGGACAGAACCGCACTCGGGCGGCGACTTGGGGAACCGAACCGCACACGGGCGGCAACTTGGGGAACCGAACCGCACACGGGCGGTGACTTGGGGAAACGAACCGCACTCGGGCGGCAACTTGGGGAAACAGAACCGCACTCTGCGGCAAACGGAGAGTCTGAACCGCGTGCAGCGGCAACAGTCACAGCCACACGCACGGCGGCATACAGGAAGCCAGAGCTGCACGTAGCAGCAGGAGTCAGTGTTTCAGCATTGGGGGCAGGGTCTGTGATGATCGCGGGTCCGGCATTGTTGGCACGAGGCCCGGCAATGCCGCGGGTCCGGTGACGCTGGGATGGAGCCCGTTGGCGGCCGCGAGTCTGATGGCGCAGGGAGGCACTCCGATGGCGGCCGCGGGTCCGGCGTCGCTGCAGTGAAGTCCCATTGCGGCCGCGAAGCCGCTGGTGCCAGAAGCACTCTGATGGCGGCCGCGGGTCCGGCATCGCGGCAGCAGAGTCTGATCGCGGCCGCAAAGCCGCTGGCGCCAGAAGCACTCTGATGGCGGCCGCGGGTCCGGCGTTGCCGGAACAAAGTCCGATGGTGGCCACGGGTCCGGCGTTCCGGCAGCAGAGTCCCAACGCTGCCGCGAAGCCCATGGCGCTGGAACATGCACGGCTTGGCGGTCGTGGATTGGGCATCGCAGCAGGATCTAATGGAGGAGGGGGGTCCAAGCGCTGGTCGTTGTAGTGGTCGGATCGTTCTGTCACGTTCAGGGGTGGAGTATGGAGCAGGAGGACCAAGTGCAGCTTGGACCAGGGTTTATTGAGGGAAAAGGGAAGTGGAACGAGGCATCGAGGGAAACAGACGAGAACTGGCAAACTAATAACATGAGAGACTGACCGACAGGGATTGCAAACAGAAACAGACTCGAAACAGACAGGAACCACAAGGACAGCAAACGGGACGACATCGACGATCCGACAGGGAGTGAGGGGCAGACAGGACTTATATACACGACAGGTAACGAGAGGCAGGTGGGAATAATCACACTGATCATGGGCACACAGGAGGGGAGGGGCGAGCACACAGACACACGAACAGAACTATGAAACGATCGGGGACGAGTCCTGACAGAAAACACTTAAAATCTCACAATCCCCCCCTTTGTTTTGTTTATTTCTTCCACCTCCCCCATTTGACACATTCTAAAAAATGTGTCACAATGGTTAAAAAGTAAAAATAACAATGTCCATGGTGACATACCCATCGCCAGCTGGACTTCCGTGTACCTCCAGAAGCCATCCTGGCCTGGAATCACCAATTCTCAGTCCCTGAAACTCGACTGGCAGCATCTCACATGGCTGTATGAACAAAAGCCACCACCAACCTGTAGCTGTGCATGCAGCTCTCCGTACAATAAACATCCATAATACCAAAAAATGAAAGTCATAATGATAAAAAATAATCCATGTCAAACGTATGAAATTGAAAATTGGAGCCTGCCGAGCCTGTCATGAAAACGATCACATTTACAAACTCATTATGAAAAGTAAGGGGTTAATTGTTAATGCATGTTCACAGACATGACACAAAATTCTCCAAGACTGCAGTTGACAACCTGCAAAGTAAACGCAAGTTTAACAAATAAAGCACAATCTGCTCCCTGGGTTGCTGTTAGAGGCTGCAATACATCCATCCATCCATCCATCTTCTTCCGCTTATCCGGGGTCGGGTCGCGGGGGCAGCAGCTTTAGGAGGGACTCCCAGACCTCCCTCTCCCCAGCCACCCCATCCAGCCCATCCCGGGGGATCCCAAGGCGTTCCCAGGCCAGCTGAGAGACATAGTCTCTCCAGCGCGTCCTGGGTCGTCCCCGGGGTCTCCTTTGCTGCAATACAATTAGGTAAAACATCAAAACAAAGCAAGTCATCACAAATTCCGTCACATACATTTCGTTACACTGTCAGGTAAGTCCAGAGTTGTTGTCATACACTGTCTTGGCTCAGAGTCTTGATTGTCAATGCTGGTATAGTCACGTCTGGTCATAATCTTGAAATGGGCCTTCTCCATTGAAGTCTTTTGTTGTCAATGGTGCCCCAGAGTAATCCTAAACCCATATTTAGTCCAAAATTAGCCCTGATCAATCTTGCTTTTTCAAATCTGTAGTATCTTTATATTTTTCAGGTGAGAGGAATGTTATCCTCTGCTGTGATCACATCACCCCAACCTTGAATCATGTTAACCATTCACAATACACAAACACCACATCCCAAGTACAGACTTGACATTCATACAGCATTACAGACAAACTGTCATCCCACAACACACACATAAAACATACAATATTAAATTGTAAAAAAGAACCCTCCCTACGCAAAATGTTCTCCTCAATTAAAATTTCCCTTTTTTATTTTAAATCCAAAATTAATATCTAATTGTCTGGTCTCCTGTCCTCACATCGTTTGCCAATATGCATAATACTGGAACATGATTTAACTCCCCATTTAGTTTGCTCACATCTCACACTTAGACTTAACACTATTGTATTGAGCTGTAACTTCAATATTTCCACCTTCCCATATTTCTTCCACTAAACAGTTCCATTTTGCTTTCAGTTTAAATTCATCCCTCCAAATAACTACCTCTGGCAAAGAACCAAACATTTTTAGAGCACTCCCTTTTACTGTTACCTTGCTCCTTCATTCATCTTCTCACAAGCATTACTGACCCTCCTAAGAAATAATGATACTGAAAATAATGTTTAAAAATATACACAGCTTCCTCCTGCCACTTACACTATCACCTTTGATTACCGTTCTCATTTTTGTTGATGCCAATTCTTAGAATTAAAAATAAATACTTACTCTTGATAATGGAGTCATGCTATATCACAAATTTTGAAAACCTTCTTCCATGTTCCCCCTTTGTACCTATCAAAACCAATTAGAAATATTTTTGCTGTCATGATCATCATTGTGGCCCTCACACTTATTGTTCTTGTATTTTAAATTGGCAATTTTTGTACATTTGTGACCTTTGAGACTTGCTTGTGGGCTATATAAATACATTTGGATTGCCTTGACTTTATTATTATTCAACTTCTTCTGCATTCTCCTTCCTTTTATTTTATTTTTATCTTAACTACTTCCACATAATTCATCTGATTTACTCCATTACACTTTTAACCTCCTAGATTCAAATTCAAATTTCACATCCTCACTTCCAACATTGCGGTAAAATTTTGCAAAATTTCATTTTTTCCCTTCTAATTTCTTCTAGTTTTCCTTTTTTCTTCTTTTTTTTTTCCACTGACTCAACCCATTTAAATTTTTTTAACTGTTCATTGTATGCCTACCTATTCCAAAACTTCCCACTTGTGAAAAAATTCAAATTTTCAACTTCAAAATTCACGGCCAATTTTACAAAATTATTTCTATATTTTTATCAATTTTCTGACCAATTCAACACGTTCCAAATTTAAACATAATCTTGTAGCATTCCCCGAATTTTTATTCAGCCTCTTCGCCTTCACACGCAATTTCTACAGAAATGAATAATTCTAGTTATTATTGTTAATCATCCGTGGCCCTCGTAGGGACAAGCCGCACCAGTAATGGATGGATGGATGGATTGTTAATCCTAACCCCAAGTGCCTATCATAAATTGCCATTTAAATCAATTGTCGCAAGGGTCATGTCAATGTATTTGTTATTTAAAGCCCTACTGTATTCTTTTTTAATTAAGTAGTGCCTTGTATTACTATTTTGCTGACTATCCAGAATTCCAACTTTCTTATGGCCCCTCACCCCTTCAAGCTCAAATATGCATCCTATAAATCAGTCGCAGTTGATGTGTAATTAAATTCTATTATTGTTTTGATCAAGGTCAATTAAGTTCAGCAATTCAGCCTTCTGTTGCCCGAATCCAAATTTTCACTGGTCCAATTATAAAATTTCATTATTTCGATTAGATTCATTATGTCTTCAACATGCTGTCACATATAAAAATTTATGATTCAAATCATTTAATTTCTATCGATCAATATCCACTTTGCAAAGTTTCTGATCACGCTGTCGTGATTTGTTATTATTAGTGTATCTTCACTGTCCATATCTGTGTATTTTGTTTTTTATCCTCGTTTCAGTGTCAATAAGCAGCCCTATTATTCCCTCTTTTATCAAAACTCCTCAGTTATGTCTGCCCCAGCACCCAAACACACTTCCATCCATTTTGTCCCATACTCCACCAACTTTGTAATGCTTCAGCAGTCTTTAGCAATGTGTCCAGTTTGACTTCATGTGCCTCGTGCAAGTCTTTAGCAGCCTCTCATCTTAGATTCTCATGATGATGATTCAGGGCTGGACCGTCCGCCATTCTCAAATGCGTCCATCTTGTCTTTGTTCTTTCAGTCCATTTTCTTTTTGATCTACAAATGTGTGTATTCCACCAACTGTATGGTTCTTGTCGTGTGAAGAGCCGTGCTTGCCCCCTTCAAGCATGATAATAGTTCCTGTTGTTCTCCCAAAGGTCAAAGGTGTCTCATGACCAGGGACAGTCCTCTGTTGATTTTGAGACAGCCAGTGGAGTAAGAGGACTCAGTTCAGGAATTGTGCCACGCGCTAGGGCGGAACACACTGGGACACCAATCAGTCTTCCTGTGTAGTATTTGTTCCTTCCACCCCAAATCTTCACATTAATATATTGTATCCTATCAGTTGCGCACACTCATCATCTTACTATCAAGCCGCCCTTATCAAATGCTGTTTTTTTTTTGTTTTTGTTTTTTTGAGTAATCCATCCACCCTACCCATTAACACGGCTAAAATCCTCGTTCCAGTGTTTATCATCAAATAAAGTTCCGACATCCTTTGTACTAAACTGTAATGTAATTGAACAATCTACCAACATGGTTGTATATGCGGTGAATGTTATTGTTCAATCTATAGGTCATACAGCGCCTGTGTTCCAACTATGACACTCCTCCTTGGTTTACCATCTCATAAATTATTGTTGTCAGCAGCGCTAAATGATAGTGCTTGAAAGTGAATGTCTTATCGCCCAATTCAAAACACATGCCACATTTGAGCTAGTATTTATTTATGTCTTTATTTTCCCATCCTCATGTTAGCTGGCATGTGTCAGAATTAAAATGTAATTTTGCTTTTAATTTTAAGTCTTTCAAAATTGCTATATCCTTACTGCACCGCGATAAACTGTTAAACATATCTTTAAAAACAAACAAAAACAATCTATGCTGCTGCACAGACTCTTAAAAGTGGCACCCAAATGCCAGATCACAAATCAAACCTCCTCCTTCACTCTCACATTTTTGATAAAACAGTCTACTTATCTAGACACTGTCATCACATACGAAATAATGGCCTGCAAATTAAATATAATGTTGTTGCAGTGGTCCCTCAAAACATGTGACTAGGATTTGGACAATTATTAACCCCCATCAATTGATCAATTATCTCCTCACTAAATTCCTAGCCTGTTGACCTATCTGCATAAAGAAGACATTTACAATGTAGGGGATAAGAGAATAACAAGGAACACCTTATAAACAAAATAAACCCAACCCACAACCAAAACCAAATAAACTAGGACCATGACATATGTGGACCCACACAGTACTCCAAATATTTCCTCATTAAAATGTTTGCCTTTTTGTGTAGAGCACCATTGAATTCTAATCATTGACCTAATTTTATCCTTAATTTAATCCCAATCACGAATGCCCACTACTTAATACTTTACTTGGTGTTCTTTTAATAAAAAATGCCCCCTTGCAATGTCATTTTTATTTGTTGTTTATTTACTCTAAGTGATTCAAATCTTTGACGTATCCTTACATGTGTCCTTGTATAGTCTTATGTCATAACCAATCAATAATTCCTCCTAAATTTAAAATCTGCAATCATAATTTGTATATTCTCTCTTACTCTCACATTTTTATGAGGGCTGGGCACTCTCCTCGTTGGACAAGTTTCTGCCCACAACCCTCAGATTATTCTATAATTTCTCATTTTTACATTTAACAATGCAAATCTGATAAACCATTGTCTAGCACACCGTTTCCGTGCACCAATTTAACGCAATTCCATCCTTTATAACGAACTGATACACAAAGACAAACATACACATAAACAAACACAGGGGCCCACAACATAGACATGACAATCTTCCCAGCTGATTCAAGGGTGGGGGTGGGGTGGGCAACTGAAGTGCGGAGAGCCTCGCCACCACCACGTCGCACAATGTAACCCCCCACCTCTGTCCAAAATATGCATTTGTGCCCACCTGACCGTTTGGCCCAAACTTTAGAGCCGCAGCCTTTTGAAAACAAAAATGGTTCCAGTTTAACCCCACCACACAATGGGATGTAACCTTCATGCTAATTAAATATACATTCTTTATCAAATTCTTGTTAAGCCATTTTTCCGACTCCAACTCTCATGCAAAATCAAAATAAAATCATCAATTTTATACAAATCAACTTATTGTTCTTCATGAACCACAAATCATCACTTCCATCCCATGAACAGCACCACAACTAATCACTCACTTCTTCAGCTGCGCCACTGTCCCATCTGACAGCCAAGCCTGCTTTCCACACAATATCATCATAGACACACTTCAACAATTATGTAGCGACCTGGTTAACCCAGTTACCCTTCCGCCTAGACAAAAATATAAGTCTCTAAGGTCGCACTATTGAGGTCGCCAGTCATCCGTCCTGCTATATCAGCGATGCCTTCACCCTTTTTTTTTTTTTCACAAGTCCCCGACTCGTATTGGTGTGCCTGGCCAATCCAATCGACCCCGACCTTAGGCAACAGTATAAGTTCTGTTAGGTTACGGATTTTAGTTATTGATCTGACTCCAAATTGCGATCAACACTTAACACATAAATTGCTATGTCCTAATCCACACACTGGCGCACCTAACAATTTTGCGAGTTCGTTCTGTCAAAGAGAAGACCAGTAGATCAATCAGACCAAATTTACCAATTGTTTATTCCTGACAAAGCGCACTAATACAGGCCTGGGTCCCGGGTCCCTCACACTAAAACTCGTGCGTTTTTGTGACCACCAAAAGACGACACATTCTTCCGGGTTGCCCAGTTTTGAAGAAACACAATATGAATATTAAAGCATGCAAAATATTGTGAGATGATTGGTCGATGGCCATCTAGGTGTCGCTGGTCTGGCGGTTGGGTTTTCCCCGCGAAGCCCGACCACATAGACGTGCTGTTGTTCTCGTTTCTCACCGACCTTAAGGTGTTCTCGTCCGGTACTCCCTGTCTGGGCCTATTCCACAACACTTCGAAGAAAACAAGTTCATGCAGTTTGCCTCCACATTCTTCGCCACCCACCAATCCACACGAGCACTCCAATACTAGATATTATATTAATATGATTATAAGTTTAACACAACCTTAAAAATATGTTTGCAACCTGCCGAAAGCACATTTCCTTTTAGTTCCTAAGTGTCTACTATTGAGGCCACTCAGGTGCCCATATGCTAGTCACTGGCATCCCACAAGTTCCAGCGGTGTGAGAGCCCTTTGCTGATCAGACAAAGTCCTGACCACCTTTCTCTTAATTCACCACGACTCGGACATCCCAGATGTGCCTTGCCTTAGACAGCCCTATAATGTTCTAAGGTCACACTATTGGAATCGCTCGGCATCCGTCCTGCTATATCAGCGACGCCTTCACCTGTTTTTGTATTTTTTAATTTTTTCCACAAATCACTTTTACCAAGTTCCACACAAACACACACTTCTATACAACAACCATTCCTGAACACAGAGCTGAAATTATTAATTTTTGTATTCCACTTTCACTCCACAATATTGCTGAACTGGGAGAGAGAAAAAAGAGGTTCCCCCTTACCTTTTGTGCCGATCGGACTGCAATATTGTTGAGCAAGAGCGGAGAAGGAAGACTCCTTTGTGGACCATGCACTTACCCTTCTGAAGAAATCACGTCGGATGGTCACCATTTGTTGGATTTTGTCCACAATTTAGGGAGCGCGTTATCTGCGCCTCACGGCAAAAGCCATTGCCAATCACCTGTTATCCGATTTACTCACAGTGTGCTCGTTTGATTTCTTCAGATTTAGGAAAATGCCAAGACACTGAAGCACAAATTAGACTTACACAGGTTGGTTGAGTTCAATCACAATTCTTGTTCAGACAGCTCTGTTTTCAGGAAAGTACAATACAGCGCTGGGCCCTTCAAGAGCGGAACGTCTCCATTCAGAAAAGGCAACGTTCAAGGTTCTTTGGTTAGCTTATATCAGTTGCACATGCCAGTGTGGGCCGAGATGAGTAGTCTTTGGGGTGGGGCAAGTTTGCCATGGGAGTGGGTGCTGGTTATGAGCGATTCGGTCTGTGTGGGGGCTGTTGACTTCCATCCCGTCTTTCGGCCTTGGCGATCATATTTGGCCGAGTCCTTGGCTGGCTCCCTCTGGCACCTGCTGGTTTTATCTCCACGTGACCTTCCTGTGAACATTCTTCTCCAATCTTGGACATACACTGTCGTACCCCATTCTTTCAATTTTGTCATTTTGTACGAAATTATGTTAGCTTTTGGCTGTGACATCATTAATCTATTGCTGTTCTTTTGATACTTCATGTCTTTGCTTATTCTTAGTTTAACCATGCTTCCGACCGTATCTTTTCTTTGTTAGGCAAAATATTTCCCTCTGTGCAGAGCGTTCAGTAGTAATCAAAAACTGGCGTCTAGCATTAGTCAAAACATAAGATACAATCAAGTACTGAACGGTCAAGACGACTCTGGCCGTGTCCATAATTAAGAGAAAAAACATCAGGCATGCATTACACACGGATTTGGTGTGTAGGTATAATTATAAGCTTAAAGTGTTTCT
Source organism: Syngnathus scovelli (assembly GCF_024217435.2). Lineage (NCBI taxonomy): Eukaryota > Metazoa > Chordata > Actinopteri > Syngnathiformes > Syngnathidae > Syngnathus > Syngnathus scovelli. The sequence goes on along the minus strand of NC_090852.1, from coordinate 474,574 downwards.
TTTATTGATTTAACATGTGAATATACTTTTCTGCTTATGTACTTTATTCAATGAGGTTTGAGCATATCTGTTTTTGTAGCTAGGTAGGACTTTTTGTATTTCAACCCCATTCCTTCAGTACAATCTGCGTCGACATTTTGACACCAAACACGGAGCTAAGTACGCTAAAGCTAGCCTTCAAGAAAAGCAACAAATTGCCCAAGAATTAAAAGGCAAACTGCGGTCGCAGCAGAGTTTGTTCACGAAATAACACAGACAAAAACGAGGCCATGGTGAAAGCTAGCTTCATTGTGGCCGAAGAAATCGCCCACGCTTTCAAGTCTTTTTCAGAGGGAGCGTTTTTGAAGCAGTGCATGCTGAAGGTCTGTGAGCAGGTGTGTCCCAACCAGTTACAGACTATTAAAAATGTCAGTTCATCAAGAAACACCATTGCCGACTGAGTGAAGGAACGAACAGAAAATCTTACAACACAGCTGGACTGTAAGGGATCGGACAGTACAGCCAAGTGCGTAGCGACAGACTTTATTGTGGAAGGGATGATGGGGGTGGCTGGCGCTGGGGTGGCTGGCGCTGGAGCGTCGATCTGGCTGGGGTGGACAAGCAGTTCTGTGGATTCGAATTTGTAAGTCAGATTCTCAGGGACAGATGAGCGAAGCATCACGGGACAGACTCGGGTCTGCGCTGGCGGCGCTGATATAGCGCTGTCCATGAACCCGTGGCAGGTGACGGCGATTCCACTGACAGGGGGGCGTGGTCCTGTCGCAGGTGGCACCAGCACGTGACAGAAACCCCCCCCCCCCCCCCCCACAAGGGACGGCTCCCGACGTCCCTAGGAAGCAAAAACAACAAAAAAAGGAAGGCAATACCCTGGGCGACCAGGTGGGGGGGGTCAGCACACCGCTGAAACGTCCGACACCTCGCCAGACGCAGGATCGACGGACGCGGGAGCAGAAGACCCCGGTACCGGCGGACAAGACCTCCCTGGACCCTCACCCCTGGTCCCCTCGTCCCTCCTCGGGCGCCCGCGCCGAGGACCCGGTTGGTCCGGATGACAGCGATGGAACTCCGTAATGAGCGAACGGTCGAGTATCCAGCGGCTCGGAACCCAGGAGCGGTGCGCGTCGTCATAACCCTCCCAATCCACGAGGTATTGGAGGCCACGACCGCGCCGCCGCGATCGGAGCAGGGAGCGGACAGCGTAAGCCGGACCCCCATCGACGAGCTGGGGCGGCGGAACGGGCGCCGGCGCCAACGCGCTCTCATGGATGGGCCGCACACGGGACACGTGGAACGTGGGGTGAACCTTCATGGAATCTGGAAGGAGAAGACGGACTGCGGCCGGGCCAATCACCTTCTGAATAGGGAACGGTCCAACAAAGCGGGGCGCCAGTTTGCGGGATCCCGCTCGCAGTGGCAAATCCCACGTCGAGAGCCACACACGCTGCCCCACTCTGTACTCCGGAGCCGGCGTCCGGTGCTTATTCGCCTGGGGGGGCGTAGCCTGAAACAGAGCGGAGAAGAGTGACCCGGCCCCTCGCCCAAGCACAATGACAACGGCGGACACAATCCTGGGCCGACGGGCACGCCGCACCACGCTCCTGGTGGGCGAACAAGGGTGGCTGGTACCCGAAGACGCAGTGGAAAGGCGAACGTCCCGTGGCCGAGCTGGGGAGGGAATTGTGAGCATACTCTACCCAGAGAAGCTGTTGGACCCTCCCGCGCTGGTCCCCGGCGGCCATGCATCGGCGAGACCTGCCCAGTTCCTGGTTCAGGCGCTCCGCTTGACCATTGAACTGAGGGTGAAACCCCAAGGAGAGGCTGGCCGTGGCGCCGAGGAGTCGGCAGAACTCCGTCCAGAAGGTGGAAGCAAATTGAGGACCTCGGTCTGACACGATGTCTTGTGGGAGACCGTGGTGACGAAACACCTCCCGCACCATGATGGACGCAGTCTGCTTCGCAGATGGGAGCTTAGGCAGAGGGATGAAATGCGTCATCTTGCTGAAATGGTCCACCACCGTGAGGACCACCGTGCTTCCCTCTGAGGGGGGGAGGCCCGTGACAAAGTCGATTGACAGGTGAGACCAGGGACGGTGGGGAACCGGCAAGGGTTGAAGCAGCCCGGCCGGAGGACGAGTAGACGTCTTGTAGCGGTTACAAATTGAGCAGGCTCTGACGTAATCGCTGGTGTCCACTTGCCAGGTGGGCCACCAGAAACGCTGTGCCACCACGTACCTCGTGCGTGCAGCGCCGGGATGACAGGCCAGGCGTGAGTCGTGCGTCCATTCCAGCACGGACGACTGCAGGCCTTCAGGGACGAACAAGCGACCCTCCGGGCAGTTGCTGGGGCCGGGTTGATCGCGTGATGCGGCTTCCACTTGGTGTTCGATCTCCCATGTAAGAGCCGCCACCCGAACCGAGCTCGGGAGGATAGTGGGAGGCGGACCCTGTCCCTCCTCCCCGCCAGGAAACAAACGCGACAGGGCGTCCGCCTTCGCGTTACGGGAACCCGGTCTATAGGAAAGAGAGAACTCAAAGCGGTCAAAGAACAGAGCCCACCGTGCTTGTCTCGCGTCCAGTCTCTACTCCAAGTTGCGGTGGTCGGTCCAGACGATGAACGGAGTGGTGGTGCCCTCCAGCCAATGCCGCCACTCCTCCAAGGCCAACTTGACGGCAAGGAGCTCCCCATTACCGATGTCATAGTTTCGTTCCGGGGCTGACAGACGGTGAGAAAAGAAGGCGCACGGGTGGAGACGATCGTCTTGGCGGCTACGTTGCGACAACACCGCCCCGACACCCACTTCGAGGCGTCCACCTTCACCACGAACTGTCTGTCGGGATCGGGAACCCTGAGGATGGGAGTGGATGTGAACCTCCTCTTAAGCTCCTGAAATGCCTGTTCTGCCCGTTCCGTCCATTTGTACGGGGAGGCGGGGCTGGTAAGGGCGGTGGTGGCGCGGCCACCGTGCTGTATCCACGGACAAAACGGCGATAAAAGTTTGCGAATCCTAAGAACTGTTGCAGCCGCTTGCGTGTTTCGGGAACAGGCCATGACGTGACCGCTTGCACCTTCCCAGGGTCCATTTCGATGGATCCCTCACGCACCACGTAGCCGAGGAATTTGACAGAGGAGGCATGGAACTCGCACTTCTCTGCCTTCACGTAGAGCGAATTCTCAAGGAGACGGCGCAGCACCGCCCGAACATGCTTGATGTGCTCAGGGAGCGAGCGGGAGAAGATGAGGATGTCGTCCAAATAAACGAACACAAATTTGTCCAGCATGTCTCGTAACACGTCGTTTATCAGGGACTGGAAAACCGCTGGGGCGTTGGTGAACCCAAACGGAACCACCAAGTACTCGTAGTGTCCGCTCGGGGTGTTGAAAGCCGTCTTCCACTCGTCTCCCTCCCGGATGCGGATCAGGTGGTAGGCGTTGCGAAGATCCAGCTTTGTGAAAATGGTGGCACCCTGAAGGCTCTCGAAGGCGGAAGACAGAAGAGGCAGAGGGTATCGGTTCTTTACAGTGATCTCGTTTATTCCCCGGTAGTCGATACACGGGCGTAGCGTGCCCTCCTTCTTCTTCACGAAGAAAAACCCCGCTCCCGCAGGTGAAGAGGACGGCCGTATGATACCGGCTGCCAGGGACTCCCGGATGTATTCCTCCATAGCCCGGCGCTCAGGAGCGGACAGGGAGTAGACGCGTCCCTTGGGAGGGAAGGTGCTGGGCAACAGATCGATAGCACAATCGTAGGACCGGTGTGGAGGAAGGGAAGTGGCCCTGGCTTTACTAAAAGCCTCCTTGAGTTCGTGATAAAACGCTGGGACATTGGAGATGTCGGGACTGTACCTGGGCGGGGCTCTGCCGAGTGGGCTGGTGGCCGCCTTCAGGCACACCCGATGGCAGCGTTCGCTCCACTGCCGAACAACCCCCTCCCAGTCCATCACCGGGTTGTGCTGCCGCAACCAAGGGTGCCCCAGTATGAGCTGCTGTCCTGGGAGGGAAAGAAGAAAAAACTTGATGGTCTCGTGGTGATTGCCGGAGAGCAGTAACTTAACTGGTTCCGTCACGAAAGCCACCTCGCCGATCAGACGGCCATCAATGGCACGTGCGGGAATGGACGGGCTCAGAGGGAGGAAGCCGACACCCCACTGGCGTGCCAGGCTAATGTCCATGATGTTCCCCTCCGCGCCGGAATCCACCAAGGCCGCCACGTTCTGGTCGCCCGCCGCAAGTTGTTTAGAAGTTGGCCTGTAGCGTGAGCGTGCTGGGACTGGGAGAGCCGGTGCTGGTCGAGCTCACGTGGATCCCCCGACGCTGCGTGAGCTCCGGCCTTTTAACGGGCACCCCGCCACCCGATGACCCCCCTCCCCACAGTAAAAACACAAGCCCAGTGAGAGGCGTCGACGGTGGTCCTCCGAGGGGACCCGAGCCCCTCGCAGATCCATGGGCTCGGCGGGTAGTGTGGTTGGCAGGTCCCCAGCAGACGGAGGAAGGTGACCACGCGGGTTCCGCGGGGACCTCCTCACCCGATTGCGCCGCCGCGTCCGGATCCGCCGGTCTACTCGGGCCGCCAAGTCCATCGCGCCCTTCAGGGTTCGCGGGCGATCGTAAGAAACCAGCTCGTCTTTCATGTACTCAGCGAGGCCGTTGAGGAATGTGCTAACGAGGCCCGGCGTGTTCCATCCGCTGCTGCCGGCCAACGTCTGGAACTTAAGTGCGTACTCCGCGACCGATCGGCTACCTTGACGCAGCGTCGCCAGTTCCTCGGCGGCGTCCTCGGCGGCGGAGCCCAGGTCGAACAGGCAGAGCAATTCCTCCGTGAAGGCGTCGAATGAATCGCAAGCTGGGGCCATCCTCTCGTATTTGGCCAGACCCCACAGCCGCGCCTCGCCCGTGAGGTGGGTTAGGACGAACCCGACCTTGGCAGATTCCGACGCAAACGTGACGGGCTGGAGGCTGAACATTATACGGCAATTAGTCACGAATGTCCGCACGTGCTTGGGGTCTCCGTTAAACTTCTCGATGTTGCCAAGGCGGGGCTCCGGGACGTCCCCGAGCCTCCTGGCCTCGGCAGATGGGCGCTGCGGGAGTGCCGTGACAGCCGGGGACGCAGCCACCGACAGTCTCTGGAGGGCTTGGGCCATTTCCTGCTGCTGTAGCTGTTGTTGTTGACCAACCTCGATCAGATTCCGGATGTCGGCGGACAGGCTGCTGATGGCGGTCTCGGCTCGCTCCAGTCGGCTCAATGCCGTCTCGTCGTTCGCTGGCTGCATAGCGTGGTCAGTCTGTACTGTAAGGGATCGGACAGTACAGCCAAGTGCGTAGCGACAGACTTTATTGTGGAAGGGATGATGGCGGTGGCTGGCGCTGGGGTGGCTGGCGCTGGAGCGGCGATCTGGCTGGGGTGGACAAGCAGTTCTGTGGATTCGAATTTGTAAGTCAGATTCTCAGGGACAGATGAGCAAAGCATCACGGGACAGACTGACACTCGGGTCTGCGCTGGCGGCGCTGATATAGCGCTGTCCATGAACCCGTGGCAGGTGATTCCACTGACAGTGTCATGCGGTCGCGTTTATTTTTCCGGGTTTCTGTCTCGTCGATGTCGTAATTTTACTTCCGGTTTTATTTTGTTGTTCCTTCCGATTCAGTTTGTGTTTCCTTCCTCGGTGTTGGTTGTCTTGTCTTCCCTGATCCCGATTGTGTGCACCTGCGTAATCGATACTAATTGTCATCACCTGTGTCCCCGCCCTTTTGTGTGTATTTAGTCTGTGTCTTCCCCTTGTCTTGTGCCAGTGTGTCTTGCCTCGTCCCGACCACCAGCGATCCCTTGATGCCTGAACTCTCTGTAAGAACCCTCCTTTTTGTCTCGCCACCGAGCGACGCTTTTGTTTGTGCCTTGGTCTCCATCGCCTTTTTGTCTCGCCCCAGTGCGACTCCTTTAGTTGGTACTTTTTGCTACGCGTTTTCCCTCGTAAGAGGCGTTTTGATTTGTACTTTTAGCCTTTTGACTCGCCTCAGTGCGACACCTTTTGTTTGTACTTTTTGCCACGTGTTTTCCCTCGCAAGAGGTGATTTGATTTGTACTTTCGCTCTGTGTGCTTGCTGGAATAAATCCAAGATAGAAACGACTCTGCATCCGAGTCCTTCGCCTTGTTCCCGGCCTGACAGTACACACTGGCCAGACATGGACTCGGCAGAGTCGGAGCACCTGTGCGCCGCAGTGCGCTCCCATGCCTCACTGCTCGCCCAGCACCAGAGGGAAGTGGGCGACTTGGGAGAAGAGATCCGAGGACTCGCTAAGAATCAAGAAGATTTCAGAGGAGCGGTCGCCACCCAAGTAGCAAAGCTGGGTCAGCAAATGCAGGAAGTGCTCTCGCTCTTAAACGCGGGACCAGCAGCGACCTCCAGTACACCCGTCGCTTCCCCCGTTACTCCCCTTGCAATAGCTCCCATGACTGGCGGTGCCAGACTGGCTCCTCCAGAGCGCTACTCCGGAGAACCCGGCCTTAGCCGGGCCTTTATTACAGAATGCGAGATGCATTTTGAGAGTTCCCCAGCAGATTTCCCCACCGAGCGCTCCAAGGTGGCCTACATGGTATCATACCTGACGGGAAGGGCCCGCACGTGGGCCACCGCGGAATGGGCCAGGGATTCCATCTCCTGTCGCTCTCTCCCCGCTTTCATCCAGGCCCTGCGAACGGTGTTCGATCCAATCTCCGCTGACCGAGACAAGGCTCGCCAACTCTGTCAGATAGTCCAGGGACAAGACACCGTCGGAGACTACGCCATCCGGTTCCGCACGCTGGCCGCGGTGAGCGGGTGGAACGCGGCGGCACTATATGACATCTTCCTCCGGGGCCTGTCTGGACCCATACAGGATCAGCTAATCCCCTTAGACCTTCCCACCGACCTCGACGCCCTCATCGCTCTGGCTATCCGCACTGACAACCGGCTGCAAGAGTGGAGGAAGCACCGACGGAGCAACGCCCCCGCCTTCGTCCCAGTAGCCGGCCCTGACGTTCACCACTCCAGGCTGTACGGGGATCGGCAGCGCCAGGAGCCAGAACCGATGCAGTTGGGCAGAGCTAAGTTAACAGAGGAGGAGAAGTTACGGCGGCGCCGAGAGGGAAGATGCTACTACTGCGGCGAGCTCGGACACCTCCTTCTCTCCTGTCCAGTGAGGAGGACCCTGAAGGTAAGCGCCTTCTCTGCGGCTCTGTCCCCGGGGCGAGTGCTCCCCAAGGGCAGGATTACACAGTTGGGAAGAGAAATAGAACTCGAAGTATTAATAGACTCCGGAGCGGACGAAAGCTTGATAGACTGGGCATTTGCTCGCCGGTGGGGGGTAAAGACTGAGCTACTGAACACTCCCGTGAAAGCCAAGGCACTCAATGGACAGGCACTCTTTGAGATAACTCACATAACAGAACCAGTCTCGCTGTCAATTGGTCCCCACCAGGAGAACATACGGCTACATGTCGTGACCTCTCCAATGAACCCTCTCATTCTCGGGTATCCATGGCTTCAACGCCACAACCCCGCTATAGACTGGGGATCAGGGGAAATAACGGGATGGGGGTCCGACTGTCATGATTCCTGTATCAAGTCTAACCCGCGCCCGGTGCCTCCTGCTCCAGACGCGCCAACCCCAGACCTAACCGGGGTCCCTGCGTGTTACCACCAATGGGCCGAGGTATTCAGCAAGGCCAAGGCTACCTCTCTGCCTCCCCACCGTCCGTATGATTGCGCCATTGACCTCCTGCCGGGTTCAACCATACCCAAGGGGAGGCTTTATTCTCTTTCGGGACCTGAGAAGCAAACCTTGAATGAATATATAGACTCCTCCCTGCAAGCAGGACTGATTCGACCATCGTCGTCGCCTGCGGGGGCAGGGTTCTTTTTCGTGGGCAAGAAGGACGGCACCCTACGTCCCTGCATTGATTATAGTCCCCTCAATCAGATCACCATCAAGAATCGGTATCCGCTCCCACTGATGTCGACCGTGTTCGACCAATTACAGCAAGCCCGGGTGTTCACAAAGTTAGATCTGCACAACGCCTACCATCTGGTGCGCATCCGGGAAGGGGACGAATGGAAGACAGGGTTCAACACCCATCGAGGACATTTTGAATACCTCGTCATGCCATTTGGCCTCACCAATGCTCCCGCTGTGTTTCAGGCCATGATAAACGATGTTTTGAGAGACTGTTTGGACCGGTTTGTGTACGTATATTTGGACGATATTTTGATTTATTCCCCAGATCTGAAGACCCATAGGGTTCACGTCGAGACGGTGTTGCAACGACTCCTTGAACACCAACTATACGTAAAGGCCGAGAAAAATGAATTCCACAAGAGCACCGTTTCTTTTCTCGGCTTCATCGTAGCCCCGGGCAAGGTAGAGATGGACCCGGCGAAAGTAAGCGCGGTAAAGGAATGGCCTACCCCTGACTCACGCAGGAAGGTGCAGCAATTCCTGGGCTTTGCCAATTTTTATCGGCGGTTCATCAAGGGCTTCAGTGCCACAGCGGCTCCCTTGCACGCGCTCACGTCTCCTAAAGTCCCCTTCCGCTGGTCAGCAGAGGCGGAGGCGGCCTTCCAGGAGCTAAAGAACCGTTTCAGCACCGCTCCCATCGTCACGCTTCCTGATCCGACGCGGCAGTTTGTGGTGGAGGTGGACGCCTCCAATCAAGGAGTAGGTGCCATCCTTTCACAGAGGGCCAAGAGCGACAACAAGCTCCATCCGTGCGCGTTCCTGTCTCGACGGCTGACGCCCGCCGAACAGAATTATGATGTGGGGGATCGCGAACTGTTGGCAGTAAAGCTGGCATGGGAAGAATGGAGACATTGGTTAGAGGGAGCACAGCAGCCTTTTTTGGTCTGGACAGACCATAAAAATTTAGAATACATAAAGTCAGCTAAGAGACTGAATTCACGCCAAGCCCGCTGGTCACTTTTTTTCAATCATTTTAACTTCACACTGTCCTACAGACCGGGAACCAAGAACACCAAGCCTGACGCCCTCTCCCGTGTTTTCAACTCGGATCCAGAAATTAAGAAGCCCGAAACCATCCTGCCTCCTCATTGCCTGGTTAGAGCAGTGACCTGGCCTATCGAAGGCCGGGTACAGCGGGCCAATGGTAACAAGCCACCCCCTAGTGGTTGCCCTGAGAACCGACTATTTGTCCCTGCTCAATTACGATCCCAAGTCATCCATTGGGCTCACACCTCCAGACTCTCCTGCCATCCGGGCATGCGCCGAACGCTGTTTGTAATCCAGCAGCGATTCTGGTGGCCCTCCATGAGGGCAGACGTCAATGAATACGTTGCAGCCTGTCCCGTCTGCGCCCGGAATAAGAACTCCCACGGCGCCCGTATGGGGTTGCTGCATCCCCTACCCATTCCTTCGCGCCCATGGGCGGAGATATCCATGGACTTCGTCACCGGGCTTCCGACCTCGCATGGGCGAACCACCATACTCACAGTGGTGGACAGATTTTCAAAGATGGCTCACTTTATCGCCTTGCCCAAGCTCCCGTCCGCTAAACGAACGGCCACCGTGATGATGGACCACATATTCCGGGTTCATGGGTTCCCGAAAGACATTGTTTCCGATAGAGGGCCCCAATTCGTATCCAGGTTTTGGCGGGAGTTTTGCAGGCTCATAGGGGCAACCGTGAGTCTCACGTCAGGCTATCACCCGGAGGCAAACGGACAGACGGAACGTATTAACCAGCAGTTGGAGACAAGTCTACGCTGCCTGGTCTCCCAGAACCCCTCCTCGTGGAGCAAGAACCTCTCCTGGGTGGAGTATGCCCACAACTCCCTGCCCACCACGGCTACAGGTATGTCCCCCTTCAAGTGTGTGTATGGCTACCAGCCCCCTGTCTTCCCTGACAGTGAGCCGGAGGTGACGGTGTCTTCAGATGGTGCTAATTGAGCTTCAAAGCAACAGTGGCCTGAGAGCAAAATTCCAGGATGCTGCAATCAAGGACTTTTACCATCTGCTGCCCCCTGGTTTGATGCCACAGCTTCGACTTCATGCTGCCTGTGTTCTGTCCATGTTTGGGAGCACCTATCTGTGCGAACAGTTTTTTTCCATAATGAATCTGAGCAAAAACAAGCACAGATCATGCCTCACGGATGACAACCTCCATGCTGTGCTACGCATTGCCTCAGCACAGGATCTCAAACCAGACATTGACACACTGGCAACGGGAAAACGGTGTTAGACGTCTGGTCAGAAAACACACAGGTAAGCATTTTTTTAAAAACGTAATTAAAATATAATAAAATGTAATTCAACCAAGAAGAAGAACAGTTAAACATTGTGCAATTTAACGATTGTGCTTGCATTTCTTTTTGTGTTTATCATTTTCAGAACATGATCAATCGATAGTAGAGAGATAATCCACTTGGTGTGTTCAAGGACAGGCAGCATCTCCTCATCAAAGACTAACCGAAAAACTTGACCAATATAGTTGTGAACTGAGTCAACCTTTCTTTTGGCATTTTTAGTTGATTACATATTATTTATGTGTTGCTGCTGTTGTAATTATTTAATGTTAGCAGGTCTTATGTGTGTATGCAGACAAATTGTTGTCATCAAACCATCAGTTGGATGCTAGGCTGTGTGCAGCCTTTTTTGTAAAATGCTACGTGTCATACAGTTTTATGTTATTTTTCTTCATTCACTTGGACAGTTTGATCCTTCATTAATGGATTTATGTGGGTTTTCATAAGCTGACAACATTTAAAAGGATTTATGTAAGAGCAACAAGCAAACATGTTTTCTATGCAACTGTAATTGTCACTTGAATAAGTTATAATAAATAATGAGTTATTTAACATTAAGGACTAGTTACATTTATTTTTCATTACATTCGATTACATTTAGTTACATTTATAAGTTACATCTGGCCCTTTGAGGACAGCCATTATGCTGATGTGGCCCTCGGTGAAAATGAGTTTGACACCCCTGGTTTAAAGCCTTCTACACAGCCAATGTGACGGACGAAGAATACGATGCCGTGACCGCCAGAAACAACTGCGATATCAGCCTCTATCTGCTACCTGAACCCGCTACCAAAAGCAGAAGGAAACTGTCATCTTCCGCCAAAGACTGTGAACCTGAGCCGCTAGCCAACGGCAAGGTCCTGGGAATTGCGGATGATGACTCTCTGACAGTGAATGCTCAACGGAGAGCAATGGCGGGCATTTCAGACAGCCCCAATAGGCAAACAATACCGCAAGCTAACACAGTTATGGAACTGAAGGAATGCTATACGAAATATATAAAGCCATGTCACGTAGCCCTTACAAAGTTAAAAGAGCTGACCATAAATGACAGCCTACTTGTCGAGAATGGCGACTCTGGCAAAAGGGTGGAAAAGGCACGACCCAGATATACAACACACTAAGGACGACGGAAAGCCAATTACCAGGATGGGAATAGGTTTTTGACCGGAGAGCTCATATGAGGGAAGATAGAGGGCTTCTCTTGGTGGCCCGGCTTGGTGATTCCTTGGAAAACTAAAATTTCACCTCCAGGTGTACGGAGGGTTGAATGGTGAGGTGATGGAACCCTCTCAAAGATCCCAACGGAAGCTTTGATGCCTTTTCGGAATTTCATCCAATGTTTCTGCAAAAATTCATTTGCCAGCCTGCCCACTTACAAGGCCACCATCTTCCAAGTCATAGAGCTGGCAAGTGAACGCTCTGAGAAGTCCTTTGAAGAAGGAGATGAAGAAAAAGAAATGAATCTGATGCTGGACTGGGCAGTGAAAGGATTTCTACTATCAGGGCCGCAGGGATTTGTGCCACCTGCCATTCACGAAGCTGGCCAATTGTCCAATTCGGATTCGACTGAGTCTGACTACCAGCCGTCTGTGAAAAGGAAACATGCTTTTAAGAGTCGGGCAAGCACCTGCAACTACAGCTTCACAAGAGACACTTTAATTGAGAGGCTTAGAGACAAAGGCACAAAAATCGAAGATTGTTGTTTGGCTTGCGGGTCGCCTGACGTGGTCGTGCAACACCCATTGCTTGAAGGCGGTCTTTGTTTCAAATGCAAAGAAAACTTTACAGAAATACTGTATCGCTACGATGAAGATGGCTATCAGTCGTACTGCACCGTTTGCTGTGGCGGAACAGAAGTCATTCTTTGTGGTAACGCCAGCTGTTGCAAATGTTTCTGTAAGAAGTGTGTGGAGATCCTGGTGGGAACCTTTCGTGACCTGAAAGATATTGATCCATGGAGCTGCTACATTTGCCGCCCAACGCAGTGCGAGGGAAAGCTCAAACTCAGGCCAAACGGGAGTGTTAAGGTCCAAGACTTCTTTGCCAACAACAATGCCATGGAGTTTGAGCCTCACAGAGTTTACCCGGCCATTGCCGCAAGCCCTTGAAGGTTCTGTCGCTCTTTGATGGCATCGCAACAGGATACCTGGTGCTCAAAGACCTTGGCTTCAAGGTGGGACGCTACATTGCATCAGAGATTTGTGAGGATTCCATCGCGGTGGGTATGATCAAGCACGCTGGCAAGATTGAATATGTCAACGACGTCCGCACCATCACAAGGAAACACCTTGCTGAATGGGGCCCTTTTGACCTGCTGATTGGAGGAAGTCCTAGCAACGACCTTTCCATGGGCAAATATCCTACGGAAAGGATTGTTTGAGGGCACCGGAAGACTCTTCTAGGAATTCTACCGCATTTTGACGTTGCTGAAGCCGAAGGAGGGTGACGACCGGCCTTTTTTCTGGCTCTTTGAAAATGTGGTGTTCGTGTCCAGTAGAGACAAGACGGTCATCTGCAGATTCCTGGAGTGCATTCCAATTATCATCGATGCCGTGACTGTCAGCCCTGCACATCGAGCTTGCTACTTCTGGGGAAACCTCCTAGGTATGAATTGGCCGGCGGCCCCATCCCTGGATTAAAAAGTGAATCTTCAGGATTGTTTAGAAGTTGGCCATGCAGCAAAGCTGGACAAGGTGTGAACCATCACAAGAAAAACTCCATGGTTCAAGGGAAATTGGGACTTCCTGTCATCATGAAAGGCGTCATCATGTGGTGTACCCAAATGGAGCAGATTTTTGGTTTCCCCAAACACTACACGGATGTGAAGAACATGGGCTGCCTGCAGCGCCAGAGGGTCCCGGGGCGTTCCTAGAGCATCGCCGTCATTTGCAACCTGATAGCGCCACTCAAGGATTATTTCGAATGTGAATCGCACCAGCCAAGTCTGTAAGGCCGTAGATGCATGAATACCGTTTCTGGACTAAAAACCGCACCTGAATAAAACCCACGCCAGATAAAATTAGGGGAAAGTCTGGATAATAAGCTGGAGGTGTTTTAATGTCTTATTTCCATATATATGCACAAATCATACAGAATGATCAAAGTCATGAAAAATCCATTGATATAAACTGGACTATAACAGGCAGGGTTCAAAGCTTGTGCAAAAAGTAGCAGTTTATAGTCCAGAAAATACAATTCCTTTATGCATGAGCATGAGAGCTCTTCCCGGAACACCAAATGTTTGCCACTGTATATTGGTGTCCTCCCACAAGTCAAAAAACATGTGTGTAAATTGGCCTTGGGTGAGAATGTGTTTTCAACGTGCTTTGCAATTGGCTGCCCACTGGTCCAGGGTGTTCTCTTGAAGGAATGAGGTCGAAATACAAAAAGTCCTGCCTCGCTACAAAAACAGATATGCTCAAACCTCATTGAATAAAGTACATAAGCAGACAAGTATATTCACATATTAAATAAATAAAAGAAACATTTGAAGCATATAATTATACGTACACACCAAATCAATAAAGAAGACATAACTAGACATTTTTGATAAGTGGTGATGAGAAAGGTTTTTATAACTTTATGATCTGATATATATATTTCTGAGGACTTTGAAATAACAAATGACTTTTGATATATTGCCTAAATAGCTTAATGACCCTTAAGGAACTGTGGAATGCATGCCTGATGTTTTTTCTCTGAATCATGGACACGGCCAGAGTCGTCTTGACCGTTCAGTACTTGATTGTATCTTATGTTTTGACTAATGCTAGACGCCAGTTTTTGATTACTACTGAACGCTCTGCACAGAGGGAAATAGTTTGTCTAACAAAGAAAAGATACGGTTGAATGCGGTACGACAGTGTATGTCCAAGATTGGAGAAGAATGTTCACAGGAAGGTCACGTGGAGATAAAACCAGTGGGTGCCAGAAGGAGCCACCCGAGAACTCGGCCAAAGATGATCGCCAAGGCCGAGAGACGGGATGGAAGACAACAGCCCCCTCCACACACACACACACACACACACACACCAACAGCCCCCCACCAACACACCGAATCGCCCATAACCAGCACCACTCCCATGGAAGCAGACTCTCCTTCGAACTTGCCCCACCCCGAAGACTCATCGCCCATCAATCCCAGCCCACAATGTGCTACTGAATATAAAACTGATCTAACAACCTTGGACTTTGCCTTTTCTGAATGGAGACTTTCCGCTCTTGAAGGGCCCAGCGCTGTATTGTACTTTCCTGAAAACAGAGCTTTTTGAACAAGAATTGTGATTGAACTCAACCAATCTGTCTAAGTCTAATTTCTGCTTCAGTGTCTTTGCATTTTCCTAAATCTGAAGAAATCAAACGAGCACGCAGTGAGTAAATTGGATAACAGGTGATTGGCAAAGGCTTTTGCCGTGAGGCGCAGATAACGCGCTCCCTAAATTGTGGACAAAATCCAACAACAGTATACTGTATGTTATCTTTCATTAGAATTTCTGCACTTTTTTTATTTTATTTTTTTACAATTGGTGAAATTGAGAATATGTTTTTGCTGTTTTTTGCACATGATCTTTGATATGTTGTCTTCCATTGGTAAAAATAATTAAGAAAATGTTTTGATATGCTTTTTTTTCCCTTTACAATTTAAACAGATATCTCTGTCACGATGGGATGGAACATGGAACAGGGCGACCAAGTGCAGCTTGGACCAGGGTTTAGTGAGGGAAAAGGGAAGTGGAACGAGGCAACGAGGGAAACAGACGAGAACTGGCAAACTCCTAACATGACAGACTGACCGACAGGGATGGCAAACAGAAACAGACTCGGAACAGACAGGAACCACAAGGACAGCAAACGTGACGACATCGACAATCCGACAGGGAGTGAGGGGCAGACAGGACTTATATACACGACAGGTAACGAGAGGCAGGTGGGAATAATCACACTGATCATGGGCACACAGGAGGGGATGGGCGAGCACACAGACACACGAACAGAACGATGACACGATCGGGGACGAGTCCTGACAATCTCTTACTATTAGAATAAAACACACAAGCTATATTCTGCACTTTTTTTCTTTTATGCAAATTCAGTAAACGAGGCTGGGGTACGAGTTGCTACAGATACGACAATACCAGCCTAGCCTAATCTATTAATTCAGTTTATTTATTTATTATATTATTTATTTATATTATTTATTTATACATTACCTACTCACTTATTTATGCAGTTTATGGCGTAGAATGATGAAAAATATGCTTAAAAAAGGTGTTTTCTTAAGTCTTGGAACGGATTAAAATATTTTTCATTATTTGTAATGGGAAAAATAGATTGAGAATTCGAACAAATCACTTCTCGAACCGCCTTCTCGAACGGATTGTGCTGAAGAACCGAGAGCGGGCTGTATTATACTATTATTATTATTATCTGCCAGAAAGAATTCTTGGGATCCAAAAACAGAGAATACTGTCGCTCCCAACATCTTTGCTGCAACTTCTTCCACGCTGCATATTGGGTGGTGGGGCATCTTCAAAGACTTCAACACGGCTCTTCTGTGAGTCTTTAGTGGCATCACATTGCATTTTGCTGCCGTGTCTACTTTCATCTCAACGTGTTTGTCGTTTATATCCATCGTGGCAAATCCCTCAACTTTCTGAGCACTTTCAGAGTTGACACAGCCTGATTTTGTTCTTGTCCTTCTTGTGTGTCGCGACCATGGATGAGACCCAGTCAGTTGGCTCTGTGACTGGCGTTATGACATCAATGCACTGCATACGCTCAAGCGCTTACTCTCTCGCACATTGCAATAGGGACGCGGTGGGCAAGGCGGACCACAGGCTGCACATTGGGATCCAGCTTCATGGAGTACGTGACAGAAAGTTCTCCCTGCTCGTTGCTGAATAGGTCCTTGTACTGAGCTAGTACTTGTAAGCTGAAGTCAGTGTTGCTTTCCACGGTGACCTGGTGGACATCTAGGCTACGTTTGATGTCTGGTGCCTCCATAAGAGACGAGGCTGACCCTTGCTTGAATAGTTGTTATCCGTTTGTTTCTGTGAGTCTTTAGTGGTATCACATCGCATTTTGCCCCGGTATCAACTTTCATTTCAATGCGTTTGTCATTGTCGAGTTGATATAGACCACCTGACTGTCTGCCTCAACACCATCCACATAAAATGTCTCTTCATTGCATTCACTTCGATTTCGTTCACCGATCGTCTCGTGGCTCTACATAGTTGGTTGCATGGTTTAGACTTACAGCACTGTTTGTAATGATGAAGCGTTCTGCAGCTGTGGCACTGCTTACCGAATGCAGGGCAACTTTCCCGCCTAGTTGCGTGGCTACCTCCACAGTTTAAGCATTGTGGGATAGTTTATGGAGCGTCCAGTGGTTTGGAATTTGGCCAAACTACTTACTTGGTGCTGGCTTAACCCGCATCAATGCTGGTAGCTGCTGTTGCTAGTGTCTTACTGCTTTCTTCAATCATCTCATGAATGCGGGCGATTGAAATGGCTTTGGCTAGAGTCAGCCTGCTATCCCTCAACAAGGCTTTCCTCAGTGTCACTTGTAATGCCGCTGACGATGCGGTCACAAATTAGCTCATCCGTTATCTCTCCGAAGTGACAACATTTGGCCTTGATCCTCAGATTGCTAATGAACTATTTGATTGTCTCATCTTGCTTCTGGTTTCTTCTGAAACATGTGTCTGTCATCATCCTGTTATTTTGTGGGTTGCCGATTTCATTGAACTTTCTTTTAAGGCACATCGGATCCTCTCTGGACTTGGCGGTAGTGACAATCCTGAACCATCCTTCACAGTCAGGAATCCGCACCTTTGGGGCATAGACAAATGAACGCTCCCGCTCGATGGCGTCTGTTTCAGCAATGTTGAGGAGGATGTAAGCTTGGTCTTGGCTGTGCCGCGGCAATGAAGACATAATATTCCCTTTCAAAAACACGCCAATCCTCCGCGATGTTCACGTTGAAAATGAGCCGGTCGGGTCTGCCAAATACGTCCGCCATTACAGGGAAGAGGAGCGGCTTGTTGGCGTTATGGTAGCCAACGCGAACAAAGCGTGACGTAATAAACATGCACTGCACGTATACACGGTAAAGAAAAGATAAAAACTCACCGGCGAGAAGGCTCATCTTATTCCTGACACCATGTAAAAGTTTGCTCTCGAGTGCACCAGGGTTGCCATTACTGTAGTTTATTTCAACTGAACATCATGGCTGGCGCCAAATACATATAAAACAGTGGAACCAGGGAGATGAATATTCCGAGTGGCCCACGGCACGCCAGTTCGGTGGCCTGTGATAAACAATGTATATAATCATTCAAGAAATGATCTATATACATGATAAGGTCATTCAATTCACCTAGTGACTTAGTTTCAATATTCCCGAAGCAAAATGTTCATATTTTCACCAGCATAATTCACATTCTGACAGAATCCCCACTCATATGCGAGTTTGGGTTCGGGACATGACGTGTTTTTATGATGTCTTTATGGTTTTCTAAATTTCTGTCGAGATAAATGACATCGGAAAAAGCTAAAATGAAGGAACAAAAATGTCATGAAATTTTGCCAATAATGTTAAGACTAAAGGAACTTATGACATTGTAAAGGCTTGAAAAAGCAGACAAAAAGGCTGGTAAATTTGCCATCGTTAAAATGGAACGGCCTGTGACTGAGTTGCCTATGTGCGGCTCTTTACGGACAAGTAAGAGCAAAGAGAAGCATATTTATTCTAGATGAGCACAGGGAACGACTGTTGCTAAGGAGCATACAATGTCTCAAGACATGAATCACAACTTCTTCACACATTTTTCTGAAACGCTTCATGTCTTAAGCTTCATTTTGCCATCATTAGATTGGAATGCTTTATTGCAGGGCTGAGCAATTCCGGTCCTCGAGGGCCGGTGTCCTGCATGTTTTCTATGTCACCCTGTTGCAACACACCTGATTCAAATGGTCAGATAATTAGCAAGGTCTGCAGAAGCTGGATAACAATCCTGATCATTTGAATCAGGTGTGTTGCAGCAGGGAGACCTATAAAACATGCTTTATTGTGTTAAGAAGGTTTTCTCATCATCACAAGGTGAATGGACCCTGACACAAAGTAAGGGCACCAGCACAAACACACCCAAGAAATTATGTAGACAGATTGACTCCGCAACACAACTCACACGACGCAAACAGCCAGAATGCACAGAGTCCTTTCTAAATAGGAGGTTTAATCAGTGCACCTGGTGGCACATCTGAAACCAATCACTGATAAAGCCACTCCCCCCTGCACTGATGGGTCGGCTGGGTACGAGGGGCACCAATCAGGGATCACAACCAATCAGATCATATACGGCCTCAAAATATTGTAGGAGGATACATTTACAATATTTTTACAATTTGGAAGATACTTTACAAAATATTATACTGTAACATATTTTTGTGCAACAAGCAGCAGCTGCCAAAGCAGTACTACTTCATGCAATTAAGCAAACAAACCTTTTGGCAAACAACCCAAAACAGTAGGATACAGACAATTCCATTAAAAAATTAAAGTTTCAACATGGAAATTAAAGTGCAAACATTGTTTGCTAAATAGGTAAGAAATCTGCAGATAAAACAGCATCCAAAACACCTCAGTGGGAAAGATTTGCATGATCACTGGCAGCCAGTGTCTTAAATAAGACACACTGGTCTCGTAGAACTCAATGCTGGCATGAGGAACGCCAACGCATATGTCCACACATCTTTTCAAATTTCCCAATTTTCAACCCCTGTTCTATAACTTTAAATTAAAAAAAAGGAACAATACCACTTAAAACGTTAGCAGAAAGCAGTGAAAATGAGCTAGAATACTTCAAATTGGGTAGCACATTGGTCGGCTAGTTAGCACATCCTCCTCAGTGCAGAGCTTGCAGATTCAATTCTGGCGTTCACATTCCTTTATGATAGACGTTTTCAATTTTTTTTTCAAGATTGTTTTACAAACTGAAGGATAGAAGATAAGATAGAAATAGACGTTTAAATAGAAAGATGGAAATAGACGTTTTAATTTTTTCAAGATTGTTTCGCAAACTGAAACCTTGGCTTGAAACACACCTTTTTCATTTGTTTTGTTCTATGTTTTGATTTAGTTTGCAAAACCCATTCTAACAGGAACATATTTTTTCGAGTTGATAAAATGCGGTGATGTGCTTCATACAGACTTTTCAGGAGGTTTTATTTGTTATTTTGCTCATTTTGGCAAGTGCAACACACTTAGTGCAACTTTGTTTAACATTTTGCTTTACATGACTTGTTGAAAGGGGAAGCGGGTTGAAGCAATTCTGCTTATCTAGTCTCTTCCCGATTACAACCAAGGTTTCACTGCCAGACACACAAATCCACATTACTACTGTACAGTACTACTTATAATACTACAATAATCATGAAAAGAGAGAAACAAAAGAAAACAGAAATTTGTCCAGAATATCATATGATTTGAATACAGAAATAACAAATGAAGTGGAAGTTAAAATATTATTTGATTACAGTAATGATTTGAATACAGCAATAACAAACAAGTTTGAATATAAGTTGAATACCGCATGAAACTGGAAGTTTGGATGACAATTGCGGCCGTCATTCAGATGTGATCTGTGGAGAAAGCCAAATTCATCCTCCCATCTCTTCTTTTTCTACCTGCTAATACAGGTCAGTGAATGGCAGATCTGGTCCAACTACCTCGGTTTACGATCTTGTTTGAGTGTTTGGCTCGAGACTCGAGTGCAATTTTAACTCTGATGTGTAAACTCGTGGTAGAGAGTTTCCTCCTGTTTCCCTCCATGCCGGTTCTGTCTACGTCGTTTCTGTATGCGCACCTGATGTCTCTGGTACTCTTGTAGTCTCTCTCTCTCTCTTTTTTTTTTTTGACATACAACCATAGAACAACTCTCACAAGGCATCTCAGCAATCTGCAATTACTGCAGGGGAAGACGTTTAAGGCAATCAGCGCCATTAATATAATATTCTTTGTCAAGAATGACACTTTTAGAGTGTGAATGGCACTTTTAGAAGTGAAGTACTTTTGTGTCACAGAGGGCTTGGAACTGCAAGGCAAATCACTTCAAAAGTTAAAATTGTGTTGTGTCATGTTATTAACAGCGGTTAATGGGTGATTTGTCAAATCAGACATATTCTTTTTCCCTTTCTCTCTTTTTCAGACTCCAAGCCCAGAGAATTTACAGCCTGTTGAGACTTTGAAATTTTGAAATAAGATCATATTTGATGTTTCTAATTTAGACATCTATTTTTAGGTCTATACCGAGACAAATTTTAGATGTCTAAATTAGGTCTATACATTGACCAGACTTCTAATAGCTGTCTATGGCTGACAGGAATGTAAACTTGCTCCTCGGAACCAACTTGACATGGTCGCGTTCCCAGGCTTCACTACAAAACTGTTCAAATTCTCAATAAAAAACGTTGAACTAAACGTCTCGTTTACATTTCCAATTGGATGCAAGAATTAACAAACACAAAAAAATAAAAATGGAACAGTCATAAGCGGGATTTGAACCTGTGACGCAAAGTAATCAAGAAAAGACTCACTCGGGATCAGCTTAACCGCAATACTATCGGACGCCCCCTGCAACTAGGCAAAATTATGTTGAATATAGCCAAAACCAAATTACCCAGCGAGGGTACGATGCCTAGTGTATACCCGCCCATGTTAACTTGCTCCTCGGAACCAACTTGACATGGTTGCGTTCCTAGGCTTCACGCCAACCTCGCAGTAGGGCATTATGCATATATGACTTTTTTTTTTCAACATTTCTTTTTTTTTCCTTTTGAGGATCCTCAATGCAGGTTTAAATTGACCTTTCAACAAAATTGCCTTTTAGTCAATTTTTCACCCGTCACACTCAACCACAGAGACTCTATTGCTTTTTTACTTTCAGGCCTATCCAGGATGGGTGTAAAACCCTCCCAAACAGCTTGGAAAAACGGACAAAAAAGAATCTACGCCATTCTTCAATTAAAAAAAAGAAGCTCTGTTTTTTTCTAACCCGTTCCTTCCACTGGGTCTTGGACCCAAGCTGTTCTTTGGCTCGGAAAAACGGACAAAGAAAAAATCTACGCTCTTCTTTGATTAACAAAAAAGAAGCTCTGTTTCTTAGCACGTTCCTTCCGCTGCGACTCTAGCCCAAGCCAGATCCCATAGCTTGGAAAAACAGACAAAGAAGAATCTACACACTTCTTCGATGAACGAAAAAGAAGCTCTGCTTTTCTTAGCCTGTTCCTTCCACTGGGACTTGAACCCAAGCTATATTTCGTGCACTTTTCACTCTTACGCGTTTCAGAACAGCACAATCACACAACTTTAGGGCTTTAACTTACTTGTCAAAGTCAAAGTCTGCTTTATTGTCAATTTCTTCACATGCCAAGACACACAACGAGATCAAAATCACATTCCCACTATCCCACGGTGACAAGACATAGTACACAATATACATACAAGTAAACAACACAAAAAATAAAAACAAGAAGGATCAAACAATGAAGAAATAAGAGTGATGAATAAATAATAAATAAACAAATAACATAAAAAATAAGAGGAGCAAAAATTGAGCAAGTGTGCATACAGCAGACAGTCAGAATATAGCGCAAAAGTACAGGACGCTACGCAGAAGGGGGGAGAGATTTCAGGATCCTAACAGCCTGGAGTATGAAGCTGTTGGTGAGTCTGGTGGTGCGGGAGCGCAGGCTCCTGTACCTCTTCCCAGACGGCAGAAGACCAAACGAAGAGTGAGCGGGGTGACACACATCACTCACAATCGTGGTCGCCTTGCGGGTGAGATGGGAGGTGTAAATGTCCTTCAGGGAGGGAAGTGAAGCACCAAAATCTTACCAGCCGTGATCACTATGCGCTGCAGGGCCGGGCCTTCATGTTGTATTCAGTGCAGCTACCACCCCAAACAGCGATACAACTGGAGAGGAAGCTCTCAATGGTGCCACGGTAGAATGTAGTCATGACGGCCGGAGGAGCGCAGGAAGTACAGGCGGCGCTGAGCTTTCTTTGCCAGTGATGCGGTGTTGGTGGACCAGGAGAGGTCCTCACTGATGTGCACCCCCAGGAATCTGGTGCTGCTCACTCTCTCCACCACAGCACCGTCGATGGTCAGTGGCAGGTGTTGGGTGTGTCCCCTGGTTCGTTGCACTGCCGGATCCCGTCAATCCGCCGCTGTCAGACGAAGGCAGACCTAAGATGCTGGCCCAGCGAAGAATTTCCTTCCCAAGTCTTTCTTTACCAGGTCCGGCTAATGGACGCTGGCTCGTCGACGGAAAGCAGCACGTCGTCCTCTGTCGGTCAGCAACGGGTATGTTTGGGATCTGGGTCACGGCACCAAAATGTGAGAGTGGTGCTCACTCTAACTTATTTTGCAAGAACCACACAGGAGACAGTATGCCCTTTAAGCACTTGCAAGTGGAGAAGTCATTCGTCACTGTGCGTGCAGCGATGATCGAACAAAGTCTGACTTAGGCCTCTTGCAAAAGCATATTTATTGAGAGAAGTAGGGTGGGGGTGAGAGTGGCCAAGGTGGGGGCGAACCCCTGGCCTCTCAGGGAATCACAGCAGGGGTGCTTTACGGGGTGTAAACCGAACAACTTTGATTGCTTCCAATCAGTTCAAGGGATCTTAGCACTTTGTTTTACTACTTTAAGACAGGACACGTTTGGTTAATTATTACAGGTTACATTCCAACATAAGCATAGGATCAAACTAATCTATCAACCCTAACAGAGGGCAAAGTTTATCATTGGAGAATGGTACATTTGAATCTTGCAGCTAACATTTGCTTCATTCTTCAACAGCTAGGAAGTGAGTGTGAAACGCCCATGACAGGGAAAAGTAAGAGTTTTTTTTTGTAGGCATTAGTCATTTAAAATGAGGTCACAGCTGCAGTAATTTAAGTGAGTATTTTATTTCTATTTCTCTTTATTCTCAGAGTTTCTGAAGGTCATCGTGGAGCCCCCTTTGGCAATCCCAGGGCTGAGGAGCCTCAACTCTCGTTCAGAACGTGATGCGGTGCCCATGACTGATCTAGAGACCTTTGACATGATGTCCAAGGAAATAAATGACAAACAGGATGCAAGACTGAATGACAGAATGATTGAGCTTAGAATCGGTTAGTCAAATTTTTGGTTGTCCCCCCCCCCCCCACACACACACACACACTTGATAGCTTACAAATAGAACCTGTAGGGTTTTGTTTGGTTTAATTGCTGTACTGCCAAAGTTACTGACTTTTCAGCTACTTTTTTGCTTGATTTACAAGAAAATCGACTATGTCTAGTCAGAACTTTTCTGACTCGCACACCAGCTTGGGCTCCTTTCCAGCCAGAGAAAGGATGTCCCAAGAGCCAGCTTCTGCAGCCGGGGATTGGACCGCCAAGGTCTCCTTCTTTGGCTGCCGCCCAGCTCTCTTTGCACCCAACCCCTCTGTCCCCTCCCACAGATGGTGAGCCCATGGGAAGGGGGACCCATGTTTCCTTTTCCATGGGCGAAGGCCCGGCCACCAGACCAAAGTTTAGATGAGGAGCCTGACAAGGACTACATGCCTGATTCAGAGTCAGAAGATGATGATTCGGATGCCAGGATAAACTTCATGCCAAGTCAGTCGAAAGCGCCACACTTTCAAGTCAAACCATTAATACCTGATGTTGGAACATCTTATGGGTCAGACACAAGCATCCCAGCTGAGCCCAGCACATCAAAAGAATGGCCACCTCTTGAAAATCACATTGTTCCTGATACTTGTTAGAGATTCGCTCACTCCAACTTATTTTGCAAGAACCACACGGTCCTTTTAGTCCATTCGTCGCTGTGCGTGCAGCGATGTTCGAATGGAGGTCTAAACTCTCCCAACTGCAAGGACATATTTATTAAGAGAAACAGAGTGGGGGGAAGAGCAGGCTGAATAGGAAGCCCTTGTGCTCTAGTCAAAACATATCAGGGGATGTTTTACGACCTTGTGGAGGATGGGACAAGGTAGGTTATTTATTACCGGTTGCATTCCAACATAATCATACGATAAGGATAATCTGAAAAACCCTAACATCTCCCTCCTGTTTTATCATATGATTATGCCACCCCAAACAACAAAGACAAGTATTTGACATATTTGCTCAAATTCACACATCACCGTAAACAACCCCTTTTCTCGACTCTCACATTCATGAGGACAAATATGTTTACACCAAAGGATAAACGTTGCGATGTCATCATTCAGAATCCCACGGATCTGGGAAAAGTCTGGTAACACAGATGCAGGAATTTTGCCATCAACATCATCATGTTGCCGCTCAGACATTAGGTATACCTGAGCAATCTCGTCCTCCATGGGCGATATTACTGTAGTGGCGAGACAATTAAACAGAGCACGAAGACACGGTATGCAACATCCATACAAGGTGAGCATAGCAGCAATACTGCAACTGATGGTAAAATTGAGGACACAATGGCGTTATACTTCCCAAAAGCCGTCATCCACTTGTAGTGCTCTTTCATCCTCGTTTTGAGGGATCGCAGGCCTGCAATCCGTCAGGCTCCCATCAGGGGCGGTGTTGTTGGGGATGAAGCTGCAGCATTGTTCTCCAAACATTGCGCAGACGCCTCCTTTCTCAGACAACAACATATCATGAGCATTGTGGTTCTGGATCGACATTAGGGAAGGCGTGGCTAGCTGTTCATGCACTGCCTCGAGCCCCGCTTATGTCCGTTTGCCCAATTTCTGCATGTTGTAAGGGATGTAATTTATCCTGTCTACGCTCTTGTTCATCGTTCACCAGCAGCAAATGGAGGACTCCCATCCCGCTGCAATTTGGTCATTTAATTATTATTAATCAGGAACTCCTCTAGGGACTCCAATTGCATCAATTTCGGTCAAATCATCGTCACCTCCCAAATTTAAAGATATTTTGGTTTTTACCAGCTTTTTGTCCAGATCTTGGCATGTTGATGCATATACAATTTCACTTGACTACATTCTCTGAAAGCAATGGCTTCTTTCTTTTCTTTTTTCTCTCAATGGATATTATATAGACTGCTCTGTCACACACTTCACAATCCAGTAGACGTGACAGATTTCACACAATCTTTGGTCAATGGCAACAGTACAACATAAATAATCGGTCGCAAATCCATACATATGACATATTCAGTTTTTTTCTGTCTTTGCAGCTTGTTTGCCATAAGCAATCAATTGTTTCTTTTTTCAGTTACTCTTATAGTTAGTTACCTGAAACAAATTATCCACATTCATTCTAGATATTCATCCCATTCTTTAACATCTACAGCGGTTGTTGACAAAGTACACATATAAACATCATACTTTCATGGCAGTCCAGATCCGACACAGCAGATCATCCTGCAAAGGTCAAATTGATCTTTTAAATTGAAGGCATTCAGTGTTTTTGTTTTTGTTTTTGTTGAAACACGCTCTACAAAAAAAAAAAATGTTTTGTTTTGTTTTGAAAATGTTTTGAATATGAATCAAATCCATATGTTGTATAAAGCTGACTGACCTGCCCCACTATCCCTCCTCTTGAGCCATGTGACACGCACCATGGCTCAATATTGCTGCCCATTTGCATATGTTCTTTGGTAGGATAGGTCTGTCTTCTGGTCATTTATAGATGCCATTCTCTAATCTTGCCCCTCTTTTCGTCCATAATTGAATTTCATTCTATGGACTTTGTCGCTGCACATCTTTAAAAATGTTTCAGTGATGTAATCTGCCTCTTGTGTGTATAAAATTTGAAGAGTCTTTTGCGCTGCAGCTTTGTGGTTCTGTCTGCAAGCTTGTTACCTCTTGACACCTTATCAGTCTCGTGTGTGTGTGTACTGCACACGTGCACACAGCTACTTTTCGTGGCAATTGGACTGTTTTCACAACTAGCTTAGCAAGTAAATGGACGGCCTCCCCGAATGGGGAGCGACTCAGCTAGCAAATGATTAGACATTTTCACTTTCTTGTAGTTTCTTTAGTTACTTTTCAATCGTTTTCTCATTGTTTGTCACAAGAATCTTAGAAACTTGAATACAAATCAAAATGTATGTTTTATTTTACTCAATTGTATGATTTGGAGAATCCATATGTAGTGAAGTGTTGTATTACTACATATGATTTCATCATCATTTAATTTGACTTTCTTTCCAAAACGCTTCTTAATTTCTCAGTTCGCACATCTTCTACATGTGTTACTGGTTCTCCAGTTTTTTCTGTAGTTAATTATCAATCCAAAAGCTAAGTTTTCTTTTTAGCATTCAACCTGCTCAAAATCACTCTTTCATCAAAGTCGCTCTACTAATTTTCTATAGTAGTCGCCAACGACTTCAACCATTCAACCTTTCATTCAGGCAATCATTCATCAATGCTCATCATATGCATCTCACACAGTCTCCAAAAAGGAGTCTTCCTATCACATTGGTCCCAATTCATCCAAGCTCACCACACAACATTCATATATCTTTTTCAACTCAAGTTTCCTGGTAGAACAATCCACCAATTCAAAAAAACTTAACTAAAACAAACAACTGGCAAATTAATCTGAATTTTTTCTTTGTTTTTAAATTTGAAGAACTCAATCTCTCAGATTTAGCTTGCATTTAGAATTTTGTATAATCTTATAACACAATCAATCAATTATTCCTATTAAATGATTTTTCAAGATAGCGGCGCGTGCACACGCAGCGGCCACTCTCTGTCCCGTCAGTACGGTGATTTGTTCGTCTAATGAGTGTTCGTCCGACAGTCTTATGTGTTCGTCTCGTCGTGCTTTATCGTGCTACAAGTACAGCAGGCAGGTTCTGCTCGACATCGGCAGAAGTGGGTTTTGCGGCGTTCTGGACTTTGAAGCGTCGACATTAAAGGCGCTCGGACTGCTACGTCCTGAAACGTCGCCGACCTCACCCGCTATTCCTCCCCCGGTTGGGAGCCGTCGGAAACGGTGTGCGAGGAGGCAGAAGAGGGGCAAGCGCGGAGGCGTCCGGGCCAGGCTGGCGGCCAACCCATCGCGCCCGGCGGTGCCCTCCATTCTTCTGGCGAATGTTCAATCGCTGGACAACAAAATGGATTACGTTCGCCTGCTGAGGTCTACGAACCGGACGGTGCGGAACTGCTGTGTGCTCGTGTTCACCGAGACCTGGTTGAGTGACAACATTCCGGACTCTGCCGTGCATCTGGAGCGGCTAGCGTGCTATCGGGCGGACCGTGCCATTGTACGAGGGGAGAAGTCGCGAGGAGGTGGAATATGCGTCTACATCCGAGAAGAATGGTGCCGGGACTCTGTGGTGGTATGTAAGCACTGCTCGCCGCTTGTGGAGTTTGTGATCATTAAGTGCCGTCCTTTTTATCTGCCGAGGGAATTTACCGCGATTCTGCTAGTCGCGGTATACATCCCGCCTTCCAACATCGAAGGCGACAGGATCGCGGCGCTTGGTGAACTGTACCAGGCTGTCAGTGAACAGCAAACAGCGCACCCTGACGGTTTCACCATCTTCGCTCGAGACTTCAATCATGCCAACCTGAAGTCTGTTTTCCCGAGGCTTCACCAGCATGTTACTTTTCCGACACGTGGAGACAGCTTCCTGGACCTAGTCTACTCGGCGCAAAAGGGAGCTTTCAAAGCCACCCCCCTCCCCCATCTGGGGCTTTCTGACCATCTCACCGTTTTGCTTTTGCCCGCATACAGACAATTGGTAAAGGCATCCAGGCCGGTTCAGAGGCGGGTTCGGGTGTGGCCTGAGGGTGCCTCCGATGCACTTCGTGACTGCTTCGACACCACTGACTGGGACTTGTTTAAGCAGGCAGCCACCTACAACGATTGGACGGACATAGAGGAGTATACTGACTCTGTTACCTCTTACATCACGAAGTGCATCGATGATGTGACTTGCTCAAAATCCGTCGTCACTCGCGCGAACTGGAAGCCGTGGCTGACGGAGGCTGTCCTCAGACTGTTGAGGGCCAGGGACAAGGCTTTCAGAGCGGGGGATGAGGCTGGCTTGAGGACAGCGAGGGCCGACCTGTCCCGAGGCATCAAAGAAGCAAAGAAGGCGTTCTCGTGCAAGGTCTCCACCCACTTCAAGGACAGCAAGGACGCACGTAGCCTTTGGCGGGGCATTCAGACCATCACGGACTACAAGCCCGCGCCGAGGAGCTGTGAGGGCGACGTCCGTCTGCTGAACAATCTGAACCGCTTCTTTGCTCGCTTCGACGCCCAAAACAGCACTTGCCCGCTGAAGACCACTCCCCCCCCCCCCCCCCCACACGAGCAGCCCCTGCGCCTCTCTGCCGACGGTGTGAGGAGGGCGCTTGCCACTATTGACACCCGTAAGGCGGCGGGCCCTGACAACATCCCGGGTCGAGCGCTGAAGGACTGCGCTGGGGAGCTGTCGGGTGTCTTCAAGGACATCTTTAACGTTTCCCTGCAGCAGGCCATCGTCCCCTCGTGTTTCAAGGCTGCCACCATCGTTCCTGTGCCGAAGAAACCTGCACCGTCCTGCTTCAATGACTACCGCCCCGTGGCACTGACGCCCATCATCCTGAAGTGCTTTGAGCGGCTTGTCATGGAGCACATCAAGTCCGTTCTCCCCCCCACCATTGACCCTTTCCAGTTTGCGTACCGTGCCAAGCGGTCCTCTGAGGATGCCATCTGCTCTGCCCTCCACTCGGCCCTCACCCACCTGGAGAGAAAGGACTCATATGTGAGGTTGCTGTTTGTGGACTTCAGCTCTGCCTTCAACACCATTGTGCCGCAGCGACTCATCTGCAAACTCGACGAGCTGGGCCTCAGTACCTTCCTCTGCAACTGGCTACTGGACTTCCTCTGTCAGAGGCCTCAGGTGGTGCGTGTTGGCGACAAAATCTCCGCCAGCATCACGCTGAGCACGGGGGCCCCCCCAGGGCTGCGTGCTCAGTCCATTGCTCTTCACCCTGCTAACCCATGACTGCACTGCGACCTACAGCGACAACCGCATAGTGAAGTTTGCTGACGACACGACTCTGGTGGGTCTCATCACGAAGGGCGACGAGACTCGGTACAGGTCGGAAGTTGACCTTCTGACCACGTGGTGCAGGGACAACAACCTCCTGCTGAACGTCAATAAGACCAAGGAAATCATTGTTGACTTCCGGAAGGGTCACACAACACACCTGCCGCTGATCATCGACGGTGCTGTGGTGGAGAGGGTGAGCTGCACCAAGTTCCTGGGGGTGCACATCAGTGAGGACCTCTCCTGGTCCGCAAACACCTCGTCACTGGCAAAGAAAGCTCAGCGCCGCCTGTTCTTCCTGCGGAAGCTCAGGCGTGCATGTGCTCCTCAGGCAGTCCTGTCTACATTCTACCGTGGCACCATTCAGAGCGTCCTCACCAGTTGCATCGCTGTCTGGGGTGGTAACTGCACTGAACAGAACTTGAAGGCCCTGCAGCGCATAGTGAATACGGCTGGTAAGATTATTGGTGCTTCGCTCCCCTCCCTGAAGGACATTTACACTTCCCATCTCGCCCGCAAGGCAACCTCGATTGCGAGAGATGTGAGTCACCCGGCTCACTCTTTGTTTGACCTTCTGCCCTCTGGGAAGAGGTACAGGAGCCTGCGCTCCCGCACCACCAGACTCGCCAACAGCTTCTTTCACAAGGCTGTTAGGACCCTGAACTCGCTACCCCCTTCTGCGTAGCGTGCGGCACTGTTGCGCTATTTTCTGGAATGTCTGCTGTACGCGCACTTGCTCCTTTTTTGCTCCTCTTATTTATTTATTTATTTATTGTGTTATTTATTCATTATTTATTCAGCACGCTGTTGTTATACTTGTTTACTTGTTTGTCTGTTGTGAGCCATGTCTTGTCACCGTGGGATAGGGGGGAACGAAATTTCGATTTCTTTGTGTGTCTTTGGCATGTGGAGAAATTGACAATAAAGCTGACTTTGACTTTGACTTTGAAATGGTATTTTGGTGTCGGAATTGTCAATAACAATTTATCATAATTTAAAAAAAATATTGTTGGAAAAATATGGGGGGAAAAATGAAAGCATCTATTGAATTGATACAACTCTATCCATCCATCCATCCATCCATCCATCCATCCATCCATCCATCCATCCATCCATCCATCCATCCATCCATCCATCCATCTTCTTCCGCTTATCCGGGATCGGGTCACAGGGGCATCAGCTTTAGGAGGGACTCCCAGACTTCCCTCTCCCCAGCCACTTCATCCAGCTCATCCCGGGGATCCCAAGGCGTTCCCAGACCAGCTGAGAGACATAGTCTCTTCAGCGCGTCCTGGGTCATCCCCGGTGTCTCCTACCGGTCGGACATGCCCGGAACACCTCCCCAGGGAGGCGTCCAGGAGGCATCCTGATGAGATGCCCGAGCCACCTCATCTGGCTCCTCTCAACGTGGAGGAGCAGCGGCTCTACTCCGAGTCTCTCCCGGATGACCGAGCTTCTCACCTTATCTCTAAGGGAGAGCCCGGACACCCTGCGGAGTAAACTCATTTCAGCTGCTTGTACCCTGGATCTCGTTCTTTGGGTCACGACATTGATACTAACACATAACTAATTACTAGAACTAATACATTTAATATAATGACGCAACACACAATTTATACACGGACAACTAAATATAACTAAGTGGTGAAATATATTATCATAATTTAGATTAAATTAATTTAATTCAATGAAAAAAAATTAAACAATGACTATTTTGTGCATTTAACTTTAAACTTTAATAATAGAACATTTTAAACAGATCAATAAACAAGTAACAAGAAATACAAACAATAGAACAAAAAATAAAATATAATTACCACAAAAACACCCTCTGGGGGAAAATTAGGGCCGTCGGGGAATCTTTGGTTTCACGTAGTCAATGGAACCCTTTTGGTGGCATTTGTGGCGTCCATGAGCTCCACTTGCTCTCTTTTTATTTTAAAGGCCACAACATGAAACGCCTCTTCTTCCAGTTTCTGCGTAAAGTGTCATGATAATTTATTAAGTGTTTAAAACACCACGAGAAAACATGATGGATGGATGGATGGATGGATGGATGGATGGATGGATGGATGGATGGATGGATGGATGGATGGATGGATGGATGGATGGATGGATGGATGGATGGATGGATGGGTAAGTAAGTAGGTAGGTAGGTCAGACAGACAGACAGCCAGACAGCCAGCCAGACAGCCAGACAGACAGACAGACAGACAGACAGACAGACAGACAGATAGATAGATAGATAGATAGATAGATAGATAGATAGATAGATAGATAGATAGATAGATAGATAGATAGATAGATAGATAGATAGATAGATAGATGGATTGATCGATCGATAAATTAAAACCTAAACCAGTTTGATTAATTTAATGAACATAATGTCAACCACAATGATTTTATACAGTTAAGGAAGCAAGTGAAATTGTATGTCTTCCTGATAGGGCTGTATCTGAGACAAAATCTTATAAAGTTGATGATCCAGATTTTGAGAAAACTCCTAAAACAGAATCTGACTTCAGCCTTGATGATGATGAGCCACTGATAGCAGTGCATCCCAAGTAAATAACAGTATTGATTCAATTTAGAATACCTTAGTTTATTTAGAATACCTTAGATAAAGGTACCAAAAGCAAGCAGTTTAAAAACTGCTTGCTTTTGGTACCTTTATCACAGTATTTTCTGTGGAGTGGAGCTCCACGCCACCGGAACAGGATGTCTTCAGGTGCGTCATGGACAGCCGCTGTCCGACTGTTACCTGGAAAAGGTTGGTCTCTCGCCACCTGACCACCTTTATTTCCCTTTGATCCTATAATGAAAATGTCAAATTAGTACTAGCTGTTGAAATGTAGATCTAGACTACAATTACTAAGGCAACAAAGCTAGAGACATACTCAAGAAACTGGTGTCAAATTTCTGTCCTACAAAACCAGTGTCTTGCATGTTTAGACGTCTCCCTCCTCTAATATGCATGATTGTATGCAAACTGCACGGGTGATATTAGAGGAGTGAGCTATCTAAAGCTTGGAAGGGATCAGGCCTTGATGCCCTCTGGCAGGGGTCCTTATATTTCTGACACGTAACGGGTCCGTGGTGCAAAAGAGGTTGGGGACCACTGCCCTAAGCGACCTTCATCCATCCATCCATCTTCTTCCGCTTATCCGGGGTCGGGTCGCGGGGGCAACAGCTTCAGGAGGGACTCCCAGACTTCCCTCTCCCCAGCCACTTCATCCAGCTCATCCCGGGGGATCCCAAGGCGTTCCCAGGCCAGCTGAGAGACATAGTCTCTCCAGCGCGTCCTGGGTCGTCCCCGGGGTCTCCTACCGGTGGGACATGCCCGGAACACCTCCCCAGGGAGGCGTCCAGGAGGCATCCTGATAAGATGCCCGAGCCACCTCATCTGGCTCCTCTCAACGTGGAGGAGTAGCGACTCTACTCCGAGTCTCTCCCGGATGACCGAGCTTCTCACCCTATCTCTAAGGGAGAGCCCGGACATCCTGCGGAGAAAACTCATTTCGGCCGCTTGTATCCGAGATCTCGTTCTTTCGGTCACGACCCATAGCTCGTGACCATAGGTGAGGGTAGGAGCGTAAATCGACTGGTAAATTGAGAGCTTTGCCTTTTGGCTCAGCTCTCTCTTCACCACAACGGACCGGTACAGGGTCCGCATTACTGCCGACGCTGCACCGATCCGCCTGTCGATCTCACGCTCCATCCTCCCCTCACTCGTGAACAAGACTCCAAGATACTTGAACTCCTCCACTTGGGGCAGGATCTCATCCCCGATCCGGAGAGGGCATTCCACCCTTTTCCGATCGAGGACCATGGACTCGGATTTGGAGGTGCTGACCCTCATCCCGACCGCTTCACACTCGGCTGCGAACCGTTCCAGCGAGAGCTGGAGATCACGGCCTGAAGAAGCCAACAGCACCACGTCATCTGCAAAAAGCAGAGACGCGATGCTGAGGTCCCCAAACCGGACCCCCTCAACGCCTCGGCTGCGCCTAGAAATTCTGTCCATAAAAATTATGAACAGAATCGGTGACAAAGGGCAGCCTTGACAAAGGTCCTAAGCGACCTTACTCAAGTGAAATGTGAGTGTGTGATATATCTATATTTAGACACACACACACGCACACAATGTTAGAGGGAGAACAATCAGTTTACTTTTTTTAAACAAAAGATGCCCAATAGGACCGAAACCCCACGTGTCAGCACCATCTTGATGGGGCGGATCTAAAACAGAAAGAGATTAATAAACATCAATACTTCATGAAAGAGAGGTAGCGAAAAGAGAGAGATTGATTTTACAGTAGAGACAATGCCGTCTGTCGTAAACAGGACACCCTCCTCATGGCGGATGTCCTTCAAGGCTTTGTCAATGCTTGGAGGGTACAGCAGAGCTGTCCCCTTCACCTCCAAATCTGCCGTCACCTCCATCCCTCCAGCCACGTAAATGGTGGTGTTGTGCCGGGAGAAGAGGACCCCTTCTTCTCTTCCCCGGACAAAATTAATAAAGCGAAAAGTACTTCCGACAGAGATAAAATTCTCAAACAGAACAAATTTGCACAGATGGTGGCCATCACAGAAGGCCACCACTGTGTCATAGTGGGAGGCCCCAGCCTCCACCGTGCCATCCTCTTTTAGGACCCATCTTGTATATTTTGTCATGGTTTTTAAGGCCACCACTTTGGCCGTGAGCGCCGCCGGCAATTGATGGAGCGTCCAGAGGTTTTCCACTTTGAAAATAAAAATAATAACTGGTCAGCAGAGATATAATTATTATAGCACTTATATATGGTTTAATTAGTCTACATAATGACAGAAATTGATTTCATAAAATAGCTGTCAAACTTGGATCAAGGAGAGGACTCGGATGCAGAGTGACAACAAAAAAGGAATTTATTCTAACAGGCTGGAGTCAGCAAAAAAACAAAAGAGGGAAAACGAGGTGGCAAAAAACAAAAACTGAAATACACAGAGCTTAGGCTTGATGACAAAGGTTTCTTCAATAACTAGGTTCTCAAAAAGGACTCTTTAACTGACAATCGCTGGTGCTCTGGACGGGACAAGACGCACTGGCACAAGACAAGGGGAAGACTCTGACTAAATACACAGAGAAGGGTAAGGGCACAGGTGCAGACAATTAGGATTAAGGAAGGCAAGCAGACTGACGCACAGAGGAAGGACTCACGAACTGAAACGAGAGGAGAGTTACTTATCAAAATAAAACAGGAAGTGACAATACGACAAAAAAGACAAAACAACAAGGACCTACAAAACATAACGGCATGAGACATACCTCTGGCCGCATAATTCCCGAGTGACTTCTTCGAAGGGCTTCAAAATGTCACAGGCCTGCTTTATTCCCTCCCATTCCTCTGGTGTTAGGATTGATAATTTTGGATTTGCAAGTGCTAAAGTTGTAATTATTGCATCTTTGTTCACAAGAGTACTTTGGATCATGTAGAACAGGGGTGCTCAATACGTCAATCGCGATCGACCAGTCGATCGCCAAGCTACTACTGACGTTTAAAAAAAAAAGAAAAATGCTGTATGCTAGAATCCAGGCCATCGCTTGATTGACATACAGGTAGGCCTGTCGGGAGGCAATCACAGTGAACCGCACATGAGCAATAGACAGTGACTACAACCCCTCACCGCAGCATGTTTAACGGCCGCGCACACACAAACCGCCAACGTTTATAAGCTTATCAACGCACGCACTCGCTTTTTTTCTTTTCTCCCAGCCGGTGTTACATGTCAACTTGCTCCCATGTTATCTTGCTCCCCGTCTCGAGTTACGACTGTTAGGGTAAAGCGAGTTGCGCAGTTTTGTGTTTCGCGAAAGAATTTCATTGTACGAAGAAAAGTGCTTTCCTTTTGTACACATGACAATAAACACTTTGAATCTTGCAGATTTGTCACAAGCGACGTGGAACTTGCCTGATTGCAAAACTGTTCAAATTCTCAATAAAAACGTTGAACGAAATGTCTCGTTTACATTTTGGACTGGCTGCAAGAAATAGCAAACACTAAAAAAAAAAAAAATGAAAAAATAGAACAGTTATAAGCGGGATTTGAACCCGTGACGCAAAGAAATAAAGCACAGCTCACTTGCCACCGCCTGAACCGCTGTGCTATCGTACACGCACTGCAACAGGAACAAATTATCTTAAATATAGCCAAAACTAAATTACTCGGCGAGGGTACGTGTTGACGTGATGCCTTGTGTCTACCCGCCCATGTTAACTGGCTCCTCGGAACCAACTTGACATGGTCGCGTTCCCAGGCTCCACACCAAACTCGCAGCAGGGAATCATGCATTTATGACATGATCAACTTTCTAGACACATAAGGAATGGGTTCAAGCACTAAAGCAGCGGTGTTATATTGATCGGCTTTGTGTATTAATAGGAGTGTGGAGAGAACAGAATTTCACAAATGGTTGTCTGTCATGCGATGCGACGCGTGGTGGGTGAGCGGTGTGATATACAAAGGTTTACCGCTGAAAAGATGGTACACTTGCACAGCCCCCCAACCAAGGATGATTTACTGTTCTGCTAAGTTTAATATCAGAGCACTCTTTGCACAATGTTGACATTCAAAAGTCTTTAGAGGCATTTGAACACACGCGCGCCCAATGTTCAAGTTTGTTTGCACCACCATGTCAGGGATGATGTCATTGCATGGATTTTGAAATAGTAGTGTAAGGACCGTTAAAATGTGATGAATAATTAGAGACAAACAACTGAAAAGTCAATAAAGGTGAATTTTACTTGTGTAACACAAACATAATGTAATACAATACAACATAAATTAGACTCGCACGAGGAAGCTGTCTCCCTTGACCAATTGCTCATGATGGAGAACTCCGAATGGAATACAACTTAACAGATCAGGTAAACATCTTTATTTAAGTAGCTTGGTGAGGAAGGCAATACGTAACTTTCAATAAAAAGAAAAAAAACAAAGAAAAAAAAAAGGCCAAATACACAAAGGGCAACAGTAATCCTTCTCCACATTTGGTTCACCCACACATTTTGAATGGTACCACATGCAGCAAAAGGAGCACTCTATTTGTGCGGCACAAAAGGAGAATATACATTCTAACAAAGTGTAAAGCTCATTTGGACGTTGTCAGGTCATACCCAATCGACTACTTCTTCCAAATCTTCCGCCCCACACACTCTACAAATATTTGACAATTCATCTGCAAAATATAATATGTACATACTTCATATCAAATAATCCCAGGTTGTTGTTTGGTGGAGGGGATCTATACAATATACGCAATTCCTTGCAGAAAAGGGAACAACCATTTTCCCTTCACACACTTAGTTTGAATGATCAAGTTTGTTTGCCCCACTGCTTCAGGTATTCTGAGAGGGGAATTCACAGGGGCCAATTAAAAACATTAAAAATGCTACCAGGTGTCTCGTTAGATTGCTAGGTTGGGGAGATAGTTACATTTATTTTTCACACCTGTGTATTACTAGTTTATAAAAAGGCCCCAAAAATCATTAAAAAAATTCAGTCAGTTTAGGAGACAGAGACACAAAGACATATAGAGACAAACAAACAGGTAGTGTTATGGCTACTCAAGCAAGGGTGTTAATGCTACCCCTGGTAATTTGGATGTAGTTATTCAAAGACAAAATGATATAGCAGAACTCATTGTCTCACAGCAAAATGTATCTAAATTACCTGTGAAAGAAACACATGTTTTTGATGGTTATCCATTGGCATATCAGTCGTTTATTCATGCATTTGAACATTTAATTGAAGATAAAACTAAAAATGATCAAAACAGACTATACTATCTCGAACAGTTCACTTCTGGTTTGCCTAGAGATCTGGTTCGCAGCTGTTTGCACAAGGGAGGAGGCAGGGGCTATAAGGAAGCAAGAGACCTGTTAAAAGAGAACTTTGGGAATGAAGTAAAGGTTTCTGCTGCTTACCTGGAGGAAGTTTTGAATTGGAGAGCGATTAAAGCTGAGGATGGGAAAATGATGCACGCATATTCAATGTATTTAAGAGGATGCTGTAATGGAATGCAAGACTTACAGTATTTAGAGGAACTTGAGATCCCAACAAATCTAAGATTAATCGCATCCAAACTGCCCTACAAGCTCAGGGAAAAATGGCGGGCCACAGCCTATGAGACACAGCAGAGAACTGGAAGTAGAATCAGATTCCATTACCTTGTGGATTTTGTGGAAAAACATGCTAAGATGCTTTTGGATCCCTTATTTGGAGACATTCAAGACCAAAACCCCACAAAAAGGCCCATTCCGAGATTCCAACCAAAATCATCCATCCATCCATCCATTTTCTGAACCGCTTAGTCCCCACGGGGGTCGCGGGCGTGCTGGAGCCTATCCCAGCCGTCATCGGGCAGTAGGCGGGGGACACCCTGAAGTGGTTGCCAGCCAATCGCAGGGCACACAGAGACAGACAACCAATCGCACTCACACTCACACCTAGGGACAATTTGGAGTCTTCAATCGACCTACCAAGCATGTTTTTGGAATGTGGGAGGAAACCGGAGTGCCCGGAGAAAACCCACGCGGGCCCGGGGAGAACATGCAAACTCCACACAGGGAGGGCCAGAGGTGGAATCGAACCCGCACCCTCCTAACTGTGAGGCGGACGTGCTACCCAGTGCGCCACCGAGCCGCCCAACCAAAAGCAATCAAAGGTAAAAACAGCAGTTTTGCTACTTCAGTGGCAGTGAACACACAAACAGGAAACACTGTAAGGCAATCAGCTCGTCCACCAGTAACCCCTCAAACCTCACCCAGTTCTAACATCTCTTCCTGTGGATCCTGCAAAGGGAGACATGCTCTGATTGATTGCTCATTTTTCAAAGCAGAGGCACATGAAAACAAGGTTGAATTCCTAAGAAGTCATGGACATTGTTTTGGTTGCCTGTTGAAAGGTCATTCAAGCAAAAATTGTAAAAGGAGATTAATGTGCTATGTCTGTCAAATGAAGCATCCTACTGTTCTCCATATTAACAATGCAATAATTCCCAAACAGACTAATCAAACAACAATGGCCACTGCTGAGACAGAAGAGACCCCCATAAGCAGCGCTCTTGTTTCAGCAGGCAATGCAACCGGGGCCGGGAGAGAGCCAGCACTGGCAATTCTTCCTGTCAGGGTTAAGGTGGCAAAAGGGGACAGGTATATTCAAACCTATGCCTTCCTTGATCCCGGCAGCGCAGCAACATTTTGCACAGAAAAATTAATGAACCAGCTAAATGCAAAAGGACGCAAAACAGAAATACTTTTGCGAACAATGGGGCAGGAAAGGCCGGCAGGGACCTATGAGGACAGACGACTGGAGGTGGGGGACTTGGAGGGCTGCACATATCTCGACCTGCCAAACGTTTACACACAAAGTAATATCCCTGTCTCAAAGGAAAACATTATGACACAAGCTGACCTGAAGAGATGGCCATATCTCAGTGGCATCCAGTTAAAGAAGATCGAGGCGGATATTGACCTCCTCATTGGAATTGATGTTCCTCAAGCAATGGAGCCGTGGAACATAATAAACAGTCATGACAACGGACCCTATGCAGTTCATACCTGACTAGGATGGGTGGTAACTGGACCACTCAATGTTGACAGTGTTGCAGAATCTGGGCCCATTTCAGTGTCAAGTAATAGAATATCTGTTGTTGAGTTGAATGATTTACTCATAAGACAATATAACCAGGATTTCTCTGAAAACATGTATGAGGAGAAAAATTAGATGGCAGTTGAGGATTAACGTTTCATGGAGATTGCATCCAGCTCAGCATTCCTTAAAGATGGCCATTATCATCTACCACTGCCTTTCAGGGA
This sequence comes from Syngnathus scovelli, assembly GCF_024217435.2. Lineage (NCBI taxonomy): Eukaryota > Metazoa > Chordata > Actinopteri > Syngnathiformes > Syngnathidae > Syngnathus > Syngnathus scovelli. The sequence continues at coordinate 435,375 of NC_090852.1, read as the reverse complement.
TAAAGCCAAGGTCATGCCTGATAACTATCATGTGGTAAAAGAACGCACACTGCACCTTGTGAAAAGGTTCAAGAAGAATAGAACATATGCAGAAGAATACACCTCCTTTATGGAGGACATTCTCAAAAAAGATTATGCAGAAAAAGTTCCACCTCAGCAGCTTCACAGAATGGATGGGCATGTGTGGTACATCCCACATCATGGTGTTTACCGTAAACAAAAGCTCAAGCTGAGAGTGGTGTTTGACTGTACATCCTCCTTTCAAGGAAAATCTCTGAATAAGGAGCTTCTCCAAGGTCCAGACTTAACAAACACCCTCATTGGAGTGCTATTAAGATTTTGACAAGAACAAATAGCAGTTATGGCAGACATTGAGGCAATGTTTTATCAAGTGCATGTTGAAGAAAAGGACAGAGACTTCCTTAGGTTTTTGTGGTGGCCAGAGGGTGATATCAGCAAACCACTTTGCATTTACAGGATGAAAGTTAATCTCTTTGGCGCTGTATCATCCCCGAGCATTGCCAATTTTGCCCTGCATCAAACTGCTGATGACAATCAGAACCACTACTCTGATGAAGTGATGAAAACAATCAAAACTAACGTTTATGTAGATGATTGTCTTCGATCTGTGGCCACAACTGACCAAGCCATCAAGCTTGTCAAAGATCTAACTGAAGCCTGCAGCCAGGGAGGTTTCACATTGACAAAATGGGGCAGCAATAACCATGAAGTGTTAACAAGCATTCCTGTACACCACAGAGCAAAAGCAGTCAAGGAACTGGACATTGATAGAATAAAGATGACAGAACAAATCTCAAGCTACTCTTTTATTTTTGTGGTGACAATTTCTGGAATGCAAGAGTAGCCATAACACTGAGAGTCCTGAACCAAATGAGATACAAACGCTTGCAAATCCTGTTTCAGGGCCGCAGCAGGCACTTGGCATCTGCATCTTAAATTGAAGTTGAGGATTCTGGGTAGTGTGGCCGAGCGCTTTACAGCACTGGATTAAGGCTCCGGTCTCTCATGAGGAGACCGGTGAAAGAAGGCACACATATGTGTGTGCAGGATACGTTTCCAACTGAGAAGCCCAGAAGTGCTCCAAGTGACCATCGGCAAACGCCATTTGGATTCCACAATTGTTTCTCAGTTCGATGAGCTCTTCCTTGATGTTGCTATCATCATCAACATCTTCCATATTCTGCTTAAAAGGGTGCCGGATCCAGTCGTCACAGGGTTGTAGCTCTCCACACGAGAAGTAGTCATCAAATGAGGTGCACAGTATCTGCAGATGCTCAACAATTTTTGAAACGAAATCTGGATGTAGGGAAGCATCCTCTGTGACTGTTTCTTCAAGGGAAGGAACATTTGTCAAGTTCCCTTTCTTTACACGCCTAATCCACAACACAATTTTGTCTTTGAATGTCGCCAACTTCTCACTTGCAATCAAAATGTTCATCCCTCTTCCTTGTAGTGAGCGATTTAGCTCATTGAGTGCTGTGAACACATCAGCCAAATAGGCAAGCATTTGAACAAATTCAGAATCGTCAAAATATCCAGTCAGTTCTTGTCCCAGTCCGTGGAGAAACTGCTGAATTTCTTCTCGCAATTCAAATATACGAGATAGCACACGCCCACGTGTCGGTATGGTACAACAGCACAGTCTGTTCCTGACCCACTTCCTCACAAAATGACTGAAACAGTCGATGATTCAGAGCACGACCACAAATCATATTCACAATCTTCACACAAATCTCCAAAGTCTTTTTCAGGTCTGGGGTCAATGTTTTTGCTGCAAGAGCCTGCCGATGAAGAAAGCAGTGGGTAATCTTCAGGTCAGGAATTTCTTTTCTCATCAATGCAGCAAACCCTGAACAATTGCCCAGCATGGCTGGTGCACCATCAGTGCATATCGAACCAATCCTGTCAAGATGAAGTTGGTATCTTGTGGAGAATTCTTTTATCATCTATGGCTTTCGATGTTGTCTTCAGACAGAAGAGAAAACTTTCTTCCACTTCATTGTTTTTCACGTACCGGACTAATACCAATAGCTGACAACAATTTGACACATCTGTTGACTCATCCACTTGTAGGCTAATCTTTACTGGACTGGCCTTGTTGTCAACATCAACTTGCTCCAGGATATCATCACTCATGTCGATGATTCGGTTACGGATTACATCATTTGATAAGGCACTTGTTGCAGTTTTCTCGCAGCTTCCTGACAGAACAGTCTTTGCTATTTCAAGGGCACACGACTTGATCAATTCCTCGGCAATTGTATGGGGCTTCTTTGACTTAGCAACCAGGTATGCAACTTGATAAGAAGCGTGTAGTAAAGGTTTCGCTGTTGGTGGATTTTCACCAGCAGTGTGTCAGCAAAGTGCCAGCACGATCAAACCTAGCTCTTTAGACTCGAAATGTTGCAATATCATTCCCTGCATCCTTGCCACTATGTCTGTTCTTAAAATGTTCATCGAGCTTTGATGGCTTCAAATTTGCGTTGGAGGACATGGTGCTGCATAGGATACACTGTGGACGTGTACCATCCTTCTCAGTAACACACGTGAAGCCATACTGAACATAGTCATCATTCCACTTTCGTTTCTTGGACAAACTGAAGATAAACCTGGAAAACAAGAATTTTGTTATTTTTTGTTTTTTATGTGCAAGAGGGAGACAAAAGGCAAAGCTCCCTGTAATGAGTGTCTCCTCAACTTCAAAGAGTAACAAAGCAAAATTGAAGTTACAATAAAAGTGTATGTTATGACTATATTACTTTATACAATTGACTTTGTTTTGTTTATCTAAATACTGGTGTAGGTCTACAAAAGAAAAGTATAGTGTGCATGTCTGTGATACATGTCTATACATGGTGTAATATTGTGCATGTAAAGTTTACATGCACAATATCACACCACATTACATTGCAAACTTTTACATGTTTGATTTTTTCAAAAACATTTATATAAACTATGAACACTGAGAGGTTATTAATGATTATAGCATGGCATTGTAATTATGAGAAAAGCGTATTACTACTAAATATACAGCACGAGTCAGTACACATACATACCTTCTTAGGTCGACCTCGGCTGATGACTGAAGAGAAACTAACAGTGTGAAGCCGAAGCAGGCTTATGCAGTGAGTGACACGTACTAGACACGTTGTGATCAATGTTTTCTGAGTAACTGTGTTCTGAAGTATACCTGTCAAAATCATGTTAGCTTCCCAAGTTTTTATTGTGTATTGTTATTCGTTTAACAGTACTTAACTTTATTACTTACAAAAATAAATTAAAACTACATAAAATACGAATAATAAATGAATAAAAATTATTATATATAATATATATTAAATAATTATTATAATAATAATTGGTTTACTTTACAGCTATAAGGCTTAATTAGCATTATGTCACGTGCTGGTGCCACCTGCGACGGGACCACGCCCCCAGAACGTGGCGGCCTTGGTGGATTCCGGCGCGGAGGGGAACATCATGGACATTAGCCTGGCGCGTCAGTGGGGTGTCGGCTTCCTCCCGCTGAGCCCGTCCATTCCCGCACGTGCCATTGATGGCCGTCTGATTGGCGAGGTGGCTTTCGTGACGGAACCGGTTAAGGTAATGCTCTCCGGCAATCACCACGAGACCATCCAGTTTTTTCTTCTTTCCCTCCCAGGACAGCAGCTCATCCTGGGGCACCCTTGGTTTTGGCAGCACAACGCGGTGCTGGACTGGGAGGTGGGGGTGGTACGGCAGTGGAGCGAACGCTGCCATCGAGTGTGCCTGATGGCGGCCACCAGCCCACTCGGCAGAGCCCCGCCCAGGTACAGTCCCGACATCTCCAATGTCCCAGCAGTTTATCACGAACTCAAGGAGGTTTTTAGTAAAGCCAGGGCCGCTTCTCTTCCTCCACACCGGTCCTACAATTGCGCCATCGACCTGTTGCCCGGCACCTTCCCTCCCAAGGGACGCGTCTACTCCCTGTCCGCTCCTGAGCGCCGGGCTATGGAGGAATACATCCGGGAGTCCCTGGCAGCCGGTATCATACGGCCGTCCTCTTCACCTGCGGGAGCGGGGTTTTTCTTCGTGAAGAAGGAGGGCACGCTCCGCCCGTGTATCGACTATCGGGGAATAAAGGAGATCACCGTAAAGAACCGATACCCTCTGCCTCTTCTTTCTTCCGCCTTTGAGAGCCTTCAGGGTGCCACCATCTTCACAAAGCTGGATCTTCGCAACGCCTACCACCTGATCCGCATCCGGGAGGGAGACGAGTGGAAGACGGCTTTCAACACCCCGAGCGGACACTACGAGTACTTGGTGGTTCCGTTTGGGCTCACCAACGCCCCAGCAGTTTTCCAGTCCCTGATAAACGACGTGTTACGAGACATGCTGGACAAATTTGTGTTCGTTTATTTGGACGACATCCTCATCTTCTCCCGCTCGCTTCCTGAGCACATCAAGCATGTTCGGGCGGTGCTGCGACGCCTCCTAGAGAATTCGCTCTACGTGAAGGCAGAGAAGTGCGAGTTCCACGCCTCCTCTGTCAAATTCCTCGGCTACGTGGTGCGTGAGGGATCCATCGAAACGGACCCTGGGAAGGTGGAGGCGGTCACGTCATGGCCTCTTCCCGAGACACGCAAGCGGCTGCAACAATTCTTAGGTTTCGCGAACTTTTATCGACGTTTTATCCATGGATACAGCACGGTGGCCGCGCCACTCACCGCCCTTACCAGCCCCGCCTCCCCATACAAATGGACAGAACGGGCGGAACAGGCATTTCAGGAGCTTAAGAGGAGGTTCACATCCGCTCCCATCCTCAGAGTTCCCGATCCCGACAGACAGTTCGTGGTCGAAGTGGACGCCTCGGACGTGGGTGTCGGGGCGGTGTTGTCTCAACGTAGCCGCCAAGACGATCGTCTCCATCCGTGCGCCTTCTTTTCTCGCCGTTTGTCAGCCTCAGAAAGGAACTATGACATCGGTAATCGGGAGCTCCTCGCCGTCAAGTTGGCTTTGGAGGAGTGGCGACATTGGCTGGAGGGCGCCACCACTCCGTTCATTGTCTGGACCGACCACCGCAACTTGGAGTATCTGAGATCGGCCAAGAGACTGAACGCGAGACAAGCACGGCTCTGTTCTTTGACCGGTTTGAGTTCTCTCTTTCCTACAGACCGGGTTCCCGTAACGCGAAGGCGGACGCCCTGTCGCGTTTGTTTCCTGGTGGGGAGGAGGGACAGGGTCCGCCTCCCACTATCCTCCCGAGCTCGGTTCGGGTGGCGGCTCTCACATGGGAGATCGAACGCCAAGTGGAAGCCGCATCACGCGATCAACCCGGCCCCAGCAACTGCCCGGAGGGTCGCCTGTTCGTCCCTGAAGGCCTGCGATCGGCCGTGCTGCAATGGGCGCACGACTCACGCCTGGCCTGTCATCCCGGCGCTGCACGCACGAGGTACGTGGTGGCACAGCGTTTCTGGTGGCCCACCTGGCAAGTGGACACCAGCGATTACGTCAGAGCCTGCTCAATCTGTAACCGCTACAAGACGTCTACTCGTCCTCCGGCCGGGCTGCTTCCACCCTTGCCGGTTCCCCAGCGTCCCTGGTCTCACCTGTCAATTGACTTTGTCACAGGCCTCCCCCCCTCAGAGGGAAACACGGTGGTCCACACGGTGGTAGACCGTTTTAGCAAGATGACGCATTTCATCCCTCTGCCTAAGCTCCCATCTGCGAAGCAGACGGCGTCCATCATGGTGCGGGAGGTGTTTCGTCACCACGGTCTTCCACAAGACCTCGTGTCAGACCGAGGACCTCAATTCGCGTCCACCTTCTGGATGGAGTTCTGCCGACTCCTCGGCGCCACGGCCAGCCTCTCCTCGGGGTTTCACCCTCAGTCCAACGGTCAAGCGGAGCGCCTGAACCAGGAACTGGGCAGGGCTCTCCGATGCATGGCCGCCGGGGACCAGCGCGGTGGGATTCAACAGCTTCCCTGGGTAGAGTATGCTCACAATTCCCTTCCCAGCTCGGCCACGGGACTTTCGCCTTTCCACTGCGTCTTCGGGTACCAGCCACCCTTGTTCGCCCACCAGCGGCACGGCGGTTGTTTACATAAAGGACAAAGGATTCGATCACAGGATGACGAAGATGACGAAGGGGCCCACGTTTGAAGGATTTAATGATTTGGAGTGAGACAAGGTTTGAAAAATTTATTTATGTTATAGTTATTTGATATATTTTATTTCGTGTAGCAACTTGTACCGTAATTTTCGGACTATAAGTCGCTCCGGAGTATAAGTCGCACCAGCCACAAAATGTCCCAAAAAGTGAAAAAAAAACATATATAAGTCGCTTCAGAGTGTAAGTCACATTTTGGGGGGCAATGTATTCGACAAAATCCCACACCAAGAACAGTCATGAACGAGCAACAACAGGCTAAACGATAGCAACAACAGGCTAAAAGATAGGTATGCTAATGTGACAAACACAAACAAAGAGCTGAGAACGGGGCTGACGTAACATATAGAGTTATTAAAGACAACTATTACATAAATAACGTTTATAAAACCATCTGTGTCACTCCAATTCATAAAATCTATCGATCGTTCGATACGATAGCAACAACAGGCTAAACGATAGGTATGCTAACGTGACAAACACAAACGAAGAGCTGAGAATGGGCCTGACGTAACATATAGAGTTATTATAGAGAACTATTACATAAATAACACGTTTATAAAACCATCGGTGTCGCTCCAATTCAATAAATCCATCGATCGTTCTTTGTCAACAACGGGTGCGCGCGGCTGACGGCGCTTGCAATTCAAAATATTCCACAGGCCCTTATAACGATATATAAATTATGTTTCAAATAACTATTATATAAGCAATATTATAAAAACCATCTGTGCACTTTAAATGATTAAATCCATCGATCAAATTCCTCGTCCTTTGTCAACAACGCCGCGCGTGCGTCCTGACGTCAGCCTCATCGTTATTTCACAGATCTACTGTATAACTATATTGTAGCGTTAATAAAGTACAAGGAAAGACGTGGGTTTGGTAAACGGCTCTTTATTTAACAAAACAAAATTCCAAGCGTGTGGAAGAGAGCTCCATACAATAGGACCGGGTGTGCGTAAAAGCCAAGTCCGAGCCCCATGCACCGTCCGCGGACAGCTACCCGGCCGAGCGCCGGCCCCCGACTTCGATCCACGGAGGTGAACGAGAGCTCAGTAGAGCTGGACCGGGCGTCCGTAAAAGCCATAATAGTTTTTCAAGCCTTTTATGTCACTCCAAATCCTTAAATCCTTCAATCTCTGCGTCTTCCGTGTCACTTTGAAACAAAGCCGCTAATGATGCCGGTAGTACGTACGTGGGTACGTTTATCTTTTATGTAAACAACCGCCGTGCCACTGACGTCACTTGAAATTCAAATTACAGTATGCTTTGGTACATCACGGTTCTCCAAACTTTCTTTCTGTTGCTCGATTACTGTTTTCGGCTGCATATTTTACAACTTGAAGTTTGTTACCTGCAAAATATGAGTTTCTTTTTGGTGCCATTTTTCTTAAGCCCTTCCCATTTAGAGCGGCCTCATCCAGTTTCGTCTGAAAATATATATTTTTCAGATGTATTTTTTTTGTTTTGTTTATTTGGTTGTTTCATCAGTCAAAGTCTGCTTTATTGTCGATTTTTTTCATATGCCAAGACACACAAAGAGATCAAAATTATGTTTCCACTATCCCACGGTGACAAGACATAGTACACAATATGCATACAAGTAAACAACACAAAAAAAAAACAAGAAGGCACAAACAATGAATAAATAAGAGTGATGAATAAATAATAAATAAACAAATAACATAATAAATGTAAGAGGAGCAAAAATGGAGCAAGTGTGCATACAGCAGACAGTGGACTTGGATATGGCGCTTTAAAGTGTTAATTGCTTTATTTGATTTTTTTCTTTATTTTTTATGTTTTGAATATGTTCAAGATAAAGATATAAAAGCATGTGAAGTGATCAACTATACTAAAAATAACATGTGAAGTGGTCAACTATACCTGTAAGTAAGTGATGTGTTAATGATCAAATAAAAATTTGTGAAACAAAAACATAAGTCGCTCCTGCTACAGTTCAGTAGTTGTTGGCTTGTTGAACTCTTGTTTTGTTAAATAAAGAGTCGTTTACCAAACCCACGTCTTTCCTGGTACTTTGTTAATGCTAGAATATAGTTATACACTAGATTTGTGCGGCGCACGCGTGGCGTTGTTGACATAAAGGATGAGGAATTTGATCGATGGATTTAATGATTTGGAGTGACACCGATGGTTTGATAATACTGTTGTAATATGATAGTTATTTGATACATACTTTATATATTGTTATATGGGTCTGTGGAATAATTAGAAATGCAACTCACGACGAGTCCGACATCAGCGGCGTGGGGCATATGCGGCATTGTTTACATAAAGGACGATCGATGGATTTAATGAATTGGAGTGACACAGATGGTTTGATAAACGTGTTATTTATGTAATAGTTATTTGAATAACGCTGAATGTTACGTCAGTGTCACGTGCTGGCGTCACCTGCGGCACCTGCACGCCCTTCTTGTCAGCGGAATCGCTACCACCTGCCACGGCTCATTAACGGCGCTATATCAGCGCTGCCAGCACAGGCCCTCGTGTCAGCCTGTCCCGTGATGCTGCTTTGCTCAGCCCCCTGTAAGCCTGACTCGCTTACCCGTTCGGATATTTCCGCAGAGGTGCCTGTCCGCCCCAGCCAGAGCGGCGCTCCGGCGCCGGCTACTCCCACCTTTCCCCACAATAAAGTCTCTGTCGCTACGCACTTGGCTGTACTGTCTGCTCCCTTACAGTCAGGCCCGTTCTCAGCTCCTCGTTTGTGTATATGTCATGTTAGCATACCGTATCGTTTAGCCTGTTGTTGCTGGTCTGTTCTTGGTGTTAGATTTTGACAAATCAATTTGTCCCAAAAGTGCGACTTATACTCCGGTGCGACTTATATATGTTTTTTTTCACTTTATTGTGCATTTTATGGCTGGATATTATAATCAAATATTGTCTGGCCATCTTCCATCTGCTTGCCCCAGGAGAAGAGGCGCTGTTGCTGCGGGCTCACATTGAAGATGTCCTGCATTTTCACGCGGAGAGTCTCGTTTTTGGTCAGCCTGGAGAGTTCATCCACGGTTCAGGTCTACTTCCCGCCTATGGTGCGGAGTTTGATCACATCGTCGCGCCGGCCCTGTTTTTAATACGTCTCGACAAAAATGAGCGGTTGAATGTTATTCTGTGGAGAATGTTGAGTTCTGAAAAAGGGGCGCAGTGGTTCAGACGGACACAATCCGAGTCGCCATCGCGCTTTTTCCGCAGCAGAGGCGAAAAACATCGGCCAGAGGACTATTGTGTGCTCTCCGACGTAGTGCTGCTCAAATGCTGCTTTAACAGTCGCATAATTCTTTTTATCAGCCTCAGCTAATGGCAAAACTGTGAGATCCGCTGCATCTGCCATTGCATACAGGAGTGAATTCACCTGGTATTCTTCCTCCTTCCTCCCATTTCTGCCAGCACTGGACATGTCTTAAGGGTGCGGTGACGCTCCGGACCCCATCTGGTGTTTCCTTTTCCATCACATCCAGGCGTGGGACACACCTCGAGGCTCCCCACATACACCGGGCAAGCTCTAAATGAGCGGTGGTGAGTTGCCCCTGGTCGGGCGCTACCGCTTCCGTCGCAGCCAGGAGTAGGGCAATTTGCCGGATACAACTTTGTCCAATCAAAAGGGGTCCAGTCTTGTAGAATCTTCCTGGGTTGGTCACTTACGCCACCGCCCTCCGCTTTTGGACATGATAAGTTTCCCTCCTGGACTTTTGCTTCTGGCAGGAGTGAAGTGGGTTGACTTTCCACTTGGACTTCCGCTTCTGGCAGGAGTGAAGTGGGTTGACTTTCCACTTGGACTTCTGGTTCTGGCTGGGGAGGAGTGGTTTGACTTTCCGCTTCAGTGTTGCCTTTTTCAACGTCACTTCCCTCCCTTAACACTGACCGGAACATGTTCCCTACAGCTGGACTTTTCTGTGCCAACTCCTGGCCGGGACCTTCTTTCCATTCTTTTGCTTCCGACCGGTCAAGGTCATCCGTCTGTTTGGCCTTTCCTTGAGGTTCCCTCGCTGCTACTGTGTCTGGCTCTTTCCTTGTTTGTATTTGTTCACCAGGAATATCTCGTACCTGGGGCCCGATGTTTCCCATGACTGCAAACTGGCTAAGCCTTTTGGCCTCCAATTTGATTCCCAGGGAATATATTCCTTCGTAGGGAATGATTGCCATTTTCACTGTAATCCCTACCAGTGCGGCTTCACCCTCATTCACTATAAGGACTGATCCGACTTTATTCCCAGGGGCAAAACAGTACATTCCTTTTTTTGTCACATACTGGAAGTCTTTGTTACACATGTCCAAAACACTTCGATAGCAGTACATGTTGCTCACAGTCGGGCTTGTCTCTGCAGGAGCTGCCGCCCCTCTGAGCAATGGTGCGTCTTTGCACGCCACCAATTGGGCCCAAGTCATGGGCCTCCAAGGTCCCTCAAGCAGGTCCCCAAGGACTGCGGTTCCTCCTGCGGAAAGAACCGACTCACGAGCAAACAAGGCCATTTCGTTGGCCTTCTCTGTATAACTGTCGGGGGCAGGCCGGCCGACTGGCCTTGGCCAAGGCCAACAATGGCCCAAGGCCAGATAAAGGTTCTTCATGGCCTGATTATTATCATATGCCGGCCAAGATGCTCCTCCCAACACTGGATAGAGGGTCGCCAGGGGAGTCATTGCCCTGGTGATTTGCCATCCCTCTGCTTCTCCGACTTTCAATAAGTTTCCCTTTGCCATGTGATCTAAACACATGGGGCAATATTCCAGCTCACTCCCGTCCCAAACACACGTGCACGAGCTAATTTGTCGAGCCCGTACATCCATGGTTGGTCCGATCTCCCATTGTGAAAAGAACACCATTCGTGTCAAAATGGTAATTCGACACTGGTGGTAAACCATGGCATCCAATACTTTGACTGGAAGCTTGTCCTCATTTCTTTGGGCAAATTCCAGCTCTCTTACTTCGGTGGTCAGTACAGGTGGCATCATGAAGCCTACTCCCGACCACATAGTAGGCAACATGTTGGGTGTCAAACAAATGAACTTTGGGAATGAAGTAAAGGTTTCTGCTGCTTACCTGGAGGAAGTTTTGGATTGGAGAGCGATTAAAGCTGAGGATGGGAAAATGATGCACGCATATTCAATGTATTTAAGAGGATGCTGTAATGGAATGCAAGACTTACAGTATTTAGAGGAACTTGAGATCCCAACAAATCTAAGATTAATCGCATCCAAACTGCCCTACAAGCTCAGGGAAAAATGGCGGGCCACAGCCTATGAGACACAGCAGAGAACTGGAAGTAGAATCAGATTCCATTACCTTGTGGATTTTGTGGAAAAACATGCTAAGATGCTTTTGGATCCCTTATTTGGAGACATTCAAGACCAAAACCCCACAAAAAGGCCCATTCCGAGATTCCAACCAAAATCATCCATCCATCCATCCATTTTCTGAACCGCTTAGTCCCCACGGGGGTCGCGGGCGTGCTGGAGCCTATCCCAGCCGTCATCGGGCAGTAGGCGGGGGACACCCTGAAGTGGTTGCCAGCCAATCGCAGGGCACACAGAGACAGACAACCAATCGCACTCACACTCACACCTAGGGACAATTTGGAGTCTTCAATCGACCTACCAAGCATGTTTTTGGAATGTGGGAGGAAACCGGAGTGCCCGGAGAAAACCCACGCGGGCCCGGGGAGAACATGCAAACTCCACACAGGGAGGGCCAGAGGTGGAATCGAACCCGCACCCTCCTAACTGTGAGGCGGACGTGCTACCCAGTGCGCCACCGAGCCGCCCAACCAAAAGCAATCAAAGGTAAAAACAGCAGTTTTGCTACTTCAGTGGCAGTGAACACACAAACAGGAAACACTGTAAGGCAATCAGCTCGTCCACCAGTAACCCCTCAAACCTCACCCAGTTCTAACATCTCTTCCTGTGGATCCTGCAAAGGGAGACATGCTCTGATTGATTGCTCATTTTTCAAAGCAGAGGCACATGAAAACAAGGTTGAATTCCTAAGAAGTCATGGACATTGTTTTGGTTGCCTGTTGAAAGGTCATTCAAGCAAAAATTGTAAAAGGAGATTAATGTGCTATGTCTGTCAAATGAAGCATCCTACTGTTCTCCATATTAACAATGCAATAATTCCCAAACAGACTAATCAAACAACAATGGCCACTGCTGAGACAGAAGAGACCCCCATAAGCAGCGCTCTTGTTTCAGCAGGCAATGCAACCGGGGCCGGGAGAGAGCCAGCACTGGCAATTCTTCCTGTTAGGGTTAAGGTGGCAAAAGGGGACAGGTATATTCAAACCTATGCCTTCCTTGATCCCGGCAGCGCAGCAACATTTTGCACAGAAAAATTAATGAACCAGCTAAATGCAAAAGGACGCAAAACAGAAATACTTTTGCGAACAATGGGGCAGGAAAGGCCGGCAGGGACCTATGAGGACAGACGACTGGAGGTGGGGGACTTGGAGGGCTGCACATATCTCGACCTGCCAAACGTTTACACACAAAGTAATATCCCTGTCTCAAAGGAAAACATTATGACACAAGCTGACCTGAAGAGATGGCCATATCTCAGTGGCATCCAGTTAAAGAAGATCGAGGCGGATATTGACCTCCTCATTGGAATTGATGTTCCTCAAGCAATGGAGCCGTGGAACATAATAAACAGTCATGACAACGGACCCTATGCAGTTCATACCTGACTAGGATGGGTGGTAACTGGACCACTCAATGTTGACAGTGTTGCAGAATCTGGGCCCATTTCAGTGTCAAGTAATAGAATATCTGTTGTTGAGTTGAATGATTTACTCATAAGACAATATAACCAGGATTTCTCTGAAAACATGTATGAGGAGAAAAATTAGATGGCAGTTGAGGATTAACGTTTCATGGAGATTGCATCCAGCTCAGCATTCCTTAAAGATGGCCATTATCATCTACCACTGCCTTTCAGGGATAAAGCCAAGGTCATGCCTGATAACTATCATGTGGTAAAAGAACGCACACTGCACCTTGTGAAAAGGTTCAAGAAGAATAGAACATATGCAGAAGAATACACCTCCTTTATGGAGGACATTCTCAAAAAAGATTATGCAGAAAAAGTTCCACCTCAGCAGCTTCACAGAATGGATGGGCATGTGTGGTACATCCCACATCATGGTGTTTACCGTAAACAAAAGCTCAAGCTGAGAGTGGTGTTTGACTGTACATCCTCCTTTCAAGGAAAATCTCTGAATAAGGAGCTTCTCCAAGGTCCAGACTTAACAAACACCCTCATTGGAGTGCTATTAAGATTTTGACAAGAACAAATAGCAGTTATGGCAGACATTGAGGCAATGTTTTATCAAGTGCATGTTGAAGAAAAGGACAGAGACTTCCTTAGGTTTTTGTGGTGGCCAGAGGGTGATATCAGCAAACCACTTTGCATTTACAGGATGAAAGTTAATCTCTTTGGCGCTGTATCATCCCCGAGCATTGCCAATTTTGCCCTGCATCAAACTGCTGATGACAATCAGAACCACTACTCTGATGAAGTGATGAAAACAATCAAAACTAACGTTTATGTAGATGATTGTCTTCGATCTGTGGCCACAACTGACCAAGCCATCAAGCTTGTCAAAGATCTAACTGAAGCCTGCAGCCAGGGAGGTTTCACATTGACAAAATGGGGCAGCAATAACCATGAAGTGTTAACAAGCATTCCTGTACACCACAGAGCAAAAGCAGTCAAGGAACTGGACATTGATAGAATAAAGATGACAGAACAAATCTCAAGCTACTCTTTTATTTTTGTGGTGACAATTTCTGGAATGCAAGAGTAGCCATAACACTGAGAGTCCTGAACCAAATGAGATACAAACGCTTGCAAATCCTGTTTCAGGGCCGCAGCAGGCACTTGGCATCTGCATCTTAAATTGAAGTTGAGGATTCTGGGTAGTGTGGCCGAGCGCTTTACAGCACTGGATTAAGGCTCCGGTCTCTCATGAGGAGACCGGTGAAAGAAGGCACACATATGTGTGTGCAGGATACGTTTCCAACTGAGAAGCCCAGAAGTGCTCCAAGTGACCATCGGCAAACGCCATTTGGATTCCACAATTGTTTCTCAGTTCGATGAGCTCTTCCTTGATGTTGCTATCATCATCAACATCTTCCATATTCTGCTTAAAAGGGTGCCGGATCCAGTCGTCACAGGGTTGTAGCTCTCCACACGAGAAGTAGTCATCAAATGAGGTGCACAGTATCTGCAGATGCTCAACAATTTTTGAAACAAAATCTGGATGTAGGGAAGCATCCTCTGTGACTGTTTCTTCAAGGGAAGGAACATTTGTCAAGTTCCCTTTCTTTACACGCCTAATCCACAACACAATTTTGTCTTTGAATGTCGCCAACTTCTCACTTGCAATCAAAATGTTCATCCCTCTTCCTTGTAGTGAGCGATTTAGCTCATTGAGTGCTGTGAACACATCAGCCAAATAGGCAAGCATTTGAACAAATTCAGAATCGTCAAAATATCCAGTCAGTTCTTGTCCCAGTCCGTGGAGAAACTGCTGAATTTCTTCTCGCAATTCAAATATACGAGATAGCACACGCCCACGTGTCGGTATGGTACAACAGCACAGTCTGTTCCTGACCCACTTCCTCACAAAATGACTGAAACAGTCGATGATTCAGAGCACGACCACAAATCATATTCACAATCTTCACACAAATCTCCAAAGTCTTTTTCAGGTCTGGGGTCAATGTTTTTGCTGCAAGAGCCTGCCGATGAAGAAAGCAGTGGGTAATCTTCAGGTCAGGAATTTCTTTTCTCATCAATGCAGCAAACCCTGAACAATTGCCCAGCATGGCTGGTGCACCATCAGTGCATATCGAACCAATCCTGTCAAGATGAAGTTGGTATCTTGTGGAGAATTCTTTTATCATCTATGGCTTTCGATGTTGTCTTCAGACAGAAGAGAAAACTTTCTTCCACTTCATTGTTTTTCACGTACCGGACTAATACCAATAGCTGACAACAATTTGACACATCTGTTGACTCATCCACTTGTAGGCTAATCTTTACTGGACTGGCCTTGTTGTCAACATCAACTTGCTCCAGGATATCATCACTCATGTCGATGATTCGGTTACGGATTACATCATTTGATAAGGCACTTGTTGCAGTTTTCTCGCAGCTTCCTGACAGAACAGTCTTTGCTATTTCAAGGGCACACGACTTGATCAATTCCTCGGCAATTGTATGGGGCTTCTTTGACTTAGCAACCAGGTATGCAACTTGATAAGAAGCGTGTAGTAAAGGTTTCGCTGTTGGTGGATTTTCACCAGCAGTGTGTCAGCAAAGTGCCAGCACGATCAAACCTAGCTCTTTAGACTCGAAATGTTGCAATATCATTCCCTGCATCCTTGCCACTATGTCTGTTCTTAAAATGTTCATCGAGCTTTGATGGCTTCAAATTTGCGTTGGAGGACATGGTGCTGCATAGGATACACTGTGGACGTGTACCATCCTTCTCAGTAACACACGTGAAGCCATACTGAACATAGTCATCATTCCACTTTCGTTTCTTGGACAAACTGAAGATAAACCTGGAAAACAAGAATTTTGTTATTTTTTGTTTTTTATGTGCAAGAGGGAGACAAAAGGCAAAGCTCCCTGTAATGAGTGTCTCCTCAACTTCAAAGAGTAACAAAGCAAAATTGAAGTTACAATAAAAGTGTATGTTATGACTATATTACTTTATACAATTGACTTTGTTTTGTTTATCTAAATACTGGTGTAGGTCTACAAAAGAAAAGTATAGTGTGCATGTCTGTGATACATGTCTATACATGGTGTAATATTGTGCATGTAAAGTTTACATGCACAATATCACACCACATTACATTGCAAACTTTTACATGTTTGATTTTTTCAAAAACATTTATATAAACTATGAACACTGAGAGGTTATTAATGATTATAGCATGGCATTGTAATTATGAGAAAAGCGTATTACTACTAAATATACAGCACGAGTCAGTACACATACATACCTTCTTAGGTCGACCTCGGCTGATGACTGAAGAGAAACTAACAGTGTGAAGCCGAAGCAGGCTTATGCAGTGAGTGACACGTACTAGACACGTTGTGATCAATGTTTTCTGAGTAACTGTGTTCTGAAGTATACCTGTCAAAATCATGTTAGCTTCCCAAGTTTTTATTGTGTATTGTTATTCGTTTAACAGTACTTAACTTTATTACTTACAAAAATAAATTAAAACTACATAAAATACGAATAATAAATGAATAAAAATTATTATATATAATATATATTAAATAATTATTATAATAATAATTGGTTTACTTTACAGCTATAAGGCTTAATTAGCATTATGTCACGTGCTGGTGCCACCTGCGACGGGACCACGCCCCCAGAACGTGGCGGCCTTGGTGGATTCCGGCGCGGAGGGGAACATCATGGACATTAGCCTGGCGCGTCAGTGGGGTGTCGGCTTCCTCCCGCTGAGCCCGTCCATTCCCGCACGTGCCATTGATGGCCGTCTGATTGGCGAGGTGGCTTTCGTGACGGAACCGGTTAAGGTAATGCTCTCCGGCAATCACCACGAGACCATCCAGTTTTTTCTTCTTTCCCTCCCAGGACAGCAGCTCATCCTGGGGCACCCTTGGTTTTGGCAGCACAACGCGGTGCTGGACTGGGAGGTGGGGGTGGTACGGCAGTGGAGCGAACGCTGCCATCGAGTGTGCCTGATGGCGGCCACCAGCCCACTCGGCAGAGCCCCGCCCAGGTACAGTCCCGACATCTCCAATGTCCCAGCAGTTTATCACGAACTCAAGGAGGTTTTTAGTAAAGCCAGGGCCGCTTCTCTTCCTCCACACCGGTCCTACAATTGCGCCATCGACCTGTTGCCCGGCACCTTCCCTCCCAAGGGACGCGTCTACTCCCTGTCCGCTCCTGAGCGCCGGGCTATGGAGGAATACATCCGGGAGTCCCTGGCAGCCGGTATCATACGGCCGTCCTCTTCACCTGCGGGAGCGGGGTTTTTCTTCGTGAAGAAGGAGGGCACGCTCCGCCCGTGTATCGACTATCGGGGAATAAAGGAGATCACCGTAAAGAACCGATACCCTCTGCCTCTTCTTTCTTCCGCCTTTGAGAGCCTTCAGGGTGCCACCATCTTCACAAAGCTGGATCTTCGCAACGCCTACCACCTGATCCGCATCCGGGAGGGAGACGAGTGGAAGACGGCTTTCAACACCCCGAGCGGACACTACGAGTACTTGGTGGTTCCGTTTGGGCTCACCAACGCCCCAGCAGTTTTCCAGTCCCTGATAAACGACGTGTTACGAGACATGCTGGACAAATTTGTGTTCGTTTATTTGGACGACATCCTCATCTTCTCCCGCTCGCTTCCTGAGCACATCAAGCATGTTCGGGCGGTGCTGCGACGCCTCCTAGAGAATTCGCTCTACGTGAAGGCAGAGAAGTGCGAGTTCCACGCCTCCTCTGTCAAATTCCTCGGCTACGTGGTGCGTGAGGGATCCATCGAAACGGACCCTGGGAAGGTGGAGGCGGTCACGTCATGGCCTCTTCCCGAGACACGCAAGCGGCTGCAACAATTCTTAGGTTTCGCGAACTTTTATCGACGTTTTATCCATGGATACAGCACGGTGGCCGCGCCACTCACCGCCCTTACCAGCCCCGCCTCCCCATACAAATGGACAGAACGGGCGGAACAGGCATTTCAGGAGCTTAAGAGGAGGTTCACATCCGCTCCCATCCTCAGAGTTCCCGATCCCGACAGACAGTTCGTGGTCGAAGTGGACGCCTCGGACGTGGGTGTCGGGGCGGTGTTGTCTCAACGTAGCCGCCAAGACGATCGTCTCCATCCGTGCGCCTTCTTTTCTCGCCGTTTGTCAGCCTCAGAAAGGAACTATGACATCGGTAATCGGGAGCTCCTCGCCGTCAAGTTGGCTTTGGAGGAGTGGCGACATTGGCTGGAGGGCGCCACCACTCCGTTCATTGTCTGGACCGACCACCGCAACTTGGAGTATCTGAGATCGGCCAAGAGACTGAACGCGAGACAAGCACGGCTCTGTTCTTTGACCGGTTTGAGTTCTCTCTTTCCTACAGACCGGGTTCCCGTAACGCGAAGGCGGACGCCCTGTCGCGTTTGTTTCCTGGTGGGGAGGAGGGACAGGGTCCGCCTCCCACTATCCTCCCGAGCTCGGTTCGGGTGGCGGCTCTCACATGGGAGATCGAACGCCAAGTGGAAGCCGCATCACGCGATCAACCCGGCCCCAGCAACTGCCCGGAGGGTCGCCTGTTCGTCCCTGAAGGCCTGCGATCGGCCGTGCTGCAATGGGCGCACGACTCACGCCTGGCCTGTCATCCCGGCGCTGCACGCACGAGGTACGTGGTGGCACAGCGTTTCTGGTGGCCCACCTGGCAAGTGGACACCAGCGATTACGTCAGAGCCTGCTCAATCTGTAACCGCTACAAGACGTCTACTCGTCCTCCGGCCGGGCTGCTTCCACCCTTGCCGGTTCCCCAGCGTCCCTGGTCTCACCTGTCAATTGACTTTGTCACAGGCCTCCCCCCCTCAGAGGGAAACACGGTGGTCCACACGGTGGTAGACCGTTTTAGCAAGATGACGCATTTCATCCCTCTGCCTAAGCTCCCATCTGCGAAGCAGACGGCGTCCATCATGGTGCGGGAGGTGTTTCGTCACCACGGTCTTCCACAAGACCTCGTGTCAGACCGAGGACCTCAATTCGCGTCCACCTTCTGGATGGAGTTCTGCCGACTCCTCGGCGCCACGGCCAGCCTCTCCTCGGGGTTTCACCCTCAGTCCAACGGTCAAGCGGAGCGCCTGAACCAGGAACTGGGCAGGGCTCTCCGATGCATGGCCGCCGGGGACCAGCGCGGTGGGATTCAACAGCTTCCCTGGGTAGAGTATGCTCACAATTCCCTTCCCAGCTCGGCCACGGGACTTTCGCCTTTCCACTGCGTCTTCGGGTACCAGCCACCCTTGTTCGCCCACCAGCGGCACGGCGGTTGTTTACATAAAGGACAAAGGATTCGATCACAGGATGACGAAGATGACGAAGGGGCCCACGTTTGAAGGATTTAATGATTTGGAGTGAGACAAGGTTTGAAAAATTTATTTATGTTATAGTTATTTGATATATTTTATTTCGTGTAGCAACTTGTACTGTAATTTTCGGACTATAAGTCGCTCCGGAGTATAAGTCGCTCCAGCCACAAAATGTCCCAAAAAGTGAAAAAAAAAACATATATAAGTCGCTTCAGAGTGTAAGTCACATTTTGGGGGGCAATGTATTCGACAAGCAACAACAGGCTAAACGATAGCAACAACAGGCTAAAAGATAGGTATGCTAATGTGACAAACACAAACAAAGAGCTGAGAACGGGGCTGACGTAACATATAGAGTTATTAAAGACAACTATTACATAAATAACGTTTATAAAACCATCTGTGTCACTCCAATTCATAAAATCTATCGATCGTTCGATACAATAGCAACAACAGGCTAAACGATAGGTATGCTAACGTGACAAACACAAACGAAGAGCTGAGAATGGGCCTGACGTAACATATAGAGTTATTATAGAGAACTATTACATAAATAACACGTTTATAAAACCATCGGTGTCGCTCCAATTCATTAAATCCATCGATCGTTCTTTGTCAACAACGGGTGCGCGCGGCTGACGGCGCTTGCAATTCAAAATATTCCACAGGCCCTTATAACGATATATAAATTATGTTTCAAATAACTATTATATAAGCAATATTATAAAAACCATCTGTGCACTTTAAATGATTAAATCCATCGATCAAATTCCTCGTCCTTTGTCAACAACGCCGCGCGTGCGTCCTGACGTCAGCCTCATCGTTATTTCACAGATCTACTGTATAACTATATTGTAGCGTTAATAAAGTACAAGGAAAGACGTGGGTTTGGTAAACGGCTCTTTATTTAACAAAACAAAATTCCAAGCGTGTGGAAGAGAGCTCCATACAATAGGACCGGGTGTGCGTAAAAGCCAAGTCCGAGCCCCATGCACCGTCCGCGGACAGCTACCCGGCCGAGCGCCGGCCCCCGACTTCGATCCACGGAGGTGAACGAGAGCTCAGTAGAGCTGGACCGGGCGTCCGTAAAAGCCATAATAGTTTTTCAAGCCTTTTATGTCACTCCAAATCCTTAAATCCTTCAATCTCTGCGTCTTCCGTGTCACTTTGAAACAAAGCCGCTAATGATGCCGGTAGTACGTACGTGGGTACGTTTATCTTTTATGTAAACAACCGCCGTGCCACTGACGTCACTTGAAATTCAAATTACAGTATGCTTTGGTACATCACGGTTCTCCAAACTTTCTTTCTGTTGCTCGATTACTGTTTTCGGCTGCATATTTTACAACTTGAAGTTTGTTACCTGCAAAATATGAGTTTCTTTTTGGTGCCATTTTTCTTAAGCCCTTCCCATTTAGAGCGGCCTCATCCAGTTTCGTCTGAAAATATATATTTTTCAGATGTATTTTTTTTTGTTTTGTTTATTTGGTTGTTTCATCAGTCAAAGTCTGCTTTATTGTCGATTTTTTTCATATGCCAAGACACACAAAGAGATCAAAATTATGTTTCCACTATCCCACGGTGACAAGACATAGTACACAATATGCATACAAGTAAACAACACAAAAAAAAACCAAGAAGGCACAAACAATGAATAAATAAGAGTGATGAATAAATAATAAATAAACAAATAACATAATAAATGTAAGAGGAGCAAAAATGGAGCAAGTGTGCATACAGCAGACAGTGGACTTGGATATGGCGCTTTAAAGTGTTAATTGCTTTATTTGATTTTTTTCTTTATTTTTTTATGTTTTGAATATGTTCAAGATAAAGATATAAAAGCATGTGAAGTGATCAACTATACTAAAAATAACATGTGAAGTGGTCAACTATACCTGTAAGTAAGTGATGTGTTAATGATCAAATAAAAATTTGTGAAACAAAAACATAAGTCGCTCCTGCTACAGTTCAGTAGTTGTTGGCTTGTTGAACTCTTGTTTTGTTAAATAAAGAGTCGTTTACCAAACCCACGTCTTTCCTGGTACTTTGTTAATGCTAGAATATAGTTATACACTAGATTTGTGCGGCGCACGCGTGGCGTTGTTGACATAAAGGATGAGGAATTTGATCGATGGATTTAATGATTTGGAGTGACACCGATGGTTTGATAATACTGTTGTAATATGATAGTTATTTGATACATACTTTATATATTGTTATATGGGTCTGTGGAATAATTAGAAATGCAACTCACGACGAGTCCGACATCAGCGGCGCGGGGCATATGCGGCATTGTTTACATAAAGGACGATCGATGGATTTAATGAATTGGAGTGACACAGATGGTTTGATAAACGTGTTATTTATGTAATAGTTATTTGAATAACGCTGAATGTTACGTCAGTGTCACGTGCTGGCGTCACCTGCGGCACGACCACGCCCTTCTTGTCAGCGGAATCGCTACCACTTGCCACGGCTCATTAACGGCGCTATATCAGCGCTGCCAGCGCAGGCCCTCGTGTCAGCCTGTCCCGTGATGCTGCTTTGCTCAGCCCCCTGTAAGCCTGACTCGCTTACCCGTTCGGATATTTCCGCAGAGGTGCCTGTCCGCCCCAGCCAGAGCGCCGCTCCGGCGCCGGCTACTCCCACCTTTCCCCACAATAAAGTCTACTACGCACTTGGCTGTACTGTCTGCTCCCTTACAGTCAGGCCCGTTCTCAGCTCCTCGTTTGTGTATATGTCATGTTAGCATACCGTATCGTTTAGCCTGTTGTTGCTGGTCTGTTCTTGGTGTTGGACTTTGACAAATCAATTTGTCCCAAAAGTGCGACTTATACTCCGGTGCGACTTATATATGTTTTTTTTTCACTTTATTGTGCATTTTATGGCTGGATATTATAATCAAATATTGTCTGGCCATCTTCCATCTGCTTGCCCCAGGAGAAGAGGCGCTGTTGCTGCGGGCTCACATTGAAGATGTCCTGCATTTTCACGCGGAGAGTCTCGTTTTTGGTCAGCCTGGAGAGGTCATCCACGGTTCAGGTCTACTTCCCGCCTATGGTGCGGAGTTTGATCACATCGTCGCGCCGGCCCTGTTTTTAATACGTCTCGACAAAAATGAGCGGTTGAATGTTATTCTGTGGAGAATGTTGAGTTCTGAAAAAGGGGCGCAGTGGTTCAGACGGACACAATCCGAGTCGCCATCGCGCTTTTTCCGCAGCAGAGGCGAAAAACATCGGCCAGAGGACTAGTGTGTGCTCTCCGACGTAGTGCTGCTCAAATGCTGCTTTAACAGTCGCATAATTCTTTTTATCAGCCTCAGCTAATGGCAAAACTGTGAGATCCGCTGCATCTGCCATTGCATACAGGAGTGAATTCACCTGGTATTCTTCCTCCTTCCTCCCATTTCTGCCAGCACTGGACATGTCTTAAGGGTGCGGTGACGCTCCGGACCCCATCTGGTGTTTCCTTTTCCATCACATCCAGGCGTGGGACACACCTCGAGGCTCCCCACATACACCGGGCAAGCTCTAAATGAGCGGTGGTGAGTTGCCCCTGGTCGGGCGCTACCGCTTCCGTCGCAGCCAGGAGTAGGGCAATTTGCCGGATACAACTTTGTCCAATCAAAAGGGGTCCAGTCTTGTAGAATCTTCCTGGGTTGGTCACTTACGCCACCGCCCTCCGCTTTTGGACATGATAAGTTTCCCTCCTGGACTTTTGCTTCTGGCAGGAGTGAAGTGGGTTGACTTTCCACTTGGACTTCCGCTTCTGGCAGGAGTGAAGTGGGTTGACTTTCCACTTGGACTTCTGGTTCTGGCTGGGGAGGAGTGGTTTGACTTTCCGCTTCAGTGTTGCCTTTTTCAACGTCACTTCCCTCCCTTAACACTGACCGGAACATGTTCCCTACAGCTGGACTTTTCTGTGCCAACTCCTGGCCGGGACCTTCTTTCCATTCTTTTGCTTCCGACCGGTCAAGGTCATCCGTCTGTTTGGCCTTTCCTTGAGGTTCCCTCGCTGCTACTGTGTCTGGCTCTTTCCTTGTTTGTATTTGTTCACCAGGAATATCTCGTACCTGGGGCCCGATGTTTCCCATGACTGCAAACTGGCTAAGCCTTTTGGCCTCCAATTTGATTCCCAGGGAATATATTCCTTCGTAGGGAATGATTGCCATTTTCACTGTAATCCCTACCAGTGCGGCTTCACCCTCATTCACTATAAGGACTGATCCGACTTTATTCCCAGGGGCAAAACAGTACATTCCTTTTTTTGTCACATACTGGAAGTCTTTGTTACACATGTCCAAAACACTTCGATAGCAGTACATGTTGCTCACAGTCGGGCTTGTCTCTGCAGGAGCTGCCGCCCCTCTGAGCAATGGTGCGTCTTTGCACGCCACCAATTGGGCTATAGCCCGAGCCCAAGTCATGGGCCTCCAAGGTCCCTCAAGCAGGTCCCCAAGGACTGCGGTTCCTCCTGCGGAAAGAACCGACTCACGAGCAAACAAGGCCATTTCGTTGGCCTTCTCTGTATAACTGTCGGGGGCAGGCCGGCCGACTGGCCTTGGCCAAGGCCAACAATGGCCCAAGGCCAGATAAAGGTTCTTCATGGCCTGATTATTATCATATGCCGGCCAAGATGCTCCTCCCAACACTGGATAGAGGGTCGCCAGGGGAGTCATTGCCCTGGTGATTTGCCATCCCTCTGCTTCTCCGACTTTCAATAATTTTCCCTTTGCCATGTGATCTAAACACATGGGGCAATATTCCAGCTCACTCCCGTCCCAAACACACGTGCACGAGCTAATTTGTCGAGCCCGTACATCCATGGTTGGTCCGATCTCCCATTGTGAAAAGAACACCATTCGTGTCAAAATGGTAATTCGACACTGGTGGCACACCATGGCATCCAATACTTTGACTGGAAGCTTGTCCTCATTTCTTTGGGCAAATTCCAGCTCTCTTACTTCGGTGGTCAGTACAGGTGGCATCATGAAGCCTACTCCCGACCACATAGTAGGCAACATGTTGGGTGTCAAACAAATGACACAAGCTTCGTTGACCCATGTCCAGTGAAAATGTTCTGGTCCACCGGGTGTGCAACCCCGCTTGGCCAATCTCACCAGATTTAGGGCCCTTCCGGTCTGGATCCCATTTGGTGTTCTTCTTACGATGACCGCACCTTTGTGTGCGGCCATGCGCACGAAGGCCGGGATTGTTCCGTGGTCCGTTGCCATATGTTATTTGAATTACTTCTTGGCTTGATTCGGGTCAGCCGATAACGGCTTCAGCTGTTCAACTCCTTGGATACCTTTCTTCTTTAGTCGTACTGTGTTTCTATCCAAAACTTCACTAACGATGTCCGAGCAGTCGTACTTGGCCTTCACTGCCGTGTTGTTGTTCAGGTCCCTCGACTTGATCCACACCTTCTGTCCAACGCTGAACCGACACTTCTCTTTATTCTGGGACAAGCCGTCTTGGGTTCTGCCCACTTCTTGTGACACAAAGAGTCGTTGGTTCAGCTCTTCGGACGGGGAGGGCCGGCTGCTTCTGCTCCTCCCGTTCAGGTCTGCAACCAAATCAAGCAGTTTAGTACTCCACTCTTTTCCGTTTGCATTTTTTCCCAACCAGGTTTTGACCAGACCGATAGTTCTTTCTGCCACCCCATTTGCTTGTGGTGTATAAGGAGGCTAATAGACTCTGACTATTCCCCACCTACGACACCATTCGTCCACCTGGGCGTTTTTGAAATGTGTTCCATTGTCTGTTCTCAACTCTTTTGGGATTCCTAGCCACATGCACCCATCTTCTAGTGTCTTGATCACACTGTTTGCATTGGCATTTCTCACTGCTTTCAGCCCGACGTGTCCTGACATCGAGTCTACCAGCACAACCAGGTATTTCTCACCCTTTGCGCCACTTATTCCCATGGGGCCAGCCACGTCCATACAAACCGAGCCCCACGGCACAGTACTCCTAATCGTCAATCCATCCGTGCGTCGTCCTCTTCGCCCTGCGTTGTATTTGTTGCACGGATTACAATCCCGCAGGACCGCACGAATCGTCCGGTCAGGGACCCAGAGTTCCAGCATCTCTAACTTTTTTCGCGTAGGCAGTGGACCCGCGTGGCCTAGTGCTTCATGCACTGCCGACACGACTTGCCTCACGCTCTCATCTGGGACCACTTTTCCGTGAGGGGTCTTGTCCCATTTTTCTGCTCCTACAACTATTATTCTTCTTTCCTGGACGTATCGATCAACTTCGTTATTACCTCTCCAATGAGCTCCTTCTTTCGCATGAGATTTCTGGTGAACCACATCCAGACTCAAATTTAGCCGTAACTCGGCTATCTTTTTCCACACTTCATAGTGGGTGTCATGTAACATGGGGGTAGAGATGGTCCAAATGGTAGAATATGGATTGTTCACAGGGATAAATTGACAGAGCTAAAATTCCAAATTTGTCCAAAAGATGGCGCCAGACCAAAACATGAGACCAAAAGAGGGGCCAGGATAAGCTAGACCAGTTAAAATAGAAAAGAGGAACACGGTGTCAGAGTGTAAGTCACGCATGGAAGCACAAATGAAATTTTTATTATGTGTTTTTTATTTTTTGATTTTTTTGCTTGGCTAAAAATGTACTCTGTAACCGCTTTAAGCAATATTATTTGTCAATTCGATCAAGGGACCCGTCACTGAAAATAGTGGCGTGACATAAATTGTTTGGAGAAGCACAAATGAAATTTTTATTATGTGTTTTTTATTTTTTGATTTTTTTGCTTGGCTAAAAATGTACTCTGTAACCGCTTTAAGCAATATTATTTGTCAATTCGATCAAGGGACCCGTCACTGAAAATAGTGGCGTGACATAAATTGTTTGGAGAAGCACAAATGAAATGTTTATTATGTGATTTTAATTTTTTGATTTTTTTTGCTTGGCTAAAAATGTACTCTGTAACCGCTTTAAAGCAATATTATTTGTCAATTCGATCAATTCATGTAACAGAAAGTAGGTCAAAGGTGAAAAGGGGAAGTGAAAGGTTTTGCCACTAGCTGTGCATTTGGTGGAAAGTACTGCGTGGTCAGGGCGGAAACAGCTGCTAAAGGCCAGTCCCTCCATAGGCGTGGGATTTCTGGACAGTCCCTTCTATACGCGTGGGAGAATTGGGCAGTCTTACCCTATAGGGAAAGTACAGGAGAAAAGAAAGGGGAGGGGGGGAGACGGAGAGGTCTATAAAAGGTCCTGCTGGAGTAGCCTCAGGGCTTTTTTCCCCAAAAGAGCGGTTATACGTGAAGAGGCCCGGAGGAGTTTCAAGATTTTTTCCAAAGTCCCGAAGATCTTTGTGTGAGACGCAGGATCGCTGGACTGAAATTAACTTGGATTTACTCCCAAAAATTGGACTGGACAACTTTATAGAGAAATAGGTGAGAGGGATTTATATTTTTTATGTATTTTAGCGTGAGGGGGGAATAGTCATCGGGCCGCCGGATTCCTCGTGGCCAGCCTGTTTCTTTAATTTGGATTTAGAAGCAAGATCGAACTGATCACTCGACTTTGCTTTCACCAAAAATAGCACGCAGCTGGTAATCACCGCTTCCCTTTTTTATGAACTGTGTTTTGCAATCGAATTGTTCTGGG
Organism: Syngnathus scovelli; assembly: GCF_024217435.2. Lineage (NCBI taxonomy): Eukaryota > Metazoa > Chordata > Actinopteri > Syngnathiformes > Syngnathidae > Syngnathus > Syngnathus scovelli. Next base: position 408,472 of record NC_090852.1, on the reverse strand, counting down.
ATTGAATGATTTTATTAACACGGGTATCAGTGAGTGAAATTGTTCAGTTTCTGGGGTAATTGAGATTTGTAATTTTATTCCATGTTTCTTCAATAAATGTGTTTTGTATATTACTTACTTCGTTGTACGCGGATTTGTACTGAATATGCAACCGATGGTTTGGGGCCGATTTAAATAAAATAAATCAACGGAAGTGTTTAAGTCGGATTATTATTTTGTGTAGAACGAAAAGTTGTTTGACTATTTGAAAGGCTCAGGCCCGCTTCCCCTTTTCGACGGGCCGTGTAAAAAGTAACTCTGAGCCAGTTAGAGAATTAAATAACTTTCGTAAATATTTAAAGGAGGAGTGGATTTCGTTAGAAGTGAATTGTTGGAAATTTACTTCTTCTAAATAAATTAACGACGACGGCTGAAATAAATCAGTGGAGTTGGAGGAGAATAAAAATATTTCAGTTGTCCGTCGGGCGCGGCTCAGTTCCCCTTTTTTGACGGGCCGTGTAAAAAGTAACTCTGAGCCAGTTAGAGAATTAAATAACTTTCGTAAATATTTAAAGGAGGAGTGGATTTCGTTAGAAGTGAATTGTTGGAAATTTACTTCTTCTAAATAAATTAACGACGACGGCTGAAATAAATCAGTGGAGTTGGAGGAGAATAAAAATATTTCAGTTGTCCGTCGGGCGCGGCTCAGTTCCCCTTTTTTGACGGGCCGTGTAAGAAGTAACTCTGAGCCAGTTAGAGAATTAAATAACTTTCGTAAATATTTAAAGGAGGAGTGGATTTCGTTAGAAGTGAATTGTTGGAAATTTACTTCTTCTAAATAAATTAACGACGACGGCTGAAATAAATCAGTGGAGTTGGAGGAGAATAAAAATATTTCAATTGTCCGTCGGGCGCGGCTCAGTTCCCCTTTTTTGACGGGCCGTGTAAAAAGTAACTCTGAGCCAGTTAGAGAATTAAATAACTTTCGTAAATATTTAAAGGAGGAGTGGATTTCGTTAGAAGTGAATTGTTGGAAATTTACTTCTTCTAAATAAATTAACGACGACGGTTGAAATAAATCAGTGGAGTTGGAGGAGAATAAAAATATTTCAATTGTCCGTCGGGCGCGGCTCAGTTCCCCTTTTTTGACGGGCCGTGTAAAAAGTAACTCTGAGCCAGTTAGAGAATTAAATAACTTTCGTAAATATTTAAAGGAGGAGTGGATTTCGTTAGAAGTGAATTGTTGGAAATTTACTTCTTCTAAATAAATTAACGACGACGGTTGAAATAAATCAGTGGAGTTGGAGGAGAATAAAAATATTTCGATTGTCTGTCGGGCGCGGCCCAGTTCCCCTTTTGTCGGGCCGCGTCAAAAGTTAAATAGGACACGATCAAAAAATAGACTTGCCTTCCAAATTAATTATTGGGCAAATCTAAAGACAGCACGACAATTTTATTCGGTAAGAAAGTCGCTATTCTCTTCGAAGCAATTAAGTGGGGTGAAGAACTCCGACGGTCAAGTGCTAGGTCTACGTATACGAAGTTAGAATTAATAATATAAAGGGCATTAATTTTCTTCTTAAATGCTATTATTGTCACACTTTTATTAATTCGATTCTCTTTCGAATAAAAAAGTTGGTCGGCTCGCTGCATGAGCGACCAAGTGGAACGGACCCGTATGAACATTTACTTCGGCAAAACTAGTGCTTGGGTGCGCTATACAAACGAATCCCTGAGGTCTTAACAAAGACATCTAAAAAATATCCGTAACGAATAAGAACTTCAAACATTAGCGGGGAGCCATCAATACGATGCGGTCACTTCGAAGTCCTGCCTCGAATTGAGTTACTCGGCACGCGCTTCGGGTGACTTGAGAGGGATTGGCGTCGTACAGAAATTAGATTGATTCCGGAGGAGTTAATTTAACTCGGGTGGTTAGATTACGGACGAATCTCCGAACCCGGCTAAAACGAACCCGTTACTGGGAAGCCGGGGGCACCTGATTGCAAGAGGTGCGTTTGACATGGGCCACTAGTTTTCCTTTCGCGCCCTCAAAGCCATTCTCTTCCCAAATGGCTAGATCGAATTTGAGAGCTTGCGCGCAATAATGACTGTCAGTTATAAGTCTTACGCGTCCAGCGTGATTTTTTTCCGCTTCTAACAGTCCTTCCAGCACTGCCGTGGCCTCTCCTGCTTGCGCGCTGCCGAGTGTCTTTCCTTTGCGGCGGCAACGCTCCACTCCATTTTGCTTCAGAATAAACCCCCAGTGGGCATTCTGCTCTCCTTCCTTTTTTGACCCATCGGTGTAAAGAGTCCATTCATAGGGCTTCTCTTCATCCATACTTTTTTTGAGTATCGGCTTCCTTGTGGAGGTTGTAGTTGGTCCAAGTCGGGGTCCAGTAGGATGTCTTCCCATCTGCCCCATCGGATGTTGGTCGCTTTAGTGCTCTCGATTGTAGTCTTTCTTAGAAAACGATGCACGTTACTTCCGGTCTGGACTTTGATACCCTGTCCTTGGGCCAGGTCTTTTAAATTACTCCAATACCTTGCCAACTCCTCCTGGGGGAATTTTTTCTCGACGCTGGACAGGGTGTAGGTCCACAAGGCCACCAAACCGGCACCTTCGTTGCTGACCGACACCATTGCATCATTTTCTTCGCACTGCACCTTTGCGACCAGTCTTACTGTCAGACTTCGTGGCTCAAGCCGCACGGCTTCTCGGACGGCCTGTTTTAAATTATTCAAGTTCTGATTGTCACTGCCTGACCACTGCCACTTGGTTGGTTTTTGGCCCTCCGGTGTTTTCTTCAAGCGGCCGTACAGTGGCCTTGCATGCTTCTGATAGTGAGGGACATGATCCCGCCCATAATTGCACAGTCCCAGTATTCGCTGCAACTCTGTTTCTGATCTCGGGGGCGAGATCTGTTCGATTTTCTGTCGAAATCCTTCTGAGATTCCTAGGTTCTCAGTCACTTGGAATCCCAAGTAATCCACTTGGAATCGGGCTAGTTGGCATTTCTTGAGATTCAGCTTGAGACCGGCAGCGGAGACTCGTTCCACCACTTTCTGCAGCAAGTCCAAATGTTCCTCCTCTTCGTCATTCGAAACAAACACATCATCGATGTACACCGTAACATCCAAACCACTCAGAACTTGTAAGACTGCTGATTGAAACACATTTGGGGAGTTCTTGTATCCTTGTGGCAATCTTTGCCACACGTATGATTTCCCTTTGTGCGTGAATGCTGTTTTTCCTTGTGATGTTTTGGCCAGTCGTAGTGAAAAGAACCCGTTTTCTAAATCAATGCATGATTTGTATTTCTTCACTCTTAGAGTCTTTAGGGATGCCTGGGGATTTATGAGGCTCGCTCGATTAGCCACCGTCCGGCGGTTAAGAGCTTTAAAGTTTATAACTGGCCTCCATCCTCCCCCAGACGCCTCTGGTTTTTTTCACTGCCTGAATTGGGCTGTTGGTCACTGGATTTGATTCTTCCCGAATGATGCCAAGCTGTAGAAGTTCCTTCACGATTGTTTCCATTTCAGCCACTGCCTCGGGATTCAAGGGATATTGTCTCACCGGTGGATGCACTCCTCCTTCAATTGTGTGGATGTATTTTGATCCAAGGTCACCACAGTCGTTCTTGAAATGCGCCACAGCTGCCTTCTCCAATATAGCGGTCAGTTTCTGCTTCCCATCTGGAGACAGGTCGCTGTTTTGGACCAATTGGATCCGGACGGAATCCACATCCACAGGTTTGTACCATTCATTCAGTGGCATGGTTTTAGTTGGACCCACTCGGACTGTTTTTGCTTTGATGTTTTCCAATCTTGCTTTTACTGGCTGACGCTGATGTGCTGGTTTTGTCAGATCTTCGGCGTCTCTCAATGTCAGTAAATTGTGGGGCCCTTTCACCCAAACAATTCTTTTCCAGACTCCAATCGGCATGCTGGTTACTGATCCATCTGCCATCATAACAGTTAGGTGTCCTATCACTTTCAAGGCTTTGCGGGTCATCGACACCTCGGCTCCGGTATCTACCAAATATGGAGCTCCATCAATATCAGTGTAGAGATTGTCTCCCTCTCTGTACACGCCCGACAGGGTGACCCGCGCCTCATTTTCACTTATTTTCTGGGCCCAGCAGGGGCCGCAGCCTTGCGAGCCTCTGCCAGGGCCTTTCTTTCTTCTGGTGACATTTTGTCATACACATCTTTTGCCACATAACCAGTTGAATTCACTTTACCATAAAGTGGTTTGGGATTATCTTGGGTGTTTTGTCTCTGATTTTCATTAGATTTTTGCCCCTTCTCATAAGTTGGTCGTGGTGGTGGTTTCCGACCTGCTTGTGTATCTTCTGTGCGAGTGCGAGTGCTGCCCGATGGATTCGGCTTTTGTCTCTCCATGTAGTGTTTTGTTATTCTGTCCCATTTCTTTATGGATTCTTCGATTCGTGCCAGAGTTGCCTCCGCACCCAGCTTCACAAAAGTGGTGTCCTTGTCCTCGGTAACTGCTCTCAATACTCGCACGTATCTGTTCGGGCTTATCACTTGCTTCAACTTATGCCACACATTCAGCAAGGTGAGCAATCTCAGTCGTGAATCAAAGGTCTGGTTCCATGCACGGAATTTGTCGTTGGTGAAAACAATGAGGGCGTCTCCTGTCAGTGACCAAATATCTCCGACAAACTGGCACATCAACACTCCATTACCCACAATCACTTTCTTGGTTGATTCTTCCGGCAAAGACGGTAGGGGGTCTTTTCTAAAGAGGAGATTAAGCTTCGGTGCAAGGGCGCCTCCGCGCCTGGTGTCCTTGGCCTCCCACACCTCCTCTGTGTCCTTGCTAGTGCCCAGTCCTTCTTCTCCGTTAGGCACTTCCTCTTCTTCTTCACTGGAGAATACCGGTTGTTTTTCTCCAAAATACTTCTCATCTTCGCCAGGTGCTGCAGGCACTCGTAATAGCGAGGCATTGCCTTCACTTCTCCAGGTAATGGGGTTGCAAGCTCGCTCTCGATGCCAGCTTCGTTGGTCAGCATTTTCACTATTAAATCCAAATCTGTACTTGTGCTTATTAATTTTCTCATATTACATTCCTCCACCATTTTTTGCCCCCCATTCACACCAGTCAGGTGCTTCTCTTCGAGTGTAGCCCCTTTCAGGGTGGGCTGACACTATTATTGATAGTCCATCTTCTCCTGGTTGCTCGGCAAAAAATCTTCCATCCCTTTCGATGGCTTCTTTCATCCGCCTCGAGAGGCATCCCGCCTCTATCGACGGGTTTGATCCCACTATGTACTCAGTCCATTTCTGAGGCCACTTCTCTAAGCCTCCTCCATACAATATTACACATGCTGGTTCTTCATGTCGTCTTGGAGAGTCTGGATTAGACCCCTCCTTTCCGGTTCCTTTCATAGGATTTCCAGGTTCGGGATCCGATCTCCTTCCACCGCTAGCCATCTTTTCAATGAATAGCAGTTTCTCTAGTTGTAGAGTCGAGCTGTCTCCTTTCGAAGCCTTTCCGTGTGCACTCGGAACAGGGTCGATTCAGCTCTTAGTTACTCAGCGGCGCCCTTTGCGTCGCCTCTACTCAGAACACCAATATGAGAACTTTTGCCTCGCTTATTGATGCTCTCAACGGCGGGATGCACTTCTTTTTCTTTTTCTTTTTTCCCCACCAGGTTTTCTACTGACAGGAAATTCTAACAAGGGTACACTCAAGAGCAAATTGTAATTCAAACGTTATTGTAGCGAACAGGAAATGACGACTAATCATCAGTCCTAAGCCACTCAGCCCTACAATTCTTGGGAACCTGTAAGTCACAGAGGGTCGCCAACAGTTAAGAATCATGAACCATACAAGCCTTAGAAGAATCGTCTTGGCCGTTTACTACTCCTGGTGAGCTTCAATTGTAGTCTTCAACAGCAGGAGAAAAAAAAAAAAAAAAAAGAGAAAAGGGCGGAAAGAAGAAAAATCCTTTTGTGAGTTCAGCGGACAAAAATCTGTAATCCTCTGATGCGTCCGGGAACAAGAATCTTTGTAATCCACACAGGTGTTCCGGGAACAAAAAATTTGTAATCCACACAGGTGTCCGGGAACAAGAAAATTTGTAATCCACACAAGTGTCCGGGAACAAAAAATTTGTAATCCACACAGGTGTCCGGGAACAAAAAAATTTGTAATCCACACAGGTGTCCGGGAACAAAAAAAATTGTAATCCACACAGGTGTCCAAAAACAAAAAAAATTTGTAATCCACACAGGTGTCCGGGAACAAAAACTTTGTAATCCACACAGGTGTCCGGGAACAAAAAAATTTGTAATCCACACAGGTGTCCAGGAACAAAAAAATCTGTAATCCACACAAGTGTCCGGGAACAAAAAATTTGTAATCCACACAGGTGTCCGGGAACAAAAAATTTGTAATCCACACAGGTGTCCGGGAACAAAAAAATTTGTAAACCACACAGGTGTCCGGGAACAAAAAAAAAAAAAAAAATTGTAATCCACACAATGTGTCCAGGAACAACAAAATCTTGCAAGGGAGAAATGAAGGTTAATTATAAAGTTAAATTGAGCAAGAAAAAGGAAAAGGAAGAGGGGAGACAAGTCTTCTCTTTTTATCTTTCAAAATAAAAAGGCCTCTCTTCAGTCGGTCTCCTAATTGGTTGCCTTCTCTTTGGCCTTGGTTTTGGCATGAAATCTAAAACACTTGCAGGCTCCTCATCGACTGGTTCATCTTCTGTATTTATACCCAATATCCGTGCCCATGTACCGGCCCCTCTTTCTTTTGCAAGTTCTGCCGCATACTCTGCGTATACTACAAACATTACTTTCAGCACCCCATACAAGTACAAGCTGTGAAGGATCTCCTCCTTACTCATGCTTAAGGTAATGTGCTGAGGGGTAACGGTCACCGTTTACCATGACACAATACAGTTCTAATCCTCCCGTGCTATCAAGGTTCTTTTCTAGGAAACTCTATTCCTTAAAGAGACTGTACTTATGTCACTCAAGGCCGTTCTGACATTTATTTGTATCAGTGAGCGGAATTAAGACAGTTTCTGGGAAGAAAAAACTGAAAAAACTCCACACAGGTTCGTTTTGGAGCTGTGAGCAAAACAAAAAAAAACAAATGTTCTTCTATTGTCTCATTTTTATTTTTTTTCTAAACTTTTAATCACAACCCCCCTCCTACTCGTTGGGCGCCAAAATGTCAAACGCACCTCTTGGATTAAGGTGCCCCCGGCTTCCCGGTAACGGGTTTGTTTTAGCCGGGTTCGGAGATTCGTCCGTAATCTAACCACCCGAGTTAAATTAACTCCACCGGAATCAATCTAATTTCTGTACGACGCCAATCCCGCTCAAGTCACCCGAAGCTCGTGCCGAGTAACTCAATTCGAGGCAGGACTTCGAAGTGACCGCATCGTATTGATGGCTCCCCGCTAATGTTTGAAGTTCTTATTCGTTACGGATATTTTTTAGATGTCTTTGTTAAGACCTCAGGGATTCGTTTGTATAGCGCACCCAAGCACTAGTTTTGCCGAAGTAAATGTTGATATGGGTCCGTTCCACTTGGTCGCTCATGCAGCGAGCCGACCAACTTTTTTATTCGAAAGAGAATCGAATTAATAAAAGTGTGACAATAATAGCATTTAAGAAGAAAATTAATGCACTTTATATGATTAATTCTAACTTCGTACACGTAGATCTAGCACTTAACCGTCGGAGTTCTTCACCCCTCTTAATTGCTTTAAAAAGAATAACAACTTTCTTAAACCGGATAAAAATGTCGTGCTCTATTTAGATTTGGCCAATAATTAATTTGGAAGGCAAGTCTATTTTTTGATCGTGTCCCGTTTAACTTTTGACGCGGCCCGACAGATTTAGGAACTGGGCCGCGCCCGACGGACAATCGAAATACTTTTATCCTCCTCCAACTCCAATGATTTATTTTAACCGTCGTCGTTATTTTATTTAGAAGAAGTAAATTTCCAACAATTCACTTTTAACGAAATCCACTCTTCCCTTAAATATTTACGAAAGTTTTTTAATTCTCTAACTTGCTCGGAGTTACTTTTTCCGCGGCCCGTCAAAAAGGGGAAGCGGGCCTGAGCCTTTCGAATAATTAAATAACTTTCCGTTCTACCCAAAACCAATAATCTGATTTAAACACTTCCTTTAATTTATTCAGACGAAACAACTTTCGAACGGATCGAAATTCACTCGTGGCTCAGATAACTACGGAAGTTATTTAAGTCTCTAACTTGTTCGGAGTTCCTTTTTACGCGGCCCGTCTAAAAGGGGAAGCGGGCCTGAGCCTTCGGTTGCATATTCAGTACAAATCCGCGCACAACGAAGTAAGTAATATACAAAACACATTTATTGAAGAAACATGGAATAGAATTACAAATCTCAATTACTCCAGAAACTGAACAATTTCACTCACTGATACCCGTGTTAATAAAATCATTCAATCCCAGAACAATTTGATTGCAAAACACAGCTCATAAAAAAGGGAAGAGGTAAATACCAGCTGCGTGCTATTTTTGGTGGAAGCAAAGTCGAGTGATCAGTTCGATCTTGCTTCTAAAATCCAAATTAGAGAAACAGGCTGGCCACGAGGAAGCCGGCGGCCCGATGACTATTCCCCCCTCTCGCTAAAATACATAAAACCGGTCATCCTCACCTAATTCCTCGTTTAAAGTTGTCCAGTCCAATTTTTAGGAGTAAATCCAAGTTAATTTCAGTCCAGTGATCCTGCGTCTCACACAAAGATGTTCGGGACTTTGGAAAAAAAATCTTGAAACTCCTCCGCGCTTCTTCACGTATGAGCGCTCTTTTGGGGGAAAAAGCCCTAAAGCTGCTCCTGCAGGACCTTTTATAGACCTCTCCGTCCCCCCCCCCTCCCCTTTCTTTTCTCCTGTACTTTCCCTATAGGGTAAGACTGTCTAGTTTTCCCACGCCTATAGAAGGGACTGGCCAGCTTTCTCACGCCTATAGAGGGAACTGGCCAGTTTTCCCACGCCCATAGAGGGAACTGGCCAGTTTCCCCACGCTTGGTTATCTGTGGCCTTCAGCAGCTGTTTCCGCCCTGACCACGCAGTACTTTCCACCAAATGCACAGCTAGTGGTAAAACCTTTCACTTCCCCTTTTCTTCTCTTTCTGTTACATGAAAATAACTTTTTAAAGTTACGCTTCAATTAACTCTGAAATAAAAATCCAAACCCTTGCCCTACTTTTCTAAACAATTTATGTCACGCCACTATTCTCATAGTGACGGGTTTCTTGATCGAATTGACAAATAATATTGCTTAAAGCAGTTACAGAATACATTTTTAGCCAAGCAAAGAAATCAAAAAATAAAAATCACATTTGTGCTTCCATGCGTGACTCACACTCTGACACCGTGTTCCTTTTTTATATCTATTTTAACCGGTTCAGCTTATTCTGGCCCCTCTTTTGGTCTCCCGTTTTGGTCTGGCGCCATCTTTTGGACAAATTTGGAATTTCAGCTCTGCCAATTTATTCCTGTGAACAATCCATATTCTACCATTTGCACCATCTCTACCCCCATGTTACATGACACCCCCTAGCAGAAGAGGACAACGCACGGTCCATCCATCCGTGGCCATACCTCGCCACCCGCTCCCGCCCCCGGGTTGCAGGCTGGCGCTGTCGCCCGCTACGGACAACTGTCCATTCCCCGTTGTAATTAAATGACATATTAATTTTTGGACATCAAATTTTTATTATGTCTTATTTATATATTTTTAATTTTCAAATTTCAAAGATATACAAATGAGTGGGTAAAATTTGAATTTTTAGACTTTTTATTCTAAAACCAATTATCAAATGTCTATTTTTTAAAAAAAGTTTTAGTGTCCAAATTGTCAGAATTTAGCAACGTATTTTATTGCAATGAAATAAAATAAATGATTTGTAAATAACTGTAAATAAAATAAACAATAGTAAATTATTAAATCGACTGTAAATAACCCCTCCGCGAGTTGTCACCTTATCGTGGTGGAGGGGTTTGCGTGCCCCTATGATCCTAGGAGCCATGTTGTCGGGGGCTTCATGCCCCTGGTAGGGTCACCCATGGCAAACGGGTCCTAGGTGAGGGGTCAGACAAAGCACGGCTCACCCAAGCCCCTTATGATGAGTGATATAAATGGACTTAGTTTCCCCTCGCCCGGACGCGGGTCACCGGGGCCTCCCTCTGGAGCCAGGCCTGGAGGCGGGGCTCGAAGGCGAGCGTCTGGTGGCCGGGCCTTCGCCCATGGGGCCCGGCCGGGCATAGCCCGAAATGGAAACGTGGGTCCCCCTTCCCATGGGCTCACCACCTGTGGGAGGGGCCGAAGGGGTCGGGTGCAATGTGAGCTGGGCGGCAGCCAAAGGCGGGGACCTTGGCGGTCTGATCCCCGGCTGCAGAAGCTGGCCCTTGGGACATGGAATGTCACCTCTCTGGCTGGAAAGGAGCCCGAGCTGGTGTGCGAGGCAGAAAGATTCCGACTAGATATAGTCGGACTAGCCTCCACACACAGTTTGGGTTCCGGTACAAGCCCTCTCGAGAGGGGCTGGACTCTCTTCCACTCTGGAGTTGCCCACGGTGAGAGGCGTCGAGCAGGTGTGGGTATACTTATTGCCCCCCGGCTGGGCGCCTGCACATTGGGGTTCACCCCGGTGAACGAGAGGGTAGCCTCCCTCCGCCTTCGGGTGGGGGGACGGGACCTGACTGTTGTTTGTGTCTATGCACCAAACAGCAGCTCAGAGTACCCACCCTTCTTGGGGTCCCTGGAGGAAGTGCTGGAGAGCGCTCCTTCTGGGGACTCTATCGTTCTACTGGGTGACTTCAATGCTCACGTGGGCAATGACAGTGAGACCTGGAAGGGCGTGATTGGGAGGAACGGCCCCCCTGATCTGAACCCGAGCGGTGTTCTATTGTTGGACTTCTGTGCTCGACACGGATTTTCAATAATGAACACCATGTTCAAACATAAGGGTGTCCATGTGTGCACTTGGCACCAGGACACCCTAGGCCGCAGTTCGATGATCGACTTTGTAGTCGTGTCATCGGATTTGCGGCCGCATGTTTTGGACACTCGGGTGAAGAGAGGGGCGGAGCTGTCAACTGATCACCACCTGGTGGTGGGTTGGCTCCGATGGTGGGGGAAGATGCCGGTCCGACCTGGCAGACCCAAACGCTCTGTGAGGGTCTGCTGGGAACGTCTGGCAGAATCTCCTGTCAGGAAGAGCTTCAACTCCCACCTCCGGCAGAGCTTTTCCCACGTCCTGGGGGAGGCGGGGGACATTGAGTCTGAGTGGACCATGTTCCGTGCCTCCATTGTTGAGGCGGCCGACCGGAGCTGTGGCCGTAAGGTCGTCGGTGCCTGTCGTGGCGGCAACCCCCGAACCCGCTGGTGGACACCGGCGGTAAGGGATGCCGTCAAGCTGAAGAAGGAGTCCTATCGGGCCGTTTTGGCCTGCGGGACTCCGGAGGCAGCTGACAGGTACCGGATGGCCAAGCGGAACGCGGCTTCGGCGGTTGCTGAGGCAAAAACCCGGGCGTGGGAGGAGTTCGGTGAGGCCATGGAGAATGACTTTCGGACGGCTTCGAGGAAATTCTGGTCCACCATCCGGCGTCTCAGGAGGGGGAAGCAGTGCAACGTCAACACTGTTTACAGTGGGGATGGCGTGCTGCTGACCTCGACTCGGGACGTCGTGAGTCGGTGGGGAGAATACTTCGAAGACCTCCTCAATTCCACCTACACGCCTTCCATTGAGGAAGCAGGGCCTGGAGACTCTGAGGCGGATTCTCCAATCTCTGGGGTCGAAGTCACTGAGGTAGTTAAAAAACTCCTCGGTGGCAAGGCCCCGGGGGTGGATGAGATCCGCCCAGAGTTCTTAAAGGCTCTGGATGTTGTGGGGCTGTCATGGCTGACACGCCTCTACAACGTTGCGTGGACATCGGGGACAGTGCCTCTGGATTGGCAGACTGGGGTGGTGGTTCCCCTCTTTAAGAAGGGGGACCGGAGGGTGTGTTCCAATTACAGGGGAATCACACTCCTCAGCCTCCCTGGTAAGGTCTATTCAGGGGTGCTGGAGAGGAGGGTCCGTCGGGAGGTCGAACCTCGGATTCAGGAGGAGCAGTGTGGCTTTCGTCCTGGCCGTGGAACAGTGGACCAGCTCTACACCCTCGGCAGGATCCTCGAGGGTGCATGGGAGTTCGCCCAACCAGTCCACATGTGTTTTGTGGACTTGGAGAAGGCGTTCGACCGTGTCCCTCGGGAGGTTCTGTGGAGGGTGCTTCGGGAGTACGGGGTGCCGAGCCAACTGATAAGGGCGGTTCGGTCCCTGTATCACCGATGCCAGAGTCTGGTCCGCATTTCCGGCAGTAAGTCGGATTCGTTCCCAGTGAGGGTTGGACTCCGCCAAGGCTGCCCTTTGTCACCGATTCTGTTCATAGTTTTTATGGACAGAATTTCTAGGCGCAGCCGAGGCATTGAGGGGGTCCGGTTTGGGGACCTCAGCATCGCGTCTCTGCTTTTTGCAGATGACGTGGTGCTGTTGGCTTCTTCAGGCCGTGATCTCCAGCTCTCGCTGGAACGGTTCGCAGCCGAGTGTGAAGCGGTCGGGATGAGGGTCAGCACCTCCAAATCCGAGTCCATGGTCCTCGATCGGAAAAGGGTGGAATGCCCTCTCCGGATCGGGGATGAGATCTTGCCCCAAGTGGAGGAGTTCAAGTATCTTGGAGTCTTGTTCACGAGTGAGGGGAGGATGGAGCGTGAGATCGACAGGCGGATCGGTGCAGCGTCGGCAGTAATGCGGACCCTGTACCAGTCCGTTGTGGTGAAGAGAGAGCTGAGCCAAAAGGCAAAGCTCTCAATTTACCGGTCGATTTACGCTCCTACCCTCACCTATGGTCACGAGCTATGGGTCGTGACCGAAAGAACGAGATCTCGGATACAAGCGGCCGAAATGAGTTTTCTCCGCAGGATGTCCGGGCTCTCCCTTAGAGATAGGGTGAGAAGCTCGGTCATCCGGGAGAGACTCGGAGTAGAGTCGCTACTCCTCCACGTTGAGAGGAGCCAGATGAGGTGGCTCGGGCATCTTATCAGGATGCCTCCTGGACGCCTCCCTGGGGAGGTGTTCCGGGCATGTCCCACCGGTAGGAGACCCCGGGGACGACCCAGGACGCGCTGGAGAGACTATGTCTCTCAGCTGGCCTGGGAACGCCTTGGGATCCCCCGGGATGAGCTGGATGAAGTGGCTGGGGAGAGGGAAGTCTGGGAGTCCCTCCTAAAGCTGCTGCCCCCGCGACCCGACCCCGGATAAGCGGAAGAAGATGGATGGATGGATGGATGGACTGTAAATAGTAAATTATTGAATTGAATGTAAATAGTAGTGTGCCTTAACAACGTTTCGGCTATACTAAGCCTTCTTCAGGTCTGGCACACCCGTATTGAATGAAATATTTTTGTTTCTCATAGGGTACAACGATGTGTCTTGCTCGAAATCCGAATTCGTACTGAAGGCCTTTTGTCTTGCGAGTTCTTTTTATTAAATCTTTTTGGTTTTTCAAAATGTCGTTCTAGAAACGTAACATGTTTTAGCTTGTATTTGCGTTTTCCAATTGACTTTAATAATATACTAGTCTTCTTATTAGGTTTAAACGAAATAATTACAATTAGTCAAATTGAAATTGTATATTTCTATAAAGATAAGATTTTTTTTTTTCTTCTCTCCAGGGGTCCAGGGTGCAAGATTGCGGTTCCAACTGCAGGTAAATAGTTCCATCTACAGGTAAGTAGTGAAGGTAGGTGTATATTTTTATTTTAATTTTATTTTATTTTTTTGTGGGTGAGTATGGGTTAGGGGTTAGGGTTGGGGTTGGGGTTAGGGTTGGGGTTGGGGTTAGGGTTAGGGTTGGGGTTAGGGTTAGAATTGGGGTTGGGGTTAGGGTGGGGTGGGGTGGGGTTGGGTTAGGGTAGGGTAGGGTTGGGGCTAGGCTAGGATTAGGGTTAGGGTGGGGTTGGGGTTAGGATAGGACTGGGGTTAGGGTAGGTTTAGGGTAGGAACCCGATAGGGTCTAGGATTGACCTTTACGCCTGCTGAGATGGCATTTCAAGGCTAGGGTTAGGGTTAGGAAGAGGAGGTACTCTGCCTTGACTCCGCCGATGTGTTGAAGACCCTGAGGAGAGTCAACCCCCGTAAGGCCCCTGGCCTCGCTGGGCCAAGCCACAGTGCCAGCGTGCTTTAAGACTGCCTCCATCATTCCGGTGCCGAAGAAACCTCAAATCACCTCATTTAATGATTACCGGGCTGTTGCACTGATTGCAAAGGCTGCTTAAAGATCACATCGTTTCCAGACTCCCCCCATTATTTGACCCGTTCCAGTTTGCCGACCGGCAAAACCGCTCCACTCGGGACGCCATCTCCGTTCTTCACCTGAGCCTGGCTCACCTGGAGGAGAAGAACACCCATGTGCGGATGCTGTTCCTGGACTTCAGCTCAGCGTTTAACACCATCATCCCACAGCATCTAGTAGGAAAATTGGAACACCTGGGCTTCAACACCCCCCTTCGCAACTGGCTGCTAGACTTCCTCACCAACAGACCTCAGTCAGTCCGGGTCGGACAGAACACCTCTGATGTCATCACCCTCAGCACAGGCTCCCCTCAGGGCTGCGTCCTGAGCCCCCTGCTGTTCACCCTGATGACACACGACTGCGTCCCCAGGTTCAACACCAATCACATCGTGAAGTTCGCAGACGACACAACGGTGGTGGGGCTCATCAGAGACAACAACGACCTGGACTACAGAGAGGAGGTGGAGCAGCTGGTGGGCTGGTGCAGAGACAACAGCCTGATCCTGAATGTGGAGAAGATGAAGGAGATCATCGTCGACTTCAGGAAAAAACAGCCTCACCACGCTCCACTGATCATCAACAGCTCAGCTGTGGAGGTGGTCAGCAGCACCAAATTACTGGGGGTCCACATCACAGAAGACCTCACCTGGACTATGAACACTACGGCACTGGTCAAGAGGGCACAGAAGCGCTTGTACTTCCTGCGGAGGATGAGGAGAGCCCACCTGCCCCCACCCATCATGAGGACGTTCTACAGGAGCACCATAGAGAGCATTCTGACAAGCTGACTCTCTGTGTGGTGTGGAGGCTGCACCGCCTCCGATTGGAAGAACGTGAGGAGAGTGGTGAGGACAGCAGAGAGGATCATAGGGGCTCCTCTTCCCTCCATTCAGGACATTTCATCTCAGCGCTGCATGTCCCGTGCCCGTAACATCATCAATGACCCATCACACCCCCACCATGGACTGTTCTCCCTGCTGCCCTCTGGGAAGAGGTTTGCAGCATCCGCTGCAGGTCCACCAGGTTCTGCAACAGCTTTTTCCCTGCTGTCATCAGACTGTTGAACACTAGAACTGTTGAGCTCTAAACTGAACTCTGCATCACACATTCACAGAACTGTACTTTATGACACTACGGACCTCTATCTTGCACTATCTCGCACTACCAACTTTACTGAACTTGTATAAACCCTTTAAATAGAAGTTTAATACATGGTTTAGCATTCCTCTGCACACTCTTGAATACTGTTTTGCCTACTTGCACTATTGCATAATTAGCACTGCTGCACTTTATACTTATTTGTAATATATATATACAGTATATGTATATATATATTTTCATAGGTTATGTTACTTCTATTCAACTGCAATATCACTACTTTGTTGTAAGCCGTATGCAACGAAATTTCGTTTTGTATGCACCATGTGCAGACAAGATGACAATAAAGTTTGTCTAAGTCTAAGTCATGTCAGGTCAGCTGTCTGGAGAGAGAGAGAAGTCAGGACCTGCGGGCGGAGCACCACCGTGCCACCGCCGCCATGACGGAACTCAAAAGCAAACTCCATGAGGAGAAGCAGAAAGAGTTAGCCGTTACCAGGGAGACATTACTGCGGCAGCATGAAATGGAGCTGATGAGAGTGATCAAAATCAAAGATGGAGAGATCCAGCGACTGAATGCCTCTGTCCTCAGCCTGAGGGACGGCTCCATGGACAAGGTGATCCGCTCAATCCGTGTCTGACTATCCGCACGCCACGTCGGGCTCCGATGCGGCCGCTACCGTATTGTGTAGCTTGTCCCCAGTAAGCGTCGCGGCGCTCCGTTGCGGTCTCAACGGCCCGGTGTGGCGCAATGTCTGCTCAGGTGAGGAGCGGGGGCGCTTTTCTGGCGGAGGTGGAGGAGACGCGGCGGTGTCGGGAGACCGAGCGGTGTCGCCTCCACCAGGAGCGCGGAAGAAGCCCTGGCAGCGGCCCAGCAGGCCTGGCAGTCCCGAGCGGCCGAGCTCCGATCGGCTCATCACCAGCATCGGGAGGAGCTGAGCCGAACCAAGAGAGACTGCGAGAGGGAGATCCGCCGACTGGTAGGACTGATCAGATGCGCGGTGCGTGGCTATGTTCCCAATTTCGTTGTATACCTGCAGTGCAATGACACCTAAGGCATTCTATTCTATTCTATTTCACAAGAAGAAAACGTCCGGTTGCTCGCTTCGCTTTTGTCACAACAATGGTGTTCTAGTCGATTCAAGATAAAAATTGGCCGGTTGCTCTCTTTGTTTTTGTCACAATTCTGGCAAATGAGTTTGCCCGCCTGCCTGAGCGCTCCCCGTTTGTACATCCAGATGGATGAGATCAAGCTGAAAGACAGAGCGGTTAGTGTTTTGGATAAAGCCCTGGGGCCGGCCACGACCACCGCCTTCAGCTGCAGACTCAGGCTGCCGAGCAGCAGATCGCTGCCCTGAGGGATTCCCAAAGGGCGGGCCTAAACTACCCTGGAAGTGGGGTCAACGCCGCTACTAGCAATCCCCTTCATAGCGTAAGCCACCTCATCACACACTTGCAGTACGCATGACTTAGTTCGTTGCTGGAGGAAGGTAGCACAAAAACAGTTTTGAACTTTGAACGAGTGGTTGTGTGTGTGTGTTGCGGGGCGTTTTCAGTCTCAGGAGGATCGGGACACGTGAAGGTTTCATCTGAAAATCGCTGAGCTCAGCGCAGTCATCAGGAAACTGGAGGATCGAAACGCCCTGCTTTCTGAAGAGCGCAATGAACTGGTAATTTATTAACGGCACGCTTGAAGGTTTGCGCTACGTTTGATGCGCGCCATCCAGCGAGGCACCCATTGCGCTTGCTTATTAGTTGAGCGGCGCGGCGAGTCGGTTGCCTGGTAGATGTCTTTTATTGGGAGCCAAAGCCACGATTCCGTTCAAACCGATGCAAAAGGAATGGATACGTTCTGGCCCGCGTGTTGTGCGTCTTTCACATCCCGCACTTCATGCTTGCAGCTAAAGCGACTGAGAGAAACAGAAAGCCAGTTTCTGCCACTCCTGTACAAAAACAAAGGCCTGAGCAGGAAGAATGAAGAACTCTCGCTGGTGCTGTGTCGCCTTGAAAACAAAGTGCGCTTTGTCACCCAGGAGAACGAGGAGATGGCAAGCTTGGTAAGTCGACGCGGACAACGGCGGCGTGCCAACAGAGTCCACTGCATTTGTGTTCCACAGAGAAGGCCTAGTTCGCTCAATGACCTGGACCGCGGTTGCGGCCAGCAGGACGGTGAAATGGAGTTCCTTCAAGTTGTGGAGCAGCGGCACATCATCGACGACTTGTCCAAGGTCTTCAGGCAGGCAACTCGGTGCACGTACGGCAGCGCCGCGCTCGCTCGCCGTCGCCAGGAAACCTTTTCCGTCCAAAAAATTGGCCCCTTAAATTCCGACCTTTCAAGCAGGAGCATTGTGCGCACGCGTTTGAACACGCCTTAGACTTGTTTTGCCATTTTCAGCAGCTCAAAGCTCCCGTTTTGTCAGCGCCTTTGCCACTCGCTGTGCGCTGAAAACGACGGACTCGCCCGGCTGCTCAGCCCGTCAACCATGAGCCGCGAGCGCGACGTCATTGTCCGTAGGCAGCTAGTGGCAAAATGCACCCTGTTAGAGTTGCGCTCGCTCCAACTTATTTTGCAAGAACCACACGGGAGACAAGTAAGTTCTTTTGGACACCTGCAGGTGGAGAGTCCATCCGTTGTACGAATGAAGTCTGACTCTCGGCTCCTGCACGAGCATTTTTATTAAGAGAAACAGGGTGGGTGTAAGAGTGGATTGAATAGAGAAAGCCCTTGACCTCTAGTCAAAACATAGCAAGGGATGTTTTACGACTTTGTGTAGGAAGGGATAAGCGATAGGGATAAATAAGGGATACATAATATTATTTATTACAGGTTGCAGTCAAAGTCAAAGCAACATAATCATACGATAAAGATAATCTGGAAAACCCTGACACACCCTGTAGTTGTCACTTTTGGAAAAGACGAGCGTCCCTCCAATCATCGCCGGTGACGGGTTTTTCAGGCTCTGGAGACAGGAGCTCATGTCAGAAATGTCATCGTGAGTCGCGTTTGTTTCTGCGCCGGAGCCGTTCGTTCCCTTTGCATCCAAAGAATCTCAAAGGCGGATTATTTGTGTCGACAGGAGAGAGATTTGCTGCTACGATACCGACGTCGAGAATCTCTGAGGAGGAACAAAGCGTGAGGTCCTGCAAGGTGAGTCTGTTTCTTTGCGGCTGCTTGGTGTTGCGCAAGATGAAATGGCCTTTTTCTCGCTATCGTTCCTCTCGTCGATTCATCGTGAGGTGTCACTTCAGTTTGTTCAGAGAGATGTTTGCTTCCGCGCCCGCAGGTCATCGAAACATTTTACGGCTACGACGAAGACGTGTTGGTGGACTCGGACGGATCGTCCTTGTCTTTTCACACCGACAGAACCCCCGACACGGAACCCGAAGAGGTAGCCCGCCATTTCTGCCAGCGTATTGGCGCCAAACATTCCTCTTCAGCCTGGAATCGGACTCGTCTTTGCGTCGCGGGTGCTTTGTCACCGGTCTGACTGATTCCGGTACTAGTGCTGTGTTGCATTGGTGTGTGCATGAGGAGGCGGAGCTTCGCTACCGCCAGCTGATGCAAGAATATCAAGCGCTGCAACGAGCCTACGCTCTGCTAGCCCAGACCAGCGGAGGGGACTACGACGCCGAGAAGGAGATCAAGGTGGTGCCCCTTCCCGCAACCCCCGGCCGGGTCGCAGCCTCCCCGTTCTCACCCAGCCTCGGGTGTTCTCTGGTCTGAAAGGAGGAGGAGGAGCCTCCCTCCTCCTCCTTTCAGACCAGAGAAAAGCTGATGGTAGTGTCAAACGCACCTCTTTCAATAAGGTGCCCCCGGCTTCCCGGTAACGGGTTTGTCTTAGCCGGGTTCGGAGATTCGTCCGTAATCTAACCACCCGAGTTAAATTAACTCCACCGGAATCAATCTAATTTCTGTACGACACCAATCCCTCTCAAGTCACCCTAAGCTCGAGCCGAGTAACTCAATTCGAGGCAAGACTTCGAAGTGGCCGCATCGTATTGATGGCTCCCCGCTAATGTTTGAAGTTCTTATTATGTTACGGATAATTTTAGATGTCTTTGTTAAGACCTCAGGGATTCGTTTGTATAGCGCACCCTAGCACTAGATTTGCAGAAGTAAATGTTGATATGGGTCCATTCTACTTGGTCGCTCAAGCAGCGAGCCGACCAACTTGTTTATTCGAAAGAGAATCGAATTAATAAAAGTGTGACAATAATAGCATTTAAGGAGAAAATTAATGCACTTTACGTTATTGATTCTAACTTCTTATATGTAGATCTAGCACTTAACTGTCGGAGTGCTTCACCCCACTTGATTGCTTTAAAAAGAGTAACAACTTTCTTAAACCGAGTAAAAATGTCGTGCTCTATTTAGATTTGCCCAGTAATTAATTTGGAAGGCAAGTCTATTTTTCGATCGTGTCCCGTTTAACTTTTGACGCGGCCCGACGAATTTAGGAACTGGGCCGCGCCCGACGGACAATCGAAATACTTTTATCCTTCACCAACTCAAATAATCTATTTTAACCATCGTCGTTATTTTATTTAGAGGAAGTAAATTTTCAAACGAATTCACTTTTGACGAAATTCACTCTTCCCTTAAATATCTACGAAAGTTATTTAATTCTCTAACATGTTCGGAGTTACTTTTTACGCGGCCCGTCAAAAGGGGAAATGGGCCTGCGCCCTTCAAATAATTAAATTACTTTCAGTTCTACACCAAACCAATAATCCGATTCAAACACTTCCGTTAATTTATTCAGACGAAGCAAACTTTCAAACGGATTGAAATTCACTCGTGTCTCAAATAACTACGAAAGTTATTCAATTCTCTAAAATTGTCTGTTACTTTTATTTATTACGGTCCTATGTTATACCATAATAACCCCCCGCACATTAATCAAATTGTCAAATCAACCCCGAACCATCGATTGCACATTCAGTACAAATCAGCGCACAACAAAGTAGATGAATATACACATTTATTGAAGATACATGAAATAGAATTACAAATCTTAATCACTCCAGAAACCGAACAATTTCACCCACTGATACCCGTGTTAATAAAATCATTCAATCCCAGAACAATTCGATTGCAAAACACAGTTCATGAAAGAGGGAAAAAGTAAATACCAGCTGCGTGCTATTTTTGGTGGAAGCAAAGTCGAGTGATCAATTCGATCTTACTTCTAAAATCCAAATTGGAGGAACAGGCTGGCCTCGAGGGGACCGGCGGCCCGATGACTATTCCCCACCCTCGCTAAAATACAGAAAAGTCGTTCCTCTCACCTAGTTTGTCCTGCAAAGTTGTCCAGTCCAATTCTTTGGAGTAAATTCAAGTTAATTTCAGACCAGCGATCCTGCGTCTCACACAAAGATCTCGGGACTTTGGAAAAAAATCTTGAAACTCCCTCGGGCTTCTTCACGTATGAGCGCTCTTTGGGGGAAAAAAACCCGTAGCTGCCCCTGCAGGACTTTTTATAGACTTCTCTGTCCCCCCCCCTTTCTTTCTTCTATACCCTCCCTATAGGGTAAGACTGCCCAGTTTTCCCACGCCCCTATAGAATAAAACTGGTCAGTTTTCCCACGCCTCCTATAGGGTATGATTGCCCAGTTTTTCCACGCTCGGACACCTGTTGCCTTCAGCAGCTGTTTCCGCCCTGACCACGCATTACTTTCCACCAAATGTACAGCTAGCCCCTGGTAAAACCTTTCACTTCCCCTTTTCTTCACTTCCTGTTTCATGAGAATAACTTTTTAAAGTTACGCTTCAATTAACTCTGAAATAAAAATCCAAACCTTTGATCTATTTCTTTAAACAATTTATGTCACGCCACTATTCTCATAGATACATTTCTGCATTATATCTCTCTTGATCGAATTGACTAACAATATTGCTTTAAGCTGTTACAGAATACATTTTTAGCCAAGCAAAGAAATCAAAAAGTAAAAATCACATTTGTGCTTCTCCAAACAATTTATGTCACGCCACTATTCTCATAGTGACGGGTCCCTTGATCGAAATGACTAACTATATTGCTTTAAGCTGTTACAGAATCCATTTTTAGCCAAGCAAAGAAATCAAGAAGTAAAAATCACATTTGTGCTTCTCCAAACAATTTATGTCACGCCACTATTCTCATAGTGACGGGTCCCTATATCGAATTGACTAACAATATTGCTTTAAGCTGTTACAGAATACATTTTTAGCCAAGCAAAGAAATCCAAAAGTAAAAATCACATTTGTGCGTCCATGCGTGACTCACAATCCGACACCGTGTTCCTGTTTTATTTCTATTTTAACTAGCTTAGCTTATTTTGGCCCCTTTTTTGGTCTCATGTTTTGGTCTGGCGCCATCTTTTGGACAAATTTGGAATTTCAGCTCTGCCAATTTGTTCCTGTGAACAATCCATATTTTACCATTTGCACCATCTCTTCCCCCCATGTTGCATGACAGTAGAAATGGGTCACTATCAAAGCAGAGTAGCAGATCTGGAGTCAGCGCTGAAGCAACAAGGACAGGTAAGCTTATCAATGAGCACACCTTTTTCTCAGACAAAATAGCTACATTCTTCTGTCACTCATTCGTCTGGCATTACTGGACCAACCCCCCCCCCCCCCCCCGAACGTGGCTGGGAAAATGCGGAGAAAAGCAAATGTCATTTTCCAGTCAACCAAAGAATTTGTGGATGAAAATGACACACAACATTCCAAAGCTGTCCACGCGTTTGTCTCTTCTAGAATGTCAAGTGGGTGGAGGAGAAGCAGCTGCTGCGTCAGAGCAATCAGCAGTTGGCCGAAAAGGTGACGGAAAGAAAGGCGCTGGGCGGAGTCGCTTGGCGTCACACCCGTCCGGAAGCCCCGCAGATGAGGTCTGACTGTCTTTTCAGGTCAGGCGGATGGAGGCGGAAGAAGCGCGTCTGAAAGAGCACATCCAGGATATCCGAGACCAAAAACGAACTGCTTGAGTTCCGCATCCTAGAGCTGGAGGTGGGAAGACTCGCACAAGCGTGTTGAGGCCAGAGATGTGACGGACGGACGGACGGACGGACGGACGGACAGACGGACGGATGCATGCCTCTGCCTTTCAGGAGAGGGAGTGGCGCTCCCCCGTCTTGAAGTTTCTGCAAGTCCGTTTCCCAGACGGCCTCAGCCCTTTGCAGATCTACTGCGAGGCCGACGGCGTGAGCGTACGTAAGGCGTCCCTCGCAACCCTAACCTTAACCTGAGGTCCCAGAACACCTTACATTGCTCCTTGCGCCTTTCCCCAGGACATCGTCATCAGTGATCTGATGAAGAAGCTGGACATCCTGGGCGATAACGCCGTAAGTGTATGTCG
This sequence comes from Syngnathus scovelli, assembly GCF_024217435.2. Classification (NCBI taxonomy): domain Eukaryota; kingdom Metazoa; phylum Chordata; class Actinopteri; order Syngnathiformes; family Syngnathidae; genus Syngnathus; species Syngnathus scovelli. The sequence continues at coordinate 385,686 of NC_090852.1, read as the reverse complement.
AACTCCTTATGTTCGCACTCCACGAGACTCGGCGGCTCAAATGTGACTTTTGGAAGGCTTTGCGCTGAAAGAAGCTTGTTGACGCTGTGCCTTTGGGCTCTTGCAGAATCTCACCAACGAGGAGCAGGTGGTCGTGATTCACGCCAGGACCCTTCCCACCCTAGCCAAGACGGTAACGCGCACGTTCACGCGCGCTCTCGCTTATTCTGCTTATGTGACAGCAGCCTTTCCTCAGTGGTTAGAATACATCAAAGTGACCAAGTCAGCACTTCAACAGAAGATGTTGGACATTGAAAGTGAGAAGGTAGACAGACACGCAACATCAGCCAAGGGGAACTCGGGGCAATGTGCCCCAACAATTCTGACCTTGAGCTGTGTTGTGCTAGGATATGTTCTGCAAGCAGAAGGGCTACCTGGATGAAGAGTTGGACTTCAGGAAGTGTTCCATGGACCAGGCTCATAAGGTAAGCCGCCCTCAAATCTCCCGCCGGACCACTGATGGACGAGGATTGCAGCCCAGAGGATCATGGAGCTGGAGGCCATGTTGTACGAGGCGCTACCGCAGCGGGACTGCCCCGCCACGGACGGCGAAAAAGCCAGCCACGCTGGCGTGAATGACGTGCTGACGGCGGATCAGAGACAAGAGCTTAGGAGCGCCGTGGACCAATGGAAGCGAGCCCTGATGTGGGAGTTGAGGGAGCGCGACGCTTGCATCCTCCAAGAGAGAATGGATCTGCTGCACAGCGCGCAACAGGTTAGGGCCCAAAGCCAGCCCGGCACTTACTTGCACTTACTGGCTTTTGAAGGCTACTTTCCATTTTTCCGTCCTAGAGGAACAAAGAGCTGAAAGAATTCATCGAAGCTCAGAAGAGACAAATCAAACAATTGGAGGAGAAGTTTCTGTTTCTCTTTCTAGTCTTCTCCTTGGCCTTCATTCTGTGGCCCTAACACCAGCTGGTGAGTGAGCTCCAGCGGCACCGCACTCGACACCTCCGATACACTGCCAGCCGGTCTCAGACGTTGGCAGACGCTCCGATGCCGACGTATACGCCCCGCCACGGTGACAGAGGCACCGCGTCACACCGGCGCTCATCCAATCAGAAGGCAGGAAAGGCAAATTCACATGCAGGGCACTCTTGAACCAGAAGAGAGCGCCACAAAAAACGGTTGTTGCCCCAAACGCGCACTAAAAAGGGTCAGAATAACAAGAGTCCCACCGGCCACCCGGGGCCACCCGTCCATCCATTTCTTCAGGGGGGGAAAAATTGGAGTCACCGGTGAGTACATTTTGCATTTAGCTCTGCTTTTCTGCTTCTGTCTTCAAGTGTGTGGCATCCTGCGACCAAAGATTCAGCCAACCCCAAAGCGGTTGACCTCAACGTCCCACCACCATTCCTACCAGAGCAGGTGACGTGATGCTTTGGACATCCTTCCGTCTCAGATGCCCAAAAGTACTCTTTGCCACATCTGCGGCAATACGGTGTCTTTTCAAAGGTGCAAATAAATCCAGCGTGGGCGGAACACGCACGTCTTCGGTTTTTCCCGCTTTGTTTGTGTGACAGCTGTTGTGAAAATTTTATACAAATAAAGTTGTATAGTACAGGTTTGGCCAAGCCGCAACTCCCGAACCGCATGCGGCTCTTTGCTTGGATTCATGCGGCTCTTTTTTGTTCAAACAAAAAAAAAAACACCTGAAAAATATTGTTTACTGGTATTTGCATCCATAGAATGATTATAGATGATCTAATGCACAAGTGTGCCTTCTTTCTTATTCACGTTGTGTGCTGTCATACTTTCCTGCAGAACGTGAAAGTAGCTAAAAGTTTTCACGCAGGTGCGCTTAACGAGGGTCACTTGGAAAGCATGTTGGAACGCGGCCCCGAGGACGAGAGCGTGACACCTGTGACCTTTGACCATGATATTTCCCTAATAAAGTGGCCTGTTATTAGATACACTTGAAAATGGCGGTGTACTTAATGGAGTGTCCGTGTGAGTCTCTCGTTAAGTGCACCTGCGTGAAAACTTTTAGCTCCTGCGGAACGTGAAAGGAGCTAAAAGTTTTCACGCAGGTGCGCTTAACGAGGGTCACTTGGAAAACATATTGGAACGCGGCCCCTAGAGGACTGGAGGTCGACACCCCTGGTTTAAGTGAAAAGTGCCACACCCGCCCTCACCCCCACCTCCTGATTGGCTGTTGGTTCTGTGACGTCACTTAGACACTCCATTAGGTACACGGCCATTTCCAGGTGTACCTACCTCACTTGGACACTAGATGGTGCCACACCCGCCCTCAACCCCACCTCCTGATTGGCTGTCCTCCCCAAATCTGGTCACCCTACAACAGGGGTGTCCAAGTCCAGTCCTCGAGGGCCGCATTCCTCCATGTTTTCCAAGTTTCCCTCGTTAAACACACCTGATTCAATGATCAGGCTCCTGTAGAACGTGAGGATGAACTGATCATTTGAATCAGGTGTGTTTAACGAGGGAAACTTGGAAAACATGTAGGAATGCGGCCCTCGAGGACTGGATTTGGACACCCCTGCCTTACACTGAGTGCCAAAAGTCCCAATGATCGTGAGCAGCAGGGGGGGGGGGCATTTCAACCCCTTACACTGAGTGCCAAGCAGGGAAGAAACGGGTATCATCGTTATAGTCGGCAGGGGTTTGAACCCACAACCTCCCAATCTCAGGGCGGACACTCTCCTCTTAGGCCACTGAGCTGGTAAACACGTGTATCGTAGTATAACACATAGTCGTTTTTAAATAACGTGTATACCTGTATACGCCTACATATTGTTATCCAATATATCTACTGCAATTTCACATTAGATTGCTGGTTTGAAATTTGCTTTTAATATTATTTTTAATCAACATTTATGTTAAAACTTGTATGGCGTCTTATTCCTTGTATTTATATTCGCCAATTAAAACACAAAAATCAGACATTTGGTTAACTGCTCTATATGACAATATGTGTAGGTACACTACACGAGGTTAAAAAAAAAAGACAATAAATAAATAAAGGGTTAATTGCACAACAAAAGCACTTCCTCGCACCTGGGATCGAACCAAGCTCTTGCCGAGTCACTAACCAGTCGGCTATTTCGAAAGGCAGTCCACAATAGCTTGCACTGTTTTGTACGAGCGATGTGTATTCCAGTTCTTTTAAGTGAACTGAATCTTTAGAATCGGTTCACTCAAAATATTTGTTCAAAAGAATCGTTCACCAAATCGTTCGCTACACTTTATTTATTTTATTATTTTTTTATAGTAGTTTTTAAATAACGTGTATACCTATGTACGCCTAAATATTGTTATCCAATATATCTACTGCAATTTCACATTAGATTGCTGGTTTGAAATTTGCTTTTAATATTATTTTTAATAAGCATTTATGTTAAAACTTGTCTGCTGTTTTATTCCTTGTTTCTTTATTCGCCAATTAAAACATAAAAACAAAATTCTCAGTGGGACGAAAAAACTTTTCCATCCATCCATTTTCTGAACCGCTTAGTCCCCACAAGGGTCGCGGGCATGCTGGAGCCTATCCCAGCCATCATCGGGCAGTAGGCGGGGGACACCCTGAACCGGTTGCCAGCCAATCGCAGGGCACACAGAGACAAACAACCATTCGCACACGCACTCACACCTAGGGACAATTTGGAGTGATCAATCGGCCTACCAAGCATGTTTTTGGGATGTGGGAGGAAACCGGAGTGCCCGGAGAAAACCCACGCGGGCTCGGGGAGAACATGCAAACTCCGCACAGGGAGGGCCGGAGGTGGAATCGCACCCGCACCCTCCCAACTGTGAGGCGGACGTGCTACCCAGTGCGCCACCACGCCGCAAAAAACTTTTATCTAATCTCTAGCTCTAACCCTAACCCTAGCACTAACCCTAACCCTAGCTCTAACCCTAACCCTAGCTCTAACCCTAACACTAGCTCTAAACCTAATTCTAGCTCCAACCCTAACTTCAAACCTAACCCTAGCTCTAAAGAAGTGTATCGTTATATGGTTACACGAGCAACTGTGTTGCAAATTTTCTATGATAAAAGTTTTTTCGTCCCACTGAGATTCGAACCCGGGTCGCTGGGGTGAAAGGTTGGTTTAGGTTCTGGGTGCATTTTTAATTTTATTGCTTAAATCGCATTTTCTCGACGAGCTGAGCACGTTTTCTGAAATGTGCTCCTCCCGTCACTCTGGTTGGGTGCGCATAGTAAAAAGTGCTCTTGGCAGCTACAGAGTGCCGCGTTGACCACTGCGCATGAAGAAATAACCACCTGCAACGTTTGGTTTAGGTTTTAGGTGCATTTTTAATTTTATTGCTTAAATCGCATTTTCTCGACGAGCTGAGAACGTTTTCTTAAATGTGCTCCTCCCGTCACTCTGGTTGGGTGCGCATAGTAAAAAGTGCTCTTGGCAGCTAGAGAGTGCCGCGTTGACCACTGCGCATGAAGAAATAACCACCTGCAACGTTTGGTTTAGGTTTTAGGTGCATTTTTAATTTTATTGCTTAAATCGCATTTTCTCGACGAGCTGAGCACGTTTTCTGAAATGTGCTCCTCCCGTCACTCTGGTTGAGTGCGCATAGTAAAAAGTGCTCTTGGCAGCTAGAGAGTGCCGCGTTGACCACTGCGCATGAAGAAATAACCACCTGCAACGTTTGGTTTAGGTTTTAGGAGCATTTTTAATTTTATTGCTTAAATCGCATTTTCTCGACGAGCTGAGCACGTTTTCTGAAATGTGCTCCTCCCGTCACTCTGGTTGGGTGCGCATAGTAAAAAGTGCTCTTGGCAGCTAGAGAGTGCCGCGTTGACCACTGCGCATGAAGAAATAACCACCTGCAACGTTTGGTTTAGGTTTTAGGTGCATTTTTAAGTTTATTGCTTAAATCGCATTTTCTCGACGAGCTGAGCACGTTTTCTGAAATGTGCTCCTCCCGTCACTCTGGTTGAGTGCGCATAGTAAAAAGTGCTCTTGGCAGCTAGAGAGTGCCGCGTTGACCACTGCGCATGAAGAAATAACCACCTGCAACGTTTGGTTTAGGTTTTAGGTGCATTTTTAATTTTATTGCTTAAATCGCATTTTCTCGACGAGCTGAGCACGTTTTCTGAAATGTGCTCCTCCCGTCACTCTGGTTGGGTGGGCATAGTAAAAAGTGCTCTTGGCAGCTAGAGAGTGCCGCGTTGACCACTGCGCATGAAGAAATAACCACCTGCAACGTTTGGTTTAGGTTTTAGGTGCATTTTTAATTTTATTGCTTAAATCGCATTTTCTCGACGAGCTGAGCACGTTTTCTGAAATGTGCTCCTCCCGTCACTCTGGTTGGGTGCGCATAGTAAAAAGTGCTCTTGGCAGCTAGAGAGTGCCGCGTTGACCACTGCGCATGAAGAAATAACCACCTGCAACGTTTGGTTCAGGTTTTAGGTGCATTTTTAAGTTTATTGCTTAAATCGCATTTTCTCGACGAGCTGAGCACGTTTTCTGAAATGTGCTCCTCCCGTCACTCTGGTTGAGTGCGCATAGTAAAAAGTGCTCTTGGCAGCTAGAGAGTGCCGCGTTGACCACTGCGCATGAAGAAATAACCACCTGCAACGTTTGGTTTAGGTTTTAGGTGCATTTTTAATTTTATTGCTTAAATCGCATTTTCTCGACGAGCTGAGCACGTTTTCTGAAATGTGCTCCTCCCGTCACTCTGGTTGGGTGGGGATAGTAAAAAGTGCTCTTGGCAGCTAGAGAGTGCCGCGTTGACCACTGCGCATGAAGAAATAACCACCTGCAACGTTTGGTTTAGGTTTTAGGTGCATTTTTAATTTTATTGCTTAAATCGCATTTTCTCGACGAGCTGAGCACGTTTTCTGAAATGTGCTCCTCCCGTCACTCTGGTTGGGTGCGCATAGTAAAAAGTGCTCTTGGCAGCTAGAGAGTGCCGCGTTGACCACTGCGCATGAAGAAATAACCACCTGCAACTTTAGGTTTTAGGTGCATTTTTAATTTTATTGCTTAAATCGCATTTTCTCGACGAGCTGAGCACGTTTTCTGAAATGTGCTCCTCCCGTCACTCTGGTTGGGTGCGCATAGTAAAAAGTGCTCTTGGCAGCTAGAGAGTGCCGCGTTGACCACTGCGCATGAAGAAATAACCACCTGCAACTTTAGGTTTTAGGTGCATTTTTAATTTTATTGCTTAAATCGCATTTTCTCGACGAGCTGAGCACGTTTTCTGAAATGTGCTCCTCCCGTCACTCTGGTTGGGTGCGCATAGTAAAAAGTGCTCTTGGCAGCTAGAGAGTGCCGCGTTGACCACTGCGCATGAAGAAATAACCACCTGCAACGTTTGGTTTAGGTTTTAGGTGCATTTTTAATTTTATTGCTTAAATCGCATTTTCTCGACGAGCTGAGCACGTTTTCTGAAATGTTTTCCTCCTGTCACTCTGCTTGGGTGCGCATAGTAAAAAGTGCTCTTGGCAGCTAGAGAGTGCCGCGTTGACCCCTGCTGTCACGTCTCGCCCCCAACTGCTCCACTATGTGTCTGTTGTCTTGGTTTGTGTCTGTGTGCTCGCCCCTTCCCTCCTGTGTGCCCATGATCAGTGTGATTGTTCCCACCTGCCTCTCGTTACCTGTCGTGTATAAAAGTCCTGTCTGCCCCGCTCTCCCTGTCGGATCATTGGTATTGGTTTTGGTTTTGGTTTTGGTTGCTGTCGTTCGGTGTTGTCGTACTGTCTGGATGCCGTCATGTCCTGTTGTCTTCTTGTTTCACGTCCCGGTCAGTCAGTCAAGTTATTGTTTGTTAAGTCATGTCAGTTTGCCTTTTGAGTTGCTTCAATAAACCCTGGTCCAAGCTGCACTTGGTCGTCCTGCTCCATGCTCCACACCAGATCGTGACAGAATGATCCGACCATCACAGCGGCCAGCGCTTGGACCACCCTTCACCACCAGCTCCCGCTGCGACGCCTAAAACCTAAACCAAACGTTGCAGGTGGTTATTTCTTCATGCGTAGGTGTCACGGTCGGGTGGAGCATGGAGCAGGACGACCAAGTGCAGCTTGGAACAGGGTTTATTGAAGCAACTCAAAAGGCGAACTGACATGACTTGGGTTAGGGTTAGGGGTTAGGGGTTAGGGTTAGGGTTAGGGTTAGGATTGCGGTAGGAGCCCCCCCTTCCTGTTGGAAGCAGGGGCAAAAGCACGGTCCATCCATCCAGCACACCTCCCAGCTCCCAGCCCAGGGTTCTGATGAGCAAAGCGGCGGCGTCGGCCATAGTGGACCGTGGTCCAACCTTGCTCCATGGCTGGAATTCGCCTTTGTTATATATATAATAAATTTGTTTTCATAAAAAAAAAATTGTTTTTAATATGGTTGTTTTTATTGAAATAGTTTTTAATAAAATTTCTTTTGTTAGATTTTGTTTGGCCAATATATAATGTAAGTGTGCCTTGACAACGTTTCGGCCGCTAGGGCCTTCCTCAGGTCTGGCACACAAACAAACAAAAAAAATGAAATTGATGATGATATCCACTGTTTGTAATTGCTGCTGAGTTGTTTTCTCTTTGCTCTCTCTCCACGCACTGAGCGTCTGTTGCGCCGCGCGTCCTTTTATAGTCTCTGTTTGGTTAGAGTTTCTATTTTCAAATTTTAGTTTTTGTTTCTGACTTTTTCTTTTTTGGAAATAAAATTGGTTTTAGCCTCATTGAATGTTTTCCAATTACGATTTGATATTATGAATTATGATTTTGAATATTTTATTGTTTTGTTTTTTGTTTTTTGTTTTTTTATTTTTGTTTTTTAATTTTTTGTTTCTCATTTTTCTTACTGCAGGTAAGTAGATTATTCAGGTAGGTATTTACGTATATATTTTGTGAATTATAATTTTGAATTTTTTATTGTTTTGTTTTTGTTTTGTTTTTTAATTTTTGTTTCTCATTTTTCTTACTGCAGGTAAGTGGTTAGTTGAGGTAGGTATTTACGTATATATTTTTTTTGATTTTTGTCTTTTCTAATTTTTTAGGTGGGCATGGTCCGGGGACCAGAGGCGTGGTACCAATTTGAGGTAAGTATCCAAGGTAGGTATCTAAGGTAAGTGAGTACGAATTGATTTTAATAAATTTATCCTAATTATGTTAATTGAGCCTGCTGTTCGGAATTTCTGTTCCTAGTAGGACATAAAAAGGGAATTGGATTGAGGTAAGGATTAGGGTTAGGGGTTAGGGTTGGGGTTAGGGTTAGGGTTAGGGTTGGGGTTAGGGTTAGGGTTAGGGTTAGGATTGGGGGTAGGGTTGGGTGTTAGGACATGGAGTACGCCTAGGTCCCCCTTGGGTGGGGCTTAGAACGAAGATTATATCGAGGCCGAATGTCAGGGAGTTCTTCGAGCTCCCATTCAGTTGAATCATCGGATTCAGTTGACTCATCGGAGAAGGACCCGAGTTCAGGTTCCCCCAATGGGTCAATGATGGGGTCCAGATTGGGGTTCGGGTTCAGCACTCCGACCTCATATGAAGGGTTAGGGTTAGGGTTAGGGTTAGGGGTTAGGGTTAGGGTTAGGGTGGGAGCCCCCCCCCCTCCTGGAGGAGGGAAAGGCAAAAGCACGGTCCATCCATCCGGGATTCCAATCAGCCCCCAGCTCACGGTTCCGGCGGGCAACGCGGTGGCGTCGGCCATAGTGGACCGTCGTCCAACCCTGATCCATGGCTGTGGATCTAGAATTTGCCTTTGTTATATATTTAATAAAGTTGTTTTTTTTAAAAAAATAAAGTTTCTTTTTTGATTTATTCTGGCCAATATGCAATGTGTGCCCTGACAACGTTTCGGCTATCTCAAGCCTTCATCAGGTCTGGCACACATGTATTATATGAAAAAGTATTTTTGTTTTGTAAGGTGCAGCAATGTGTCTTGCTTGCAGTCCAAATTCGCACTAAAGGCTCTTTGCCTTGCGGATTCCTTTTATACCCTCAGCTCGGTTGAAGTTTTAAATCTTTTTTGTTTTTCGAAATTTCGTTTTAGAAATGTAACATGTTTTAGCTTATATTTGCATTTTCCAATTAATTTTCATAATTAAACTAGCCTTCATATTGGGTTCAAACAAAATAATTATAATTTGATCAACTTGGAATTGGTATTGTAGAATAATGTAAACATACTAATTTTGTTTTTTGTTTTTTAATGTTTTTTAATTGTTTTTTTTATGTTTTTTGATGTATTTTGTTTTTCAAGTAGATGTGGTCTAGGATCTCGGATTGCTGTTCAAACTACAGGTAAATAATACATAGGTAGGTGGATTATATATGTGTATTGGGTTTTTGCAAATTTGTAATTATATTATTGAAAACATTTGGTGACTTTTGTTCATATTTTTGTTATTCCGTTTTGTCAATTTTTTCTGCTTTTTTTCAGGTGGGCGTGGTCCGGGGACCAGACGCGTGGTTCCAATTGGAGGTAAGTCAAAAGTCAAAGTCAAAGTCTCCTTTATTGTCAATTCCTCCGCATGTCAAGACACACAAAGAGATCGAAATTACGTTTCTCACTATCCCAGGGTGACAAGACAGAGTTCACAACGCACATACAAGTAAACAACACAGGAAAAATAACACAAGAAGTCAACATCAATGAACAATAAGCGTGATAGCACGCTAGCCGCTCCCGATGCACAGCAGAGTCCGGTAAGATGACAGTCAACCAGGCCACTGTGAACACGAGCACACAGCAGGCACGCACTGTCCGGTTCGTGGATCCTATCAGACGAACGCAACCCATCTTGTCGCGAACGAACGTACGCCAGGAGAATGGAACGCTGGGCGAGCTGGGTTGGCCGCAAGCCTGGCCCGACGTCTCCGTGCTGGCCCCTCTTCTGCTGCTTCGCAGACCCACTGCCGACGCATCCCAACAATGCTCCAGGACAGAGCAGTCCGAGCTCACGACACAGTCCAACCGGGGGAGGAAGAGCAGGCCAGTCCGGCGTCGCTCCATGACGAAGCAGTCCGAGCGCCCTTAATCTCTCCGCACCAAAGTCCAGAACGCCATAAAATCCACTTCCGCCGATGTTGAGCAGAACATGCCCGCCGCACTAGTAGCACGACGTATCACACGAGACGAACACACACAAAACTGCCGGACAAACACTCAGTAAACACTCACACAACACCGAACGGGACAGAAAGTGGCCGCTGCGTGTGCATCAGGTAGGTATTAGATGTAAGTGGGTCTAAATAAAATAAAACCAATTTGTCCTAATTATGTTAATTGTCCTACTGTTTGGAAGTTATGTTCCTGGTGGGACGTAGATAGGGACTGGGATTGGGGTATGGGTTGGGGTTGGGGTTAGGGTTGGGGTTGGGGTTGGGGTTAGGTTTAGGGTTGGGGGTAGGGTCAGGGTTGGGGTTAGGGTTAGGGTTGAGGGCAGGGTTAGGATTGGGGTTAGGGGACAAAGCCCGACTCCCTTGTGTAGACACCCCTCTTGGGCGGTCCTGGTGGGGAGGGAAGTGGCTGGACTTACTGGCCACCACTGCGATCTTCCTCTGCGGGCGTAGGGACACTGTCAATTTTGGGGTTTGGATCTCAACCACTTCCCCTGGCTCCGAATCTTGGGTCTTCTTTTTGGCGACAGGTGTGAGTCTAGGTCGCTGTGGGAGCGGAGTGGGAGCGGGAAACCGCAGCTCCAGGTTAGGGTTTGGGATAGGGATAGGGTTAGGGTTAGGGTTAGGGTTGGGGTTGGGGTTAGGGTTAGGGTTGGGGGCGAGAATAGGACTGGGGCCAGGAGTAGGATGGGGGTCAGGGTTGGGATCGGAGCGCGGCAAGTCTTCCAGAAAGTCCAAAATCTCGTTCTCAACCTCCGAAATTGTGCCTGGTAGTAGGCGTGGAAAATTTCGCTTGGCCCAACCAACCGCCACTTGGAAAGCAGCCTCCCATTCTAGATTGTTGTCTTGGAGTGCAAATTCCATGTCGGACCGGCAGAACGGTAGGTGGGACTCGTAATGACGTTTGAGGATCTGGCAGGTGGTCTTGCCCCAGGTCTTGGCATTGTCCACAATGTCCCGCACAACCCCGCTATCTAGGGTTAGGGTTAGGGTTAGGGGTTAGGGTTAGGGTTGGGGTTGGGGTTAGGGTTAGGGTTAGGGTTAGGTATTTTGAGTTTTACTCGCTAAACCTTCCCCAAAGGGTCCGCCGACCCTGTCGGTTAGATAGAAGGCAACGGAAGGCACGGGCCTACGCATGTCTCACCAGTAAACCTCGCCGTACCAGGTCACATAAAATCTGGATTGGATACGAAGGACGGCGAAGTGAGACTGCACCTCTGCCAGAACCTCCCCCGAGTACCTGAGGCGCCACCCAGGTCTTCGGCCAGCAAGATGGAAATACAGTGAAAAGCGACAGAAAGGTACAGACCTATGAGACTACCCTTGTCTTACATTGTGTCTATTAACTCTTAGTTGTGTTTGAACTAATATCATTTTTTTATTATATATTGTTTTAAAACCAACCGTTTCGTTTACAAAGAGTCCCATTAAGTCGTCCTTGTTGTGGGTAATTTGAACGTCATAATTTTGTAGACACTTCATCAGTAGTGGACCTTGGGGTCACAGAGTGTTTCGGCCATTATCACCAGACACCCTCGCCCAAGGGAGGCCCCGCCGGGGTTGATCGAGCCCCGGAGTGTGTCTACCTAGTCAATTAAAATTACAGTTATTTGTCAAGTCAACTGCCCAGCTTTAACGCAGACAGAAAAGATCAATAGGTCAGTCTTTGCATTTTTTAATTTATTGATTCATTGAATTTAAACCATCATTACGTATGTTTGTATTTAACTCAATGTTATAATATTTCATTTAAGTTTCTGGCAAAGCTTATCAGCATAATTGGAGGTCTGCCTGTAGTCCAATTGTGATTTAAAAACCGTTATACCATTAAAACCACGCAAATAATATTTTTATCAAAGGGACTGTGTTCGCATCGTCTGATGATCTGACATTTATCAACCGGAATAGTCTTACCTTAGGAGATTGTCATTCCCAGCGCCACTTCCTTGGTTCACGGTGTCACTGTCAATGGCAAATTCCCATGAGCCTCAGCGAAGTGTCACGGCGGCTCGTCAACCAATCCCATCTCTAAACCTATCTAACAACGTGATAAGCACTAAATAAAGTTATATAAAACACATTTGTGCCGTTTAATTGTGTTGACTGTTCCCCTGCAACCGCAAATTTAATTCGCAACAGCATATTTGGAAATAAATCGATTAACGCAAATCGCGGCTATTTAGCATTAGCACGCCGAAAATCCCCGAAGTCCATGCCAAGTATCCCAACGGCTTCCGTACCACAAATATTTTCCAAAACTCTTACCACAAAGTGTTAAAAAGTGAATAAACTTCCATTAAGGTCATTGGTCTTATTCAAATGTGTTAACCGGTCCCATTTATCCGTAAATTCAATTGCTAACATTAATGAGATCGCATATTTGGGACGAAATCGCTCTTCCTCCTTCTTCTTCTCTTTTCTTTTTTGGCGTATCGCCACTAACGTCGTGAGCATTAGCAACCCGGAAGTACTCACAAGCCCTCGCACTAGCAACCCGGAAGTACCTATAACCCCTGCAAAATGTCATAGTGGACCCCGTTAACCGATAATATTATTAAAATTACCCATCCCAGTGATAATAACAGAATACATTTCGATTGCTATTGTTAACTCGCACTACCCGGTCACTATTGTCCGTAAATCCACTCGCCCACCACAATAATAAAACCGTGCAATTAAAACGAAATAGCCATGCGCGTCAAGTGGCTAGTAAACGTTAGCCAAGCCGGAAGTATCCGTTGTCATGGCAACCAACTGTCCCCAAGCGTATTTATTACAATATCCACCCCAAAAGCGATAAAAATCAAACAAAATGTTAAAAAACAATTTACCGTATTTGCCGGTGTACAGGTCGACTCGGTGTATAAGTCGACCCCCTAAAATTCGACGGAAATTTTCGATTTTATGATATATCCTTTGTATAAGTCGAGCTCAATTGTTGCATTATATTAAACTTCAAAATTCAATATGCGAAATTTATTGACGAAATGTGTTCAAATTCCGGGAGGCCGTGCGCATGCGGCTGTTTATAAGCACCGCGCAGGAGATCGCGGCCGGCGAGCTCGCGCACGCCGCCCGGCACCAACGGGAGGTCGGAAATAGCTCCAAGCCGAGCGGATCGGCACTTTATAAGCACCGCGCAGGAGAGCGCGGCCGGCGAGCTCGCGCACGCCGCCCGGCACCAACGGGAGGTCGGAAATAGCTCCAAGCCGAGCGGATCGGCACTTTATAAGCACCGCGGAGGAGATCGCGGCCGGCGAGCTCGCGCACGCCGCCCGGCACCAACGGGAGGTCGGAAATAGCTCCAAGCCGAGCGGATCGGCACTTTATAAGCACCGCGGAGGAGATCGCGGCCGGCGAGCTCGCGCACGCCGCCCGGCACCAACGGGAGGTCGGAAATAGCTCCAAGCCGAGCGGATCGGCATTTTATAAGCACCGCGCAGGAGATCGCGGCCGGCGAGCTCGCGCACGCCGCCCGGCACCAACGGGAGGTCGGAAATAGCTCCAAGCCGAGCGGATCGGCACTTTATAAGCACCGCGCAGGAGATCGCGGTGCCTCATTGGACTTCCAGCGGGCCGCGCACTCGCGCACGCCGCACGGTTCAAATTTTCTAAGTGCAACGCACAATGAGATGCATGAGAAACGGCCTTGGTTACCATCACATTTGAAGCGATGAATACGAAGTTAAATTTTATGACTCGGTGTATAAGTCGAGGTCGATTTTTTTCGGTCGATTTTGGATCGAAAAAGGTCGACCAATACACCGGCAAATACGGTAATACTATCTATTAGCGTTTTCCCCACTTATTTATTTCTACATGTAAAAGATAATAATAACCAATTAGTGATTCTATCCAACTAAGCCCTGTTTGCCAGACAGCTATTTTCTATGGCGCCCTCATGTGTACTCTCCCGGCCTCTATCTTCTCTTTTAGTCTGGAAAGAGAACTCCCTTAGAATTTTGTTCGAGTTAAGAATAGTCTGATTAAAGTTTAGACTTTTCTTTTTTTATTGTGGTCAACATTAAAAAAAAGAGAGATAGAGAGAGAGAGAGAGAGAGAGAGAGAGAGAAAGAGAGAGAGAAAAAGAGAGAGAAAAAGAGCGAGAGAGCGAGAGAGGGAGAGAGGGAGAGAGAGAGAGAGAGCGAAAGAGAGAGGGAGAGAAAAAGAGAGAGCGAGAGAGAGAGAGAGAGGGGGGTTAGGGTCAGGGTTAGGGTTAGAGAGAAAGAGAGAGAGAGAGAGAGAGAGCCAGAGAGAGAGAGAGAGAGAGAGAGAGAGAGAGAGAAAAGAGAGAGAGAGAGAGAGAACGAGAGAGAGAGAGAGCAAGAGATAGAGAGAGAACAAAAAATTGTCCTAACCAGGTTGGAAAAGTTCCCTCTCTGCGCCATTTTTATTCTAGCCAAGAGCGAGAAAATGAGAATTAGAGAAGTATAAAAGAGAGAGACCACGGATAGGCACTGGGAAATGAAACCATTTCAACCAAAACCCTGGGGTTTCTGACCCCACACATGGTCCTCTCCCTCTCCGACCCTTGACAGAAGGGGAGGAGGGACGGGAGGGAGAAGCTATTTACCAAGAAAGTAAGAGTTATAGAAAAATAAAGAAAAGAGAGATACCACGGAAAGGGAATGGGAAATGCGAGCATCTCAACCAAAACCCGCAAAGTATGCGACCCGATAATTTGGCTTAAGGTAAAACTGGGATGTCCGAAGGGCACTGGCTGGTTAGGGTTAGGGTTAGGGGTTAGGGTTAGGGTTAGGGGTTAGGGTTAGGGTTAGGGTTTTGTACCGGCGTCATTTTGCGCTAAATTTTGTTCATCTGTGTGGCCATCGACAACGTTTCGGCATCTTTTGTGCCTTCTTCAGGTCTGGCACACAGGAATTGATTCTAAATTTAGTTTAGTTCCATCACATGGGGAGCTGCTTCCTCCTCCACGGCCGCATCGAGACTGAGAGCTCCTGCTCCGAACGGTGCTTATATACACTCCTCCAAGTGGGCGGAGCCAGCGATTTGCGCTTGTTTCTTTAGCATAGTAACTTGTTTTCTTGCAGGCACCGATTGGGCGTGGATTTGTGATCTCCGGATTAGGTAAGTATATTTTTGTTTTGGGTAAGTATTTACTTTTAACTGCTTTTTTTGCTTTTTTTTTGTCCCAAATAATGCTTATTTGCAATTGTTTACATTCAAATTTGATAGGTATGCACATTTTTTTGTTTTGGGTGAGTATTGTGATTTTATTTGAGGTAAGTATTTACTTTTAACTGCCTTTTGGTCTCAAATAGTGCTTATTTGCAATTATTATTCAAATTTGTGTTTATGTTCAAATTTTGACTTGTTTATTTTCAAATTTTAACTTGCAGGTTGACGTTTTTGTCTTATCGGGAAATGGGGTCAGGTTAGGGTTAGGGTTAGGGGTTAGGTTAGGATGGGGGATAGGTTAGGATTAGGGCTGGGATAGGACCAGTTTAGGGGACAGCACACAGACGTAACAGGAGCTCGATGGAAACCGGAAACGTGGGGGGGGGCGCACTGGAGGTGGCACAGGCGAGTTAGGATTAGGTAAAGAGTTCCTCCCCCGAAGGAGAGGAACAAAAGCACGGTCCTACCATCCTGGCCCGCACCCCACAACCAGCTCCAGAGCATCCTGCCCGTTGCGGCCGCACCCGCCATGCTGGCCAGGACTAATTAGGGCTTAATAAAGATCGTTTTTGACCTTGAACACGTGTTTGTGCTTATTGTATGCTTGTTTTTGATTGTACTTTACCTATCCGGTCGCCTTTGTTATATAATGAATAAGTGAGTCTCGATTTGGCATGTAAGGGTTAGGGTTAGGGTTAGGGGTTAGGGTTAGGGGTTAGGGGTTAGGGTTAGGGTTAGGGTTAGGGTTAAGGGTTAAGGGTTAGGGTTAGGGTTAGGGTTAAGGGTTAGGGTTAAGGGTTAAGGGTTAGGGTTAGGGTTAAGGGTTAGGGTTAAGGGTTAGGGTTAGGGTTAGGGTTAGGATTAGGTAAAGA
Organism: Syngnathus scovelli; assembly: GCF_024217435.2. Taxonomy (NCBI): domain Eukaryota; kingdom Metazoa; phylum Chordata; class Actinopteri; order Syngnathiformes; family Syngnathidae; genus Syngnathus; species Syngnathus scovelli. The sequence goes on along the minus strand of NC_090852.1, from coordinate 369,606 downwards.
GTTCCTCCCCCGAAGGAGAGGAACAAAGGCGCGGTCCTACCATCCTGGCCCGCACCCCACAACCAGCTCCAGAGCATCCTGCCCGTTGCGGCCGCACCCGCCATGCTGGCCAGGACTAATTAGTGCTTAATAAAGATCGTTTTTGACCTTGAACACGTGTTTGTGCTTATTGTATGCTTGTTTTTGATTGCACTTTACCTATCCGGTCGCCTTTGTTATATAATTAATAAGTGAGTCTCGATTTGGCATGTAAGATTGACAGCTGCGCTTGCGTTCAACTAAATATTCGTACCTCGCACCTAATTCATCGACTCCCCTATCTGGGTGGAGCGAGAGCATCTTGCTCTGTGCGGCATCCATGCGCTCTCCTATCTGGGTAGAGCGTGGGTAAATTACTATTTGTTTCCAATTGGTTTTGTACCGGCGTCATTTTGCGCTAAATTTTGTTCATCTGTGTGGCCATCGACAACGTTTCGGCATCTTTTGTGCCTTCTTCAGGTCTGGCACACAGGAATTGCATCTAAATTTAGTTTAGTTTCATCACATGGGGAGCTGCTTCCTCCTCCACGGCCGCATCGAGACTGAGAGCTCCTGCTCCGAACGGTGCTTATATAAACTCCTTCAAGTGGGCGGAGCCAGCGATTTGCGCTTGTTTCTTTAGCATAGTAACTTGTTTTCTTGCAGGCACCGATTGGGCGTGGATTTGAGATCTCCGGATTAGGTAAGTATATTTTTGTTTTGGGTAAGTATTTACTTTTAACTGCTTTTTTTGCTTTTTTTTGTCCCAAATGATGCTTATTTGCAATTGTTTACATTCAAATTTGATAGGTATGCACATTTTTTTGTTTTGGGTGAGTATTGTGATTTTATTTGAGGTAAGTATTTACTTTTAACTGCCTTTTGGTCTCAAATAGTGCTTATTTGCAATTATTATTCAAATTTGTGTTTACGTTCAAATTTTGACTTGTTTATTTTCAAATTTTAACTTGCAGGTTGACGTTTTTGTCTTATCGGGAAATGGGGTCAGGTTAGGGTTAGGGTTAGGGTTAGGGGTAGGGTTAGGGTTAGGGGTTAGGTTAGGATGTGGGATAGGTTAGGATTAGGGCAGGGATAGGACCAGTTTAGGGGACAGCACACAGACGTAACAGGAGCTCGATGGAAACCGGAAACGTGGGGGGGGGCGCACTGGAGGTGGCACAGGCGAGTTAGGATTAGGTAAAGAGTTCCTCCCCCGAAGGAGAGGAACAAAGGCACGGTTAGGGTTAGGGTTAGGGTTGGGGTTGGGGTTGGGGTTAGGGGTTAGGGTTGGGGTTAGGGTTAGGGTTAGGGTTAGGATTATGGTGGGAGCCCCCCCCCTCCTGGAGGAGGGAAAGGCAAAAGCACGGTCCATCCATCCGGGATTCCAATCAGCCCCCAGCTCACGGTTCCGGCGGGCAACGCGGTGGCGTCGGCCATAGTGGACCGTCGTCCAACCCTGATCCATGGCTGTGGATCTAGAATTTGCCTTTGTTATATATTTAATAAAGTTGTTTTTTTTCAAAAATAAAGTTTCTTTTTTGATTTATTCTGGCCAATATGCAATGTGTGCCCTGACAACGTTTCGGCTATCTCAAGCCTTCATCAGGTCTGGCACACATGTATTATATGAAAAAGTATTTTTGTTTTGTAAGGTGCAGCAATGTGTCTTGCTTGCAGTCCAAATTCGCACAAAAGGCTCTTTGCCTTGCGGATTCCTTTTATACCCTCAGCTCGGTTGAAGTTTTAAATCTTTTTTGTTTTTCGAAATTTCATTTTAGAAATGTAACGTGTTTTAGCTTATATTTGCATTTTCCAATTAATTTTCATAATTAAACTAGCCTTCATATTGGGTTTAAACAAAATAATTATAATTTGATCAACTTGGAATTGGTATTGTAGAATAATGTAAACATACTAATTTTGTTTTATAATGTTTTTTAATTGTTTTTTTTAATGTTTTTTGATGTATTTTGTTTTTCAAGTAGACGTGGTCTAGGATCTCGGATTGCTGTTCAAACTACAGGTAAATAATACATAGGTAGGTGGATTATATATGTGTATTGGGTTTTTGCAAATTTGTAATTATATTATTGAAAACATTTGGTGACTTTTGTTCATATTTTTGTGTTATTCCGTTTTGTCAATTTTTTCTGCTTTTTTTCAGGTGGGCGTGGTCCGGGGACCAGACGCGTGGTTCCAATTGGAGGTAAGTATCCAGGTAGGTATTAGATGTAAGTGGGTCTAAATAAAATAAAACCAATTTGTCCTAATTATGTTAATTGTCCTACTGTTTGGAAGTTCTGTTCCTGGTGGGACGTAGATAGGGACTAGGATTGGGGTATGGGTTGGGGTTGGGGTTAGGGTTGGGGTTAGGTTTAGGGTTGGGGGTAGGGTCAGGGTTGGGGTTAGGGTTAGGGTTGAGGGCAGGGTTAGGATTGGGGTTAGGGGACAAAGCCCGACTCCCTTGTGTAGACACCCCTCTTGGGCGGTCCTGGTGGGGAGGGAAGTGGCTGGGCTTACTGGCCACCACTGCGATCTTCCTCTGCGGGCGTAGGGACACTGTCAATTTTTGGGTTTGGATCTCAACCACTTCCCCTGGCTCCGAATCTTGGGTCTTCTTTTTGGCGACAGGTGTGAGTCTAGGTCGCTGTGGGAGCGGAGTGGGAGCGGGAAACCGCAGCTCCAGGTTAGGGTTTGGGATAGGGTTAGGGTTGGGGTTAGGGTTAGGGTTGGGGGCGAGAATAGGACTGGGGCCAGGAGTAGGATGGGGGTCAGGGTTGGGATCGGAGCGCGGCAAGTCTTCCAGAAAGTCCAAAATGTCGTTCTCAACCTCCGAAATTGTGCCTGGTAGTAGGCGTGGAAAATTTCGCTTGGCCCAACCAACCGCCACTTGGAAAGCAGCCTCCCATTCTAGATTGTTGTCTTGGAGTGCAAATTCCATTACCTAACCCTAACCCTAACCCCTAACCCTAACCCTAACCCTAACCCCAACCCCAACCCTAACCCTAACCCCTAACCCCTAACCCTAACCCCTAACCCCTAACCCTAACCCCAACCTCAACCCCAACCCTAACCCTAACCCTAACCCCTAACCCCTAACCCCTAACCTTAACCCTAACCCTAAACCCTAACCCAAACCCCTAACCCCTAACCCTAACCCCCCACCCCTAACCCTAACCCCCCCCCAACCCTAACCCTTACCCTAACCCTAACCCCAACCCTAACCCTACATAACCCTAACCCTAACCCTAACCCCTAACCCCTAACCCTAACGCCTAACCCCTAACCCTAACCCCAACCCCAACCCCAACCCCAACCCTAACCCCAACCCTAACCCTAACCCTAACCCCTAACCCTAACCCCTAACCCTAACCCAAACCCTAACCCTAACCCAAACCCTAACCCCTAACCCTAACCCTAACCCCTAACCCTAACCCTGAAACAAAACAAAAAACAAAACAATAAAATATTCAAAATCATAATTCATAATATCAAATCGTAATTGGAAAACATTCAATGAGGCTAAAACCAATTTTATTTCCAAAAAAGAAAAAGTCAGAAACAAAAACTAAAATTTGAAAATAGAAACTCTAACCAAACAGAGACTATAAAAGGACGCGCGGCGCAACAGACGCTCAGTGCGTGGAGAGAGAGCAAAGAGAAAACAACTCAGCAGCAATTACAAACAGTGGATATTAGCATCAATTTCATTTTTGTTTGTTTGTGTGCCAGACCTGAGGAAGGCCCTAGCGGCCGAAACGTTGTCAAGGCACACTTACATTATATATTGGCCAAACAAAATCTAACAAAAGACATTTTATTAAAAACTATTTCAATAAAAACAACCATATTAAAAACAATTTTTTTTGATAAAAACAAATTTATTATATATATAACAAAGGCGAATTCCAGCCATGGAGCAAGGTTGGACCACGGTCCACTATGGCCGACGCCGCCGCTTTGCTCATCAGAACCCTGGGCTGGGAGCTGGGAGGTGTGCCGGATGGATGGACCGTGCTTTTGCCCCTGCTTCCAACAGGAAGGGGGGCTCCTACCGCAACCCTAACCCTAACCCCTAACCCTAATCCAAATCCCTCCCTGACTCCCAATAGGAAAAGAAATTCAACCTGTAAATCAAAAATTGGAAATTAAGAAGTCAAAAATTTGAACATAAACACAAAATTGAATATAAACTAAAAAGTGGTTGGAAGTAAATATTTACACTATCAAAAAACAATACTTACCTGATACAAACCTGAAAAAAGGAAACAAACACAAAATTGAATATAAACTAAAAGTGGTTGGAAGTAAATATTTACACTATCAAAAAACAAGACCTACCTGATACAAACCTGAAAAAAGGAAACACAGTTATACTTACCTATGCCGAGATCACATATTCACGCCCAATCGGTGCCTGCAAGAGAAAAAAACAGAAATACACAAGAGCGAAAACAACAAGTTAATAAGCTAAAAAGAGTAGATGGGAAATTATCCGGAACGAAACGCAAATTGCTGACATAAAACTATATAAGGACCGCTCAAAGCAGGAAACTCAGTCTCGATGCGGCCATGAAGGAGGAAACAGCTCCACATGCAATAAAACTAAATTTAGCTGCAATTCCCGTGTGCCAGACCTGAGGAAGGCACAAAAGATGCCGAAACGTTGTCGATGGCCACACGGAGGATATAAAAGGGAGCGCAAACTAGCGCCGATAGGAAAACAATTAGACGCAAAATTATAATTTACCCACGCTCTACCCAGATAGGAGAGTGCATGGATGCCGCACAGAGCAAGATGCTCTCGCTCCACCCAAATAGGGGAGTTGATGAATTAAGTGCGAGGTACGACTAATTTGAAAGCAAGTACAGCTGTCAATCTAACATGGCAAATCGAGACTCATTTATTACATATATAACAAAGGCGACCGGATAGGCAAAGTAAAATCAAAAACAAACAACAATTACAACACAAATACTTGTTTATTAAGCCCAATTTGGCCTGACCAGCATGGCTGGCGCAGCCACGACGGACAGGGTGCTCTGGGGCTGGTTGTGGGACGTGGGCGTGGATGGTAGGACCGTGCCTTTGCTCCTCTCCTTCGGGGGAGGAACTCCCTACATAATCCTAACTCGCCTGTGCCACCTCCACTGCCCCTCACGTTTCCAGTTTCCATTGAGCTCCTGCTGCGTCTGTGCGCTGTCCCCTAAACCGATCCGATTTCGTTGCATACGTCTTACAACAAAGTAGTGATATTGCAGTTGAATAGAAGTAACATATCCTATGAAAATATATTGTCAAACGCACCTCTTTCAATAAGGTGCCCCCGGCTTCCCGGTAACGGGTTTGTCTTAGCCGGGTTCGGAGATTCGTCCGTAATCTAACCACCCGTGTTAAATTAACTCCACCGGAATCAATCTAATTTCTGTACGACGCCAATCCCTCTCAAGTCACCCGAAGCTCGAGCCGAGTAACTCAATTCGAGGCAAGACTTCGAAGTGACCGCATCGTATTGATGGCTCCCCGCTAATGTTTGAAGTTCTTATTATGTTACGGATATTTTTAGATGTCTTTGTTAAGACCTCAGGGATTCGTTTGTATAGCGCGCTAGTTTTGCCGAAGTAAATGTTGATATGGGTCCGTTCCACTTGGTCGCTCATGCAGCGAGCCGACCAACTTGTTTATTCGAAAGAGAATCGAATTAATAAAAGTGTGACAATAATAGCATTTAAGAAGAAAATTAATGCACTTTATATTATTAATTCTAACTTCTTATATGTAAATCTAGCACTTAACTGTCGGAGTGCTTCACCCCACTTGATTGCTTTAAAAAGAGTAACAACTTTCTTAAAACGAATAAAAATGTCTTACTCTATTTAGATTTGCCCAGTAATTAATTTGGAAGGCAAGTCTATTTTTCGATCGTGTCCTGTTTAACTTTTGACGCGGCCCGACAAATTTAGGAACTGGGCCGCACCCGACGGACAATCGAAATACTTTTATCCTTCACCAATTCTAATAATCTATTTTAACCATCGTCGTTATTTTATTTAGAGGAAGTAAATTTTCAAACGAATTCACTTTTAACGAAATTCACCCTTCCCTTAAATATCTACGAAAGTTATTTAATTCTCTAACATGTTCGGAGTTACGTTTTACGCGGCCCGTCAAAAGGGGGAACGGGCCTGCGCCCTTCAAATAATTAAATTACTTTGTTCTACACCAAACTAATAATCCAATTTAAACACTTCCGTTAATTTATTCAGACGAGCAAACTTTCAAACGAATTGAAATTCACTCGTGTCTCAAATAACTACGAAAGTTATTCAATTCTCTACAATTGTCACTATTCTCATAGTGGCGGGCCTCTTGATCAAATTCACTAACAATATTGCTTTAAGCTGTTATAGAATACATTTTTAGCCAAGCAAAGAAATCAAAAAGTAAAAATCACATTTGTGCTTCCATGTCTGACTCACAATCCGACACCGTGTTCCTGTTTTATTTCTATTTTAACTAGTTTAGTTTATTGTGGCCCATTTTTGGTCTCATGTTTTGGTCTGCCGCCATCTTTTGGACAAATTTGGAATTTCAGCTCTGCCAATTTATTCCTGTGAACAATCCATATTTTACCATTTGCACCACCTTTACCCCCCATGTTACATGACAATATATATACATATACTATATATATATATATATATATATATATATATATATATATATATATATAAATAAGTACAAAGTGCAGCAGTGATAATTATGCAATAGTGCAAGTAGGCATAACAGTATTCAAGAGTGTGCAGAGGAATGCTAAACCATGTATTAAACTTCTATTTAAAGGGTTTATACAAGTTCAGTAAAGTTGGTAGTGCGAGATAGTGCAAGATAGAGGTCCGTAGTGTCATAAAGTACAGTTCTGTGAATGTGTGATGCAGAGTTCAGTTTAGAGCTCAACAGTTCTAGTGTTCAACAGTCTGATGACAGCAGGGAAAAAGTTGTTGCAGAACCTGGTGGACCTGCAGCGGATGCTGCGAAACCTCTTCCCAGAGGGCAGCAGGGAGAACAGTCCATGGTGGGGGTGTGATGGGTCATGGATGATGTTACGGGCACGGGACATGCAGCGCTGAGATGAAATGTCCTGAATGGAGGGAAGAGGAACCCCTATGATCCTCTCTGCTGTCCTCACCACTCTCCTCACGTTCTTCCAATCGGAGGCGGTGCAGCCTCCACACCACACAGAGAGACAGCTTGTCAGAATGCTCTCTATGGTGCTCCTGTAGAACGTCCTCATGATGGGTGGGGGCAGGTGGGCTCTCCTCATCCTCCGCAGGAAGTACAAGCGCTTCTGTGCCCTCTTGACCAGTGCCGTAGTGTTCATAGTCCAGGTGAGGTCTTCTGTGATGTGGACCCCCAGGAATTTGGTGCTGCTGACCACCTCCACAGCTGAGCTGTTGATGATCAGTGGAGCGTGGTGAGGCTGTTTTTTCCTGAAGTCGACGATGATCTCCTTCATCTTCTCCACATTCAGGATCAGGCTGTTGTCTCTGCACCAGCCCACCAGCTGCTCCACCTCCTCTCTGTAGTCCAGGTCGTTGTTGTCTCTGATGAGCCCCACCACCGTTGTGTTGTCTGCGAACTTCACGATGTGATTGGTGGTGAACCTGGGGACGCAGTCGTGTGTCATCAGGGTGAACAGCAGGGGGCTCAGGACGCAGCCCTGAGGGGAGCCTGTGCTGAGGGTGATGACATCAGAGGTGTTCTGTCCGACCCGGACTGACTGAGGTCTGTTGGTGAGGAAGTCTAGCAGCCCAGTTGCGAAAGGGGGTGTTGAAGCCCAGGTGTTCCAATTTTCCTACCAGATGCTGTGGGATGATGGTGTTAAACGCTGAGCTGAAGTCCAGGAACAGCATCCGCACATGGGTGTTCTTCTCCTCCAGGTGAGCCAGGCTCAGGTGAAGAACGGAGGAGATGGCGTCCTGAGTGGAGCGGTTTTGCCGGTCGGCAAACTGGAACGGGTCAAATAATGGGGGGAGTCTGGAAACGATGTGACCTTTAAGCAGCCTTTCGAAGCACTTCATCATGACCGGAGTCAGTGCAACAGGTTGGTAATCATTAAATGAGGTGATTTGAGGTTTCTTCGGCACCGGAATGATGGAGGCAGTCTTAAAGCACGCTGGCACTGTGGCTTGGCCCAGCGAGGTGTTAAAAATGTCTGTGATGACCCCAGCCAGCTGACTTGCACATTCCCTGAACACACGCCCAGGAATGTTGTCGGGGCCAGGGGCCTTACGGGGGTTGACTCTCCTCAGGGTCTTACACATCGGCGGAGTCAAGGCAGAGTACCTCCTCTTCCTGATGGGGGACAGTTTTAACTGCTGGAGTGCCGTTTAGTGCCTCGAACCTCCCAAAGAAGTTATTTAGACCATTTAGAAAGTCAGCATCAACTTCACCCACCGGGGGGGTTGGGGGGGTGATTTGTAGTCTGTAATCGCCCGTATGCCTTGCCACATACTCCTGTTGTTGTTGGCATCGTGGAAACGATCCTGAATTTTTCGACTGCGGTCTCGCTTCGCTACCCTGATGGCACGGTTCAAGTTGGCTCTCGCTGTCCTCAGTGTCTCCTTGTCGCCAGACTTGAAGGCAGAGTTCCGCGCTCGTAGCGTTTGACGTACCTCCTCAGTCATCCAGGGTCGTTGGTTGCCCCGGGTGATGATATTCTTAGTGGTGCTGACGTCCTCGGTGCATTTGTTGATGTAGGCTGACACAGTCATGGCGCTCGTAGCGTTTGACGTACCTCCTCAGTCATCCAGGGTCGTTGGTTGCCCCGGGTGATGATATTCTTAGTGGTGCTGACGTCCTCGCTGCATTTGTTGATGTAGGCTGACACAGTCATGGCACACGCATGTCAAATCTACATCGGGAAAACTGGGAGGGAGGGAGGCAGGCAGGCAGGGAGGCAGGCAGGGAGGCAGGGAGGCAGGCAGGCAGGCAGGCAGGCAGGCAGGCAGGCAGGCAGGCAGGCAGGCAGGCAGGCAGGCAGGCAGGCAGGCAGGCAGGCAGGCAGGCAGGCAGGCAGGACGGCAGGCAGGCAGGCAGGCAGGCAGGCAGGCAGGCAGGCAGGCAGGCAGGCAGGCAGGCAGGCAGGCAGGCAGGCAGGACGGCAGGCAGGCAGGCAGGCAGGGAGGCAGGCAGTGTCTGTCTGTTGAGGTTTTCACCTTGTTCTTCTCCTGCTGAAGTTCCAACTGGACGTCCATCAGTTTGGCTCTCAGCTCGTCATTGGCGGCCTGAAGGGCGCCCGTTCACTCCGCCTTGGCCCGCCCTGCCGGAGCTCGTTTGGACATCTCTTACTCGAGTCTCGCCCGGTCGTCAGTCAGAGATCACAACATTTGTACCTGGAGAGCACAAACGCAGTGCTGTTTTCCACTGGCTTCGGACTCAACTTCAATCGGTACCGTAACTTACAACATCATAAACATAGATCTAGCTTGACTTATTCATTGAATAAATGCATTTAGTTCTTCAAAACTGCATCACGCAACATAGCGTGACCGAGACGGCCGTTATCCACCTGCGTGAAGTTATTTGGTGAAATGAATGAGATGTTTAAGACACCATCGTTCTGTCTCTATGTAGATGAAGGGAAATAATCGATTGCTGAAGGTCCAAAGGTGTTGTGATAAACAAATAAACATATTAGTGATTAGTGACATATTTGTGATAAACATATTAGGCAGGATAATCACATATGTTAACTTGACTGCCCACACTGTATTTATTTATGGTTATTTGTTAAATCGGGTACTGTTAGACATGAAATAGGAAGTGTTTAACATAAATGGACGACGAAAGGGGTACTCACCATTGTAGCTCCTGCTGGTCAATGATACGAGCCTCTTCTTGCAGTGGAACACATACAGCCAACAAACACCGTAGAACCTAAAGGAAGGAAATTAAACATTAACATTTAGCCTCAACCAACATTCACAGATACAACGCAACGCAAACTACACAAACGTAAATCTTTTTAAACACAATGAGTTGTACTTACCGTGTACGCTCTAGACGGTCCACTTGCAAGCAGAAAATAAAGATATTTCTGTTGATAATCGTCGTGTTTGTATCCGTTGTCTCGCTCAAGGCCATTGCGCCCACAGATTTGAATTTTGACGAGAGTTCAGCCTATTGACGTCATTTCCGCGGTGTAATACCCGCATATCTGAAACGGCAAAGTTAAGCGTAGAGTTAAATAAAGTTTTTAATCAACGCGATAATTTACAAACGTTGACCAGTCGAAATAATCGTCGAAATTTGGCGTCTGTGGCTGGAAGCAGACGCCGAGTTCGACGTTCCTCCCAAATGCCACACTCCCTCGCTTTTCAGGGCTACAAAAAAACATATTTTTCAAAACAATGAGTTGTAATTACCTTGTACGCTCTAGACGGTCAAGTTGCAAGCTGAAAACAAAAATATTTGTCTTGTTAGTCGTCGTGTTACTAACCGCTGTGTCTTGTTTGCCAGCATTGCCGCTTTCCTACTTCCTGTTGCAAGCCACGCCCACGGATTATAATTTTGCCGTGAGTTCCGCCTATTGACGTCATGTCCGCGTCGCATGACTGCGACGTAATATTATCTAAAACTGTTTGTGCGGCATGGCGTTGTTCTGTGCGGTATTGTGTTATTCTGTGCGGCGTCGTGTTGTTCTGTGCGGCGTAGTGTTGTTCAGTGCGGCGTCGTGTTGTTCAGTGCGGCATGTTGTTGTTCATTGCGGCATGGTGTTGTTCAGTGCGGCATGGTGTTGTTCAGTGCGTCATGGTGTTGTTCAGTGCGGCATGGTGTTGTTCAGTGCGGCATGGTGTTGTTCAGTGCGGCATGGTGTTGTTCAGTGCGGCATGGTGTTGTTCAGTGCGGCATGGTGTTGTTCAGTGCGGCATGGTGTTGTTCAGTGAGGCATGGTGTTGTTCAGTGCGGCATGGTGTTGTTCAGTGCGGCGTAATGTTGTTCAGTGCGGCGTAATGTTGTTCAGTGGGGCATGGTGTTGTTCAGTGCGGCATGGTGTTGTTCAGTGCGGCATGGTGTTGTTCAGTGCGGCATGGTGTTGTTCAGTGTGACATGATGTTGTTCAGTGCGGCATGATGTTGTTCAGTCCGGCATAATGTTGTTCAGTGCGTCATAATGTTGTTCAGTGCGGCATAATGTTGTTCAGTGCGGCATAATGTTGTTCAGTGCGGCATGGTGCTGTTCAGTGCGGCATGGTGTTGTTCAGTGCGGCATGGTGTTGTTCAGTGCGGCATTGTGTTGTTCAGTGCGGCATTGTGTTGTTCAGTGCGGCATTGTGTTGTTCAGTGCGGCATGGTGTTGTTCAGTGCGGCATGGTGTTGTTCAGTGCGGCATGGTGTTGTTCAGTGCGGCATGGTGTAGTTCAGTGCGGCATGGTGTAGTTCAGTGCGGCATGGTGTAGTTCAGTGCGGCATGGTGTTGTTCAGTGCGGGATGGTGTTGTTCAGTGCGGGATGGTGTTGTTCAGTGCGGGATGGTGTTGTTCAGTGCGGGATGGTGTTGTTCAGTGTGGGATGGTGTTGTTCAGTGCGGGATGGTGTTGTTCAGTTTGGCATGGTGTTGTTCAGTGCGGCATGGTGTTGTTCAGTGCGGCATGGTGTTGTTCAGTGCGGGATGGTGTTGTTCAGTGCGGGATGGTGTTGTTCAGTGCGGGATGGTGTTGTTCAGTGCGGCATGGTGTTGTTCAGTGCGGCATAGTGTTGTTCGGCATGGTGTTGTTCAGTGCGGCATGGTGTTGTTCAGTGCGGCATGGTGGTGTTCAGTGCGGGATGGTGTTCAGTGCGGGATGGTGTTGTTCAGTGCGGGATGGTGTTGTTCAGTGCGGCATGGTGTTGTTCAGTGCGGCATGGTGTTGTTCAGTGCGGCATAATGTTGTTCAGTGCGGCATAGTGTTGTTCAGTGCGGCATGGTGTTGTTCAGTGCGGCATGGTGTTGTTCAGTGCAGCATGGTGTTGTTCAGTGCGGCATGGTGTTGTTCAGTGCGGGATGGTGTTGTTCAGTTCGGCATGGTGTTGTTCAGTGCGGCATGGTGTTGTTCAGTGCGGCATGGTGTTGTTCAGTGCGGCATGGTGTTGTTCAGTGCGGCATGGTGTTGTTCAGTGCGGCATGGTGTTGTTAAGTGCGGCATGGTGTTGTTCAGTGCGGCATGGTGTTGTTCAGTGCGGCGTAATGTTGTTCAGTGGGGCATGGTGTTGTTCAGTGCGGCATGGTGTTGTTCAGTGCGGCATGGTGTTGTTTAGTGCGGCATGGTGCTGTTCAGTGCGGCATGGTGCTGTTCAGTGCGGCATGGTGCTGTTCAGTGCGGCATGGTGCTGTTCAGTGCTGCATGGTGTTGTTCAGTGCGGCATGGTGTTGTTCAGTGCGGCATGGTGTTGTTCAGTGCGGCATGGTGTTGTTCAGTGCGGCATGGTGTTGTTCAGTGCGGCATGGTGTTGTTCAGTTCGGCATGGTGTTTTTCAGTGCGGCATAATGTTGTTCAGTGCGGCATAATGTTGTTCAGTGCGGCATAATGTTGTTCAGTGCGGCATAATGTTGTTCAGTGCGGCGGGATGGTGTTCAGTGCGGCATGGTGTTGTTCAGTGCGGCATGGTGTTGTTCAGTGCGGCATGGTGTTGTTCAGTGCGGCATGGTGTTGTTCAGTGCGGCATGGTGTTGTTCAGTGCGGCATGGTGTTGTTCAGTGCGGGATGGTGTTGTTCAGTGCGGGATGGTGTTCAGTGCGGCATAATGTTGTTCAGTGCGGCATAATGTTGTTCAGTGCGGCATAATGTTGTTCAGTGCGGCATGGTGTTCAGTGCGGTATAATGTTGTTCAGTGCGGCATAATGTTGTTCAGTGCGGCATGGTGTTGTTCAGTGCGGGATGGTGTTGTTCAGTGCGGCATGGTGTTGTTCAGTGCGGCATGGTGTTGTTCAGTGCGGCATGGTGTTGTTCAGTGCGGCATGGTGTTGTTCAGTGCGGCATGGTGTTGTTCAGTGCGGCATTGTGTTGTTCAGTGCGGCATGGTGTTGTTCAGTGCGGCATGGTGTTGTTCAGTGCGGCATGGTGTAGTTCAGTGCGGCATGGTGTTGTTCAGTGCGGCATGGTGTTGTTCAGTGCGGCATGGTGTAGTTCAGTGCGGCATGGTGTAGTTCAGTGCGGCATGGTGTTGTTCAGTGCGGGATGGTGTTGTTCAGTGCGGGATGGTGTTGTTCAGTGCGGCATGGTGTTGTTCAGTTCGGCATGGTGTTGTTCAGTGCGGCATGGTGTTGTTCAGTGCGGCATGGTGTTGTTCAGTGCGGCATGGTGTTGTTCATTGCGGCATGGTGTTGTTCAGTGCGGCATGGTGTTGTTCAGTGCGGCATGGTGTTGTTCAGTGCGGGATGGTGTTGTTCAGTGCGGGATGGTGTTGTTCAGTGCGGCATGGTGTTGTTCAGTGCGGCATGGTGTTGTTCAGTGCGGCATGGTGTTGTTCAGTGCGGCATAATGTTGTTCAGTGCGGCATAATGTTGTTCGGTGCGGCATGGTGTTGTTCGGTGCGGCATGGTGTTGTTCAGTGCTGCATGGTGTTGTTCAGTGCGGCATGGTGTTGTTCAGTGCGGTATCGTGTTGTTCAGTGCGGTATCGTGTTGTTCAGTGCGGTATCGTGTTGTTCAGTGCGGTATCGTGTTGTTCAGTGCGGTATCGTGTTGTTCAGTGCGGTATCGTGTTGTTCAGTGCGGTATCGTGTTGTTCAGTGCGGTATCGTGTTGTTCAGTGCGGTATCGTGTTGTTCAGTGCGGTATCGTTGTGTGGTTCGTATTGTGTTGTGTTGTTCGTAATGTGTTGTGTTGTTCGTATTGTGTTGTTGGTATTGTGTTGTTCGTATTTTGTTGTGTTGTTCATATTGTGTTGAGTTGTTCATATTGTGTTAAGTTGTTCGTATTGTGTTGTGTTGTTCGTATTGTGTTGCCTCTAACACTTAGCTTCTAACACTTAGCCTCTAGCACCTAGAAGGTAAATAAATAGGAAGGAAGGACTCACCGGTGACGTCGTCGCCCACGTCCAAGCGTTGTACTTTGTATTTTCATCCTTCTGAAAGTGGAAAACATATAGCCAACAAACACCGTGGAACCTAAACGAATGAAAGAAAACTATCATTTGGCCACAACCAACATTCACAGATACAACACAATGTGACGTGCGGGGTTGAGGTTAAAGGTTGAGTGAAGGGCCCTCGTTTTAAACTACTTTTTTGAAAAGGAGTGGGAACAAGTAAGACGTATTTAATTTATTTATTGGGAAGTAGTAAGACTTATTAAATTTATTTAATCTACTTTTCTTCCCAGGCAAAATTTGATGTGCTGCAATTCCAAATTTCCAAAGTGAATGAAGGAATGAAATCTTTTAAATTATGATTTTGTATAAATACTAGGCATAAACACAAAATCTACGGCACAAAATGGGCAGACTTTACTTGTTTTAAAAGGACTGGTTACAAGACAGACTTTAATTTATTTAATGGGAAGAAGACACTATTTAGTTTAATTGATCTATTTTTGTTCCCTGGCAAAATTCGATTTGCTGCAATTCCAAATTTCCAAAGTGAATGAAGGAATGAAATCCTTTAAATTATGATTTTGTATAAATACTAGGCATAAACACAAAATCTACGGCACAAAATGGGCAGACTTTACTTGTTTGAAAAGGACTGGTTACAAGACAGACTGTTTTAATTTATTTAATGGGAAGAAGACTTATTTAGTTTAATTGATCTATTTTTGTTCCCTGGCAAAATTCGATTTGCTGCAATTCCAAATTTCCAAAGTGAATGAAGGAATGAAGTCGTTTAAATTATGATTTTGTATAAATACTAGGCATAGACACAAAATCTACGGCACAAAACGGGCAGACTTTACTTGTTTGAAGAGAAATGGTTACAAGACAGACTTTTCTGATTTATTTAATGGGAAGAAGACTTATTTAGTTTATTTAATCTCTTTTTGTTGCCTGGGAAAATTGGATTTGCTGAAATTGTATTTTGCCAAATCTTGACTTGAGACCTGATAGGAAGTATTAAACGCTCAGTTAAATCGATACAAGTTGGTAATAAGAGCGAGTAATGTTGGTTGAAGCGATGAATTAAGGTTGAAAGCAATTTAAATTATGACTTTGTATAAATACTAGATATTAACAGAACATCTACTGCGCAAAATGGGCAGAGTTTACTTGTTTGAGAAGGAGTGGCTTATTTAAGACTAAGATTTATTTAATCTGTTTGTTCCCAGGCAAAATTGGATGTGATGCAATTCCAAATTTCACCACATGATGGTGCCAAATTTTGACTTCATAGGACATATTCAACACTTAGCTTGTTATTATGTTCAAGGTAATCAGATTTGTTTATTATTCTAATGGCCTTTTCAAAACTATTCTGGATTACTACTTTGGATCTATTCTACATTACTTGGCAACAACATACTCTGTAACAGATTAGGCAGTATAATCACATATGTTAACTTGAGCGTGCCCACACTCAATCTACTTATCGTGATGTGTTAAATCAATTACTGTTAGACATTATTTGTCTGATAATCTACCAAATCTTTGAATTGAAGAATTTGTGATTTAATTAATAGCTTGTTGTTATGTTCAGGGTAATCAGACTTGTATATAATTCTAATGGCCTTCTTTTGAAAACTATTCTGAATTAAAACTTTGGATCTTATATTACTTTGCAACAATATACTCGGTGACAGATTAGGCAGTATAATCACATATGTTAACTTCAGTGCCCACACTGTATTTATGTATGGTTATTTGTTAAATCAAGTACTGTTAGACATGAAATAGGAAGTGTTTAACATAAATGCTATGGCTACTCACCATTGTAGCTCGCTCCTGGTCAATGATACGAGCCTCTTCTTGCAGTGGAAAACTTGCAGCCAACAAACACCGTGGAACCTAAAGGAATGAAATTAAACATTAACATTTCGCCTGGACCAATATTCACACGTACAACGCAACGCGGCTACACTTCTGCTAGCGCCTCAGCTACACGTTGCTATTACAAACGTA
This sequence comes from Syngnathus scovelli, assembly GCF_024217435.2. Lineage (NCBI taxonomy): Eukaryota > Metazoa > Chordata > Actinopteri > Syngnathiformes > Syngnathidae > Syngnathus > Syngnathus scovelli. The sequence goes on along the minus strand of NC_090852.1, from coordinate 353,495 downwards.
AATCTCTTTAAACACAATGAGTGTTACTTACCGTGTACGCTGTAGACGGTCCAGTTGCAAGCAGAAAATAAAGATGTTTCTGTTGATATTCGTCGTTGCTCAGTGGCTCACGGCCATCGCGCCAACAGATTTGAATTTTGGTGGAAGTTCCGCCAATTACATCATATCCGCGGCACATGACTGCGACGCAATACCCGCTTATCTGAAACGGCAATTAAAAGTAGAGTTACATCAAGTTTTCTTGGAACCTAAACGAATGAAAGAAAACTATCATTTGGCCACAACCAACATTCACAGATACAACACAATGTCACGTGCGGGGTTGAGGTTAAAGGTTGAGTGAAGGGCCCTCGTTTTAAACTACTTTTTTGAAAAGGAGTGGGAACAAGTAAGACGTATTTAATTTATTTATTGGGAAGTAGTAAGACTTATTAAATTTATTTAATCTACTTTTCTTCCCAGGCAAAATTTGATGTGCTGCAATTCCAAATTTCCAAAGTGAATGAAGGAATGAAATCCTTTAAATTATGATTTCGTATAAATACTAGGCATAAACACAAAATCTACGGCACAAAATGGGCAGACTTTACTTGTTTAAAAAGGACTGGTTACAAGACAGACTTTTTTAATTTATTTAATGGGAAGAAGACTTATTTAGTTTAATTGATCTATTTTTGTTCCCTGGCAAAATTCGATTTGCTGCAATTCCAAATTTCCAAAGTGAATGAAGGAACGAAGTCGTTTAAATTATGATTTTGTATAAATACTAGGCATAGACACAAAATCTACGGCACAAAACGGGCAGACTTTACTTGTTTGAAGAGGACTGGTTACAAGACAGACTTTTCTGATTTATTTAATGGGAAGAAGACTTATTTAGTTTATTTAATCTCTTTTTGTTGCCTGGCAAAATTGGATTTGCTGAAATTGTATTTTGCCAAATCTTGACTTGAGACCTGATAGGAAGTATTAAACGCTCAGTTAAATCAATACAAGTTGGTAATAAGAGCGAGTAATGTTGGTTGAAGCGATGAATGAAGGTTAAAAGCAATTTAAATTATGACTTTGTATAAATACTAGATATTAACAGAACATCTACTGCGCAAAATGGGCAGAGTTTACTTGTTTGAGAAGGAGTGGCTTATTTAAGACTAAGATTTATTTAATCTGTTTGTTCCCTGGCAAAATTGGATGTGATGCAATTCCAAATTTCACCACATGATGGTGCCAAATTTTGACTTCATAGGACATATTCAACACTTAGCTTGTTATTATGTTCAAGGTAATCAGATTTGTTTATTATTCTAATGGCCTTTTCAAAACTGTTCTGGATTACTACTTTGGATCTATTCTACATTACTTGTACATTACTCTGTAACAGATTAGGCAGTATAATCACATATGTTAACTTGAGAGTGCCCACACTCAATCTATTTATCGTGATGTGTTAAATCAATTACTGTTAGACATTATTTGTCTGATAATCTACCAAATCTTTGAATTGAAGAATTTGTGATTTAATTAATAGCTTGTTGTTATGTTCAGGGTAATCAGACTTGTATATAATTCTAATGGCCTTCTTTTGAAAACTATTCTGAATTACAACTTTGGATCTTATATTACTTTGCAACAATATACTCGGTGACAGATTAGGCAGTATAATCACATATGTTAACTTCAGTGCCCACACTGTATTTATGTATGGTTATTTGTTAAATCAAGTACTGTTAGACATGAAATAGGAAGTGTTTAACATAAATGTTATGGCTACTCACCATTGTAGCTCGCTCCTGGTCAATGATACGAGCCTCTTCTTGCAGTGGAAAACTTGCAGCCAACAAACACCGTGAAACCTAAAGGAATGAAATTAAACATTAACATTTCGCCTGGACGAATATTCACACGTACAATGCAACGCGGCTACACTTCTGCTAGCACCTCAGCTACACGTTGCTATTACAAACGTAAATCTCTTTAAACACAATGAGTGTTACTTACCGTGTACGCTGTAGACGGTCCAGTTGCAAGCAGAAAATAAAGATGTTTCTGTTGATATTCGTCGTTGCTCAGTGGCTCACGGCCATCGCGCCAACAGATTTGAATTTTGGTGGAAGTTCCGCCAATTACGTCATATCTGCGGCACATGACTGCGACGTAATACCCGCTTATCTGAAACGGCAGTTAAAAGTAGAGTTACATCAAGTTTTCTTGGAACCTAAACGAATGAAAGAAAACTATCATTTGGCCACAACCAACATTCACAGATACAACACAATGTGACGTGCGGGGTTGAGGTTAAAGGTTGAGTAAATGGCCCTCGTTTTAAACTACTTTTTTGAAAAGGAGTGGGAACAAGTAAGACGTATTTAATTTATTTATTGGGAAGTAGTAAGACTTATTAAATTTATTTAATCTACTTTTCTTCCCAGGCAAAATTTGATGTGCTGCAATTCCAAATTTCCAAAGTGAATGAAGGAATGAAATCCTTTAAATTACGATTTTGTATAAATACTAGGCATAAACACAAAATCTACGGCACAAAATGGGCAGACTTTACTTGTTTGAAAAGGACTGGTTACAAGACAGACTTTTTTAATTTATTTAATGGGAAGAAGACTTATTTAGTTTAATTGATCTATTTTTGTTCCCTGGCAAAATTCGATTTGCTGCAATTCCAAATTTCCAAAGTGAATGAAGGAATGAAGTCGTTTAAATTATGATTTTGTATAAATACTAGGCATAGACACAAAATCTACGGCACAAAACGGGCAGACTTTACTTGTTTGAAGAGGACTGGTTACAAGACAGACTTTTCTGATTTATTTAATGGGAAGAAGACTTATTTAGTTTATTTAATCTCTTTTTGTTGCCTGGCAAAATTGGATTTGCTGAAATTGTATTTTGCCAAATCTTGACTTGAGACCTGATAGGAAGTATTAAACGCTTAGTTAAATCGATACAAGTTGGTAATAAGAGCGAGTAATGTTGGTTGAAGCGATGAATTAAGGTTGAAAGCAATTTAAATTATGAGTTTGTATAAATACTAGATATTAACAGAACATCTACTGCGCAAAATGGGCAGAGTTTACTTGTTTGAGAAGGAGTGGCTTATTTAAGACTAAGATTTATTTAATCTGTTTGTTCCCAGGCAAAATTGGATGTGATGCAATTCCAAATTTCACCACATGATGGTGCCCAATTTTGACTTCATAGGACATATTCAACACTTAACTATTATGTTCAAGGTAATCAGATTTATTTATTATTCTAATGGCCTTTTCAAAACTATTCTGGATTACTACTTTGGATCTATTCTACATTACTTGGCAACAACATACTCTGTAACAGATTAGGCAGTATAATCACATATGTTAATTTGAGAGTGCCCACAATCTACTTATCGTGATGTGTTAAATCAATTACTGTTAGACATTATTATTCTGATAATCTACCAAATCTTTGAATTGAAGAATTTGTGATTTAATTAATAGCTTGTTGTTATGTTCAGGGTAATCAGACTTGTATATAATTCTAATGGCCTTCTTTTGAAAACTATTCTGAATTACAACTTTGGATCTTATATTACTTTGCAACAATATACTCGGTGACAGATTAGGCAGTATAATCACATATGTTAACTTCAGTGCCCACACTGTATTTATTTATGGTTATTTGTTAAATCAAGTACTGTTAGACATGAAATAGGAAGTGTTTAACATAAATGTTATGGCTACTCACCATTGTAGCTCGCTCCTGGTCAATGATACGAGCCTCTTCTTGCAGTGGAAAACTTGCAGCCAACAAACACCGTGGAACCTAAAGGAATGAAATTAAACATTAACATTTCGCCTGGACCAATATTCACACGTACAACGCAACGCGGCTACACTTCTGCTAGCGCCTCAGCTACACGTTGCTATTACAAACGTAAATCTCTTTAAACACAATGAGTGTTACTTACCGTGTACGCTGTAGACGGTCCAGTTGCAAGCAGAAAATAAAGATATTTCTGTTGATATTCGTCGTTGCTCAGTGGCTCACGGCCATCGCGCCAACAGATTTGAATTTTGGTGGAAGGTCAGCCAATTACGTCATATCCGCGGCACATGACTGCGACGTAATACCCGCTTATCTGAAACGGCAGTTAAAAGTAGAGTTACATCAAGTTTTCTTTTTTAATCAACGCAATCATTTACAACCGTTGACCAGAAAGAATCGTCGAAATTCGACGTTCCCCCCAAACGCCACACTCACTCGCTTTTCAGGGCAACAAAAGTACTTCTTTTTAAAAACGATTAGTTGTACTTACCGTGTACGCTCTGGACGGTCCAGTTGCAAGCAGAAAATAAAAATATTTCTCTTGTTAGTCGTATGTTACCATCCGCTGTGTCTTTGTCAACATCGCCATTTTCCTACTTCCTGTTGCGAGCCACGCCCACGGATTTAAATTTTGGCGGAAGTTCCGCCCATTGGCGTAGTTTTCGCGTATAGCAAATCCGATTGGTTGGGAAGGGGCGCGGTTATGCAGCCGAGGGGTCCTGTGATCGGTGGGATGTAAAGTAGGCTTCGACGTCACGTCCGCGTCACGTGACCACGACGTGGCAGACGTCATATAGCAACCGCTGTTTTGTTTAGTAGACTTACAGTTGTTATGCATTGACATAATGGCGCACACTCCAAATAGATTTAAATAAATTAAATAATTCTTCTGCTCACTCCCTTTTAAACAAGTTAACTCTCCCCGCGGATTTGAATTCCGGCGGAAGTTCTGCCCATCACGTGACGTCTGTCACGTGACCACACGCGGCAGATGTCATATAGCAACCGCTGTTTTGTTTAGTAGATTTACAGTTGTTATGCGTTGACATAATGGCGCACTGGTTAGCATGTCCACCTCTTAAGCATGATGTTGCGGGTTCGACGCCTGAGCAATGTTAGCATGGAGTGAGCTGAAGTGCATGGCGCTGAAGATTTGAATCTTTGAAATGCGCTGAGGTCTGACATATCAGGCAGAATGGTTTGCCATCACGTTCAACAAAAAATAGAAAATTGATTGCTTAAAAAGAGTAACAACTTTCTTAAAACGAATAAAAATGTCTTACTCTATTTAGATTTGCCCAGTAATTAATTTGGAAGGCAAGTCTATTTTTCGATCGTGTCCTGTTTAACTTTTGACGCGGCCCGACAAAATTAAGAACTGGGCCGCGCCCGACGGACAATCGAAATACTTTTATCCTTCACCAACTCAAATAATCTATTTTAACCATCGTCGTTATTTTATTTAGAGGAAGTAAATTTTCAAACCAATTCACTTTTGACGAAATTCACTCTTCCCTTAAATATCTACGAAAGTTATTTAATTCTCTAACATGTTCGGAGTTACTTTTTACGCGGCCCGTCAGAGAATATTTCAATGCGGCAGGCTTTGATGTCTATTCATATGCAAATGAGTTAGGGGGTAATAAAATTTTATGACCTATTGATGTTAAGATTTATGGCTTTTTTTTTTATTGGGGGTCATAAATCACCCTCTTTTGATTTGTGGCGGGGTTAGGGGCATCAAGATGGCGTCAGTCGTGACGGCGCCATCTTTGACTGTCGCCATTTTGGTTTGCTGGCGCCATTTTTAAGATGTGGATATGTATGGGCATGTATTTTTATGAATCAAGACAGGTGCAGCACCTGAGCTAGCTTTGCTAACAGCCCTCTGAGCTACCTTTGCTTCCGGCCCGTACGTGTGAGCTTGAAGAGAGCCTTTTTTGTTGAGAAGAGGAAGGGAGGGGGTTAGAGAGGCGTCATTACAATCATTACAGGTGGCAAAGTTGGCTTCAAGAGAGTCGCATATAATTTGAGAAACAATAGCTCAGCCAAAGTTATCTGAAAGCGGGAGACGCATGTAATTTGGTAAACATTGCTTTAGAGGATCAAGGGGGTTTTGGAGGATCAAGGGGGTTTTGTTGAGAAAATCACACTGCTACAAGTCACAAGTTATCTCTAATGTAATTTGACAAACAATAGTGGAGTTGGCATTACTGGGTCCAGGTGGAACCGTTTAACTCTGGAGGGAGACAGACGAAGGCGTCTGTTTTTTATGAAGGCTGTATAAGTTTAAAACATATCCTGATTTTTTATTTTTTTTTTAAAAACAAACACGTGATACACAGAGGTGTGGTTTGAGAGAAGGGCTGGACTTGTTGTTCGTATATTTACGCGAGAGTATCGTGCTGATAGTTCATAGAAAAAAAGAGCTAAAGCTGTGGTGTTAAACTGCAAACCTGAAGCTCAAATCATGATAGCAGAAACGCCGGTCAGTATTCATCTTTGCCGCAGAGGCCCTGATGGTTTGCTAGATGCCCCTAGGAAGAAACAAATGTATCTAAGACGTATGCAACAAAGGCCTACAGAAAAACTTGAGCGGAGCTGGCATCTAACACCAGAGACTCAATGGGGATTTAAATTTTTTTACGAGACTGGTGAGTTGTCTTTCTTTATGAGAAACCAAGAGAGCTCTGGATCAAGCAACAGCAACTATGTGCAGGCCCATGCATTTGGTACTCTGAACTCAAATGATTGGGGTGTTTTAAATCAACTCCTGCCAGAGGTTTTGACTGAATTTCTCAATGAATACGGGTCAGAAGGTGAGCTGAATGCAACTTGGATTTCAAAAATCACAGCCGGCGGGAGATGTTTTTTCCGGCTGAAAGTTTCTCCCCAAACTGTTGATGGGGCAGAAGATGGAGAGGTAATAGATTTAATGTTTTTAAAACTTCAAGCGTTCAGCAGTGAATGCGGCCTTTTCCAGACAATTTTGAATATACCGTTGACAGAATGGTATGGAACGATGCAAGCTTATGGTGAGAGTATTACGGGGCTTTTTCTATCAAGCCGTGTCTGGACAAACGTCGTCGGAGTGAAACGTAAACTGGCTTTAGATTAACCCTTACTAAAAAATTAAGTTTAAACCCTGGCCCTCTTCAACACACGACTCTGTTCCTCCTCCTACCCCCCTCTTTTTCTCACCTGCTGTCACAGGAAGGTGGAGTTATAGTCATTAGCATAACTATCTAAATTGTATAAGAGCGGGCTTGCAATCGTCTCTTTCACACACGCACGCACAAGAGAAAGAAGATGGCCCAAAAAATGCTTGCCAGAAGACTTTTACCACGTTCTACACCTACGGGCATCACGTTCTGGTCAACCCCTGACAACTCGGATGCGGAGTCAGATGCTGACGATGGGAACACAGCTTTCCTAGCGTCGCCAAGACCGACGCCAGCGGGGCCTGAGACATGGGCTGAAAGATTTGAGATTCTTCCGCTGCCGCCATCTGACCCGAACGAATGCATGTCACCGATTCGACTCGACGATCTGCAAACCGATTCTCTCTATGGAGCTTTGTCATCAACTTTCGACGTGTTTGAAACCCCTGAAACCTCGGGTCAGCAGCAGCAGCAGCAGCAGCAGGAGGAGCAGCATGAACCGTGGTCCACGTCACGAGCCATTGAATTGTTTGATGGCGCCTGCGCACGCTATCCTGAAAATGGTATGGATTTGCCAAGCTTGTCTGCTGCCGACATTAGAGTCTTACTCAGAGAGGCAGAATCGCACCTGCCCGCTGATTTTGAGGAGGTTGACGACACGATGGTCCTTGAGTTTGGAGCCGTTCCTCCGAGGGCCCCGGCGCCTGCGAGAATCAACACACAGCAGGACACGGAGGCTGACGACACGATCGTTGACACTCCGATGGTCCTTGAGTTTGGGGCCGTTCCTCCGATGACCTCGACACCTTTGAGAATCAACACACAGATGGACACGGAGGCTGACGACACGATCGTTGACACTCCGATGACCTCGACACCTTTGAGAATCAACACACAACAAGACGCAGAGTATAATATGACAATAGAGCCTCTTAAATGGTTGGTGATTGAAGACTACACACGCCTGAAGCTGATGCTGGTTCATCTTTTGTATGATGCCTTAATGAAACATGCTAAATCTAAGTGTGACGGATGTGCTCTTGATGATCTTAGCCAAATGCACCATACATGCCTGTATGTTGAGGATCGAAACTTTTACTTATATGCGAATTATGAAGCAGTGACGGGTGAACAACGCTTATAAACATCCGCAATTCTGTTTCTGCCATTCTACATGACCTAGCTCATGAAGGCAAGATCTTCACACGGCTCCGTGCGATAAAACAAGAAGCTGGTGATACTGTTCTGACTCGCAACGAAGTCACTCTATTATTTAGAACGTTTGGAAAAACACAATGGGGGGTTTTGTAAAAAAAATGTGGAATCAATTGATGACTTTCCTAACAGTACTTTTAGATTTAACAGGGGGGCAGCTAAAGAAGTTTAAAACTCTAATAGGGTCCAAAGTAACACCATCTATGTTATCTTCATTCATGCGTTATGTCAAACCTTAGGATTTATAGAAAAACTTTTTTTTTACCATGTTTTACACTTGTTTGTGTTTATTAGTAATGTTTTTTAAGAAGTAGTTTGATTTTTTCTGTAATAAACTATTGTGACCGTTTCTCTGTGTTTATTCAATGGTGAGAGATGTCTTCAGCTAAGAATCCTGATAGTTTTTGGGGGGAGAGGGGAAAAAAAAAAAAAAAGCCAAATCGAGAGTCACGCCCACATAGAGGTAAGAAAAAAAATAAATAAATAAAGCCAAATCGAGAGCGAAGTCCGCCCAAAGCAACAGTGCGTTCGAACCTCTCATCTCGCGCGTTTACTAACCTCGACTTAATCCCCCGCTAAAAATGTGAAATAATCCCCTCTAAAAAGGGCCTCGTGATGGACGCGCTGGAAGACCTGTCCAAGGAAAACTTCAAAAAGTTTGTTAACGCTCTGGTGAGCCGCCGCGGTAACGTAAAGCTGGCAGAAAACAAGCTGCAAGATAAGAACTTTAAAGTCCCCCCCCAATGATCATCGTCACACACACATCTGGGTGTGGTGAAATTTGTCCTCTGCATTTAACCCATCCCCATGTGATTTTGATCCATCCCCTGGGGGAGAGGGGAGCAGTGAGCAGCAGCGGTGCCGCGCTCGGGAATCATTTGGTGATCTATTTATGGACGTAACCGAGATGCTGGTGGCCACTTTCACCGAGGACAAAGCTCCAGCCGTGGTCTCCGAATTGCTCATCTCCATTAAGTGCGTCGACGAGGCCGAAAAGCTCGGTAAACTCATGCGCTATGTCAAACCTTAGGATTTATAGAAAAACTTTTTTTTACCATGTTTTACACTTGTTTGTGTTTATTAGTAATGTTTTTTTAAGAAGTAGCTTGATTTTTTTCTGTAATAAACTATTGTGACCGTAAAAGTGACTGTTTCTCTTTGTTTATTCAAAATCGCGAGATATCAGACCTGTTTGCTTTATTAACAGCGTCATAATCTGATATCTATCAGAATTTACTTAACAATGGGTAGCGACAGGTGTCTTCAGAGACTCTACTATAGCGCTAAAAATCCAGCGAGTTTTGGCGGCGACAAACGGCTGCACAGGGAGGCGATTAATAGCTGTAAAAACACTAACATAAGAAAAGTAAAAGCTTTTTTATCCGATCAGGATGCGTACACTTTACACAAACCAGCCAGAATAACTTTTCCTAGAAATAAAGTTTTTGTTCGAGGTCCTATGAGACAATTCCAAGCAGATTTGTGCGATATGCAATCACTAGCACGCTACAACGATGGATATAAATATTTACTAACCGTAATCGATATCTTCTCGAAACGTGCATATGTACGTGTTTTGAAAGCGAAAACTGGTACACAGGTCACCAAAGCATTTGAAGATATCCTGACAGTTAGCGGTTCACCATTACGCCTTCAAACAGATAAAGGGGTGGAGTTTTTTAACAAACATTTCCAGAAATTAATGAGAAAGCACAATATTACACATTTTTCCACCGCCTCGGACACCAAAGCGCAAACGATCGAAAGGTTCAACAAAACGTTAAAAACGCGGATGTGGAGGTATTTCACTGCTAAGAACACACAACGATACGTCGATGTAATTCAGGATTCTATTGTCAGTTATAACAACAGTTTTCACAGCAGTATAAAAATGACACCTAACGCTGTAAACGAAGAGAATAAGAATATCGTTTTCACTAACCTCTACGCAAGAAATCCTTTTCAACGGGCATGCAAGTTCCGGTTCGCAACGGGTGACACTGTGAGAATTTCCAAAATAAAAGGCAATTTTGAAAAAGGTTATTTACAAAGTTACACGGATGAAATTTTCAGAATAAGACAGCGTCTCCACCGCGTTCCTCCCGTCTATAAAATATCGGACTTGGATGGTATGCCTCTACAAGGCAGCTTTTACAAAGAGGAATTACAAAAAGTAAAAACAAAAAAAAAAAAAAATTTTTCGCATACAGAAAATTCTTAAATCACGTACTGTGGCAGGTAAACGCGAGTCCCTCGTCCACTGGGTGGGCTGGCCAGCCAAATTCGACAGTTGGGTACCCACAAAGAGTATTAAAACCATCTGACGGTCTCTAAAACGGCCATTCTGTGGAAATTACAAGATGGGTGACCACCAGAGAGAATTCTACATCACATTAGCGTCAAATGCCAGTGTGCATCTTTTTAGCTCAAACACGCTCACAGAATTCAAAACCGAACTAGCTCAACATATCGATTTAAAAGGTTCGTGGGAGGTCGGTTTATGCGAGATTTCCTACATCAACACAATACCCACCATTCCTGAGAAAAAACGGAACTTTTACCTAAAACAACCTAAAAATCCGCCCCCTAGAGGTGATACGTTCCAAGACGACTCATCAGAAATTCGACATTTGCTCAAAACAAGGGGAGGTGTTTATCAAAATTATGACTCGTTAGCTTTGGACATTCAAACTCTATTAACTAAAGCGAGTAACAAAAAGATTGACGTCCGATTTGATCAGCACAAACAGAGGTTCATGTTTTCGGGCGAAGAAGGATTGAGAGTTATGTTCAAGAGCCCCCTGGCGTACATTGTTGGAATGACACCAGAGAATTGGTTGCCACTCAAACCGGAAGGCGTCAACGCACAACATCCTGCCGATATACGCGCCGGATCATATTTCATGTTCATCTACACCGACATTATACATCATCAGACAGTTGGTGACGCATACGCCCCCATGTTACGAACTCTGCCTCTGGAAGGCGGATTCGGTGAAGTTGTAAACAAAACTTTTAATCCGGTTTACTATTTAGATGTGTGCAGAAGCCATATTGAAACCATTTCGGTTTACCTACGAACAGACCAGAACAACCCGATAGATTTCGAATACGGGAAGGTTATTCTCACTCTGCATTTTAGATCTAAATAATAATAAATTTAAAAAGAAATAATAATAAATTAAAAAAAAAAAAAAATGACGTCATCGTCAATGCATCCCGACTTGTATCGTTTTGTTGATTATTATGAAACACTAGTGGGGGGCTCGTTTCAGGGTTTTTCGGGAAGCCCGGTGCAGTACGGACGAGGGATTGGGTCTATTTTTGCAAAATTATTTCGTTTCGTGATGCCTATGTTTAAAAACGGGTTTAACTTGGCGAAGCCGCATCTTCAAGCAGCCGCTAAAAACATAGCAACGGATGTAGCGGGGCGCGTCATTCAAAGAATCCACCAGAAACAAGGCCCCGAGCAAGAAGGTTCCGGGCTTGCTGTATTGTCACGTGGGACGATCCATCCTGGGGGGCGGAGAAAAAGAAGCGTTAAAAGGAAAAGACGCTCCACCCGTCTCAGACCAGTTGTCAGGAAAAAGCGGAGAAGAAGCAAGACAGATATTTTCTCTTAAAAAATGGCCCTTCTACATTTTAAAAGTCAAGAGGCGACGCTATCAAGTCTGGATCTGTTTAGTGCGCCCCTGACGCAATTCTCCATAGAAGATAGCTCATATGTCGAATTCCAACCGTTAACAGCAATCGTGGACCAAGGCCCAATAGAATTTTATATACCCGGGGACGGCTCAAAATATTTAGATTTATCCGACACTTTACTACATCTCCGTGCAAAGGTGACGCGTAGGGATGGGACAAATATTCCACCGCAAGAACAAGTCGGCATCGTGAATTTTCCTATAAACACAATTTTTAGTCAATTAGATATTTCGTTGGGTGGACGGTTAATCTCACAATCTAGTGCCACGGACGCCTACAGATCCATCATCGAGCTGCTGTTAAACTTTTCAAACGATTCTTTGGAGTCACAATTCACAGCAGGAATGTTCGCAAAAGACTCTAGGGGGCGCATGGACTCCATTTCTTTCGAAGAGGGCGTGGCTAACGCTGGTTTTGTGCGGCGCGCACAACAGATTGCAGGCTCACGTGAATTTCACCTAATGGGACCGCTTCATGGAGATATTTTCTTTTCCGAACGCCATCTATTGAATAATGTGGATCTGCGTCTAAAGTTAACTAGAGCTTCTGATGATTTCTGTCTCATGAGCGCTCCAGACAGTGATTCGTGTCTCAAAATACTAGGAGCATCCCTGTTTGTGAAAAAAGTATCAATCTCACCGGCTGTGGCTATAGGTCACGCCGCCGCATTACAAAAAGGTAATGCTCTCTATCCCGTCAGCCGCGTGAACATGGAAACCTTCAGTATCCCGCAAAACTCGAGAATCTGCCATCAGGATAATCTCTTCCTCGGACACATCCCCAAGCAAATTGTATTAGCTCTCGTAAACCACAACAGTTTTATGGGACGGAGAGATTTAAACCCGTTTAATTTTTTGCATTATAACATAGAGTATTTAGCTCTCAGCCACGAAGGTCGACAAATACCTGCCAAACCTTTTCAGCCCAATTTCGAAGCTGGACTATGTACACGTGAATTTCATAATTTATACACAGCAACGGGGCGTTTTCTAAAAGATTTACCTCTCTGTATAAACCAACAGGATTTTACTCAGGGCTATTCACTTTTTGTTTTCAATTTAAGTCAGGTGGATGACTCAGGCGCGTTAACGCCGATCAATAGCGGGGTGCTGAGACTCGATTTGCGCTTCAGAACCCCATTACCACATACAGCAACCCTCATTGTATACGCGGTTTATGATTCGCTTATAGAGATTAATGCTAAGAGGGAAGTATTGATGGACTATTATTAACGCTATGAACGGCCGTGAATTGGACATGATTATGACCCGGATGCAGAGAACCTTATTTGGAGGCGTTTTCGCATCGGATGAGTTAGCTGACGTCAGAGACACGCCTCCGAAACATTATATCGTCAACACGCATCCAAGACATTTACCCGGAGAGCACTGGCTCGCTTTGACTTTAGAATCGGACGGCTCGGCCACATTCTTTGATCCTTTTGGGCTACCACCGGACGGACCGTACTACCCGGCGAGTATATACAGATTTTTGAAGAAGCATTCTAAACGGATCGACTATCAGAACGGACAGTTGCAGCACGAGCTCACAGACACCTGCGGTCAACACTGTGTGTATTATTTAAGCCAACGCGGATGGGGGCACACTTATCGTGAAGTGCTGACTCATTACAATTCCGACCCTCTCCATAACGACGCGATGGTTAGAGAGTTTGTCAAAAAATGCCGAAGACCAGACCGGATGTGCGGCGGGCAAACATCATGTTCGTTGCATAAATTTAAAAAATGTCATTGTCTGAAACCATGTTAATGTTTTATAAAATCTCTTTTATTCAGTAAACATTGTTAAAGAGAGTTACAGAGTCATGCGTTTTTTTTCCACTAACAACAATAGTGTCATCTAATGACTAACCCATTTTACTACCGGTGATGTCCTCTTTCTTTTTTTTTTATTCATCATGTTTACATCTTCTACATAAGAAACATCCCCATCTCCACCTGTAGCGTATTTTAAACGTTTAAAATCTGCGCGAGCCAAGGGGTTGGAGATGCTTGTTTCCGGCAAGTTTAACCGTGCTAGCGTTCTAAGAAATTCACTCCATCCTACCGGCTTCTCGTTGATTTTTTTCCCACTCGTACACAAATGTCTCAACAGATCGCTCATATGGGAGCCTTTGATAGTTTTTCCTCTAAAAACAAATTCACTTAACGGTGTCCAGCTTACATCTTCTGCCGATAGTCTTTTCAGCACATAGTTGGCATTGCGTCGGAAACGTGGACCTATGGCGTCCAGAATATCATCATAGCGTCTACCTGTCACATCAATTGCGCTCTCATCAGCGGTCTTTATTTCACCCCTCTCATTGTCTTCGTGGCGAATCGTAATAGGAATTTGCTCGGAGTCTTTTTGTTTGACCAACCCCAAGTAACGCTGCATTAAGGTCTGATAAATTTTGATCTTTTCATATTGATTTAAATTTTTATTATCCAAAACCTGTTTCATCTCTTCATCCAAAGAATGCTCTGCTGTATCACGGATGGTCGGAGCTGGTCGATTCAGCCTCTCGAGCTGATAAGGCGAAATCAGGAACATTTTCTGAGCCGTTTTCAAACTCATTTTATGCTTTGTTCATAAAGCCACTAATGACACTCCCGAGAACAGGTGCGAAAGCGGCCAGTAACGGCAATATTTCAAAGTCAAAGTCAAAGTCAGCTTTATTGTCAATTTCTCCACATGCCAAAGACACACAAAGAAACCGAAATTTCGTTCCCCCCTATCCCACGGTGACAAGACATGGCTCACAACAGACAACAAGTAAACAAGTATAACAAAAGCGTGCTGAATAAATAATGAATAAATAACACAACAACAACAATAATAAACAACAATAAATAAATAGGAGGAGCAGAAAAAAAAAGGAGCAAGTGCGCGTACAGCAGACATTCCCGAAAGTAGCGCAACAGTGCCGCACGCTACGCAGAAGGGGGTAGCGAGTTCAGGGCCCTAACAGCCTGGAGAAAGAAGCTGTTTGCGAGTCTGGTGGTGCGGGAGCGCAGGCTCCTGTACCTCTTCCCAGAGGGCAGAAGGTCAAACAAAGAGTGAGCCGGGTGACTCACATCTCTGGCAATCGAGGTTGCCTTGCGGGCGACATGGGAGGTGTAAATGTCCTTCAGGGAGGGTAGCGAAGCACCAATAATCTTACCAGCCGTATTCACTATGCGCTGCAGGGCCTTCAAGTTCTGTTCAGTGCAGTTACCACCCCAGACAGCGATGCAACTGGTGAGGACGCTCTCAATGGTGCCACGGTAAAATGTAGACAGGACTGCCTGAGGAGCACATGCACGCCTGAGCTTCCGCAGGAAGTACAAGCGGCG
The DNA here is from genome assembly GCF_024217435.2 of Syngnathus scovelli. Taxonomy (NCBI): domain Eukaryota; kingdom Metazoa; phylum Chordata; class Actinopteri; order Syngnathiformes; family Syngnathidae; genus Syngnathus; species Syngnathus scovelli. The sequence goes on along the minus strand of NC_090852.1, from coordinate 338,260 downwards.
CTGAGCTTTCTTTGCCAGTGACGAGGTGTTTTCGGACCAGGAGAGGTCCTCACTGATGTGCACCCCCAGGAACTTGGTGCAGCTCACCCTCTCCACCACAGCACCGTCGATGATCAGCGGCAGGTGTGTTGTGTGACCCTTCCGGAAGTCAACAATCATTTCCTTGGTCTTATCGACGTTCAGCAGGAGGTTGTTGTCCCTGCACCACGTGGTCAGAAGGTCAACTTCCGACCTGTACCGAGTCTCGTCGCCCTTCGTGATGAGACCCACCAGAGTCGTGTCGTCAGCAAACTTCACTATGCGGTTGTCGCTGTAGGTCGCAGTGCAGTCATGCGTCAGCAGGGTGAAGAGCAATGGACTGAGCACGCAGCCCTGGGGGGCTCCCGTGCTCAGCGTGATGCTGCCGGAGATTTTGTCGCCAACACGCACCACCTGAGGCCTCTGACAGAGGAAGTCCAGTATCCAGTTGCAGAGGGAGGTACTGAGGCCCAGCTCGTCGAGTTTGGCCGGCTTGTTTTTAAAAGCTTCGTCATCGTTTTATTGTTTGGGTATATAAACGACAGGCCACTGGTTATGTAGTACACCTGTACGTAGTCTATATTGTTCTGGGCATGAAGGTGTCAAATCTACCAGTAAATACCCATGCGGCTCTCTTGTAGCATCTTCAAAGCATTCCAGGAAAAACTTCCGGTTGCTGGGAGAAATTTGATTCGCCAGGACACTCACCTGCAGTTTATCGCGGGGGTTTTTGAACAAAATCAAATAATTACTGTTTAAACTAATAGTACGGCTAAATTTGCCCTGATGGAATACATTCTGCGTTAGCATTATAACGCTTAAATTTTTATGATGTCTATATTGGGTGAATATTCGAACCACTTCAGGGTTATCCGAAGCTTGGAAGATGACGTCATCCAGAATCAACTGCTGTGGCGGGAACAGCTTTTCGTCGTCAAAAGATTCAGGCAGCCCCTTGATAAAAACAATGTCTTTATTCAGGTTTTTGAGCTCATCGTACATTGGCTGGTATGAAGTATAAACCCAGACAATATTATCAGGTTTTTTTCTCAGAACATGTTCAGGATTTTGCAATACATTTTTTACAAAGAAAGTCTTGCCACAACCCGAAGGCCCTGCTACTAGGGATGAAAAAGGAAGTTCTAATCTGGGGTCGAATTCGATCTGGTTAAAAGCCATTTCCACACACACAGACACACGTATGGATAGATAGAAATATCAGTAGCCAAACGGTTCAGTGGTGCCTCGCTCTAGCAGCCTTCTTTTATCGTACACCACACGAAGCCGCTTGGAAAATGACACGTTTCTGAGATGAAACCCTCTCTTATCGCGAACGATATTATGTTGGGGAGCGTAAAGCACATCTGAGGTTGCACCTGCTGTATCGAGGTAGCCTTGAACCAAACTGAGCATGCTGTCGAGATTGATGCTCTGACCGCTTTCGTGACTTTGTGTGATACCCTTTACCTTCATCACCGTCTGAGATGACCCTCGTGTTTTATAAGCGTATGTTTTGGGACCGGCTGAGACAAATTCTAAAATGCTGTCGTTCGAAAGCTCATCTGTCAAATCACCCAGATAATCCCCTAGCGGGAGAACACTTTCACCTGGCTTCGCAGTGTACACGAGGCTGTCTGTATCTGTGTAAAGGACACGCCTCTGTAAAATTTCTAAATAGCTGTACATTTTTAGGCGTGCATAGGCTGTTGTGAAACACGCTGCAGCCACGTTTGATGTTTTTGAGGCGGGGATCTCGTTGTTTATGTTGATACAATACTGCACAATTGAGAGCTTCTCATTGATAAAATGGAAGAATTTCACATTGTACAGACCTGAAAACAAAAGTTCAAAAAAATCCTCTGATTTTGTCACAATTTTTGTGTTTGTCATGTTGTCACGTTGCGCGAGTTTTCCCCACAGATTGTTAAGACAGAGTTTTGACACTTGCCTTTTGCCAGGGTTTACAGCAATTTTGGAAGGATCGAGTTGGATACCCTGATGAATGGCATACCCTTCTATGTATCTTTCTCTGTCAGCCTGGTTGACCACGTGAGGCGGATAACCTGAAGATTCTTGTTTACCTTTTAGAAATGTTCGCATGTAATCACGGAAAATTGTGTCGCTCGTTCTTGTGTAATGCCACACTTCTGTAATTTCCGCAACCGTGTACCCGAGATCAAGTGCCTTAACAAATTCAGGGGTTGTCCAAACACCTGTTAACGATCTTTGCTCATCACTATGTGTACAAGCCGTCTGCTGGTTGTTACACTCGGCACATGTGCGGCACAGTGTGAAGACGAGTTTACCTTTAGCTGTTTTGAACGGTAGAACGGGAAAATATAAACCACGGGGTGGGTTGACTGTTGACTGTGGCGCTGATGAAACCAAAATACGACGTAGGGTCTTTAAAATCATCGTGGATAATCGTTGGATGATCGATTGGGTATGTGGCTGTACTGTTGATGAAAGGATATAATGATGTCACATCAACATACAACACACGCTCGTCTGGCTCTGCCGTGTATTTTAAAACGAATGCGTTTGTTCGGCCCCCAAAAAGAGCCTGCCTCGGTTTGAGCGGTGTAGGAAATTTGTTTTTTTTAAGGAATTCCTTCACCTCTATGTCCATCTTTTTCATTTGCAACCATTCATGCTCCCACATAATTACAAGGTACACATCCTGTCTAAGCTGTAGATCCTGAATTTTCTTTTGTGTTTTATCAAACCTCTCCTGAAAAGGGCGTTTGGTTGTCGGGCATATTTTAGAGAGGTCGAAGCATTCTGCGCAGCCGTGGTGATAACAACCAAAATACTCAAACACTATTTTTACGCCCCCGATTTCACAATAACCATCTACAAAGTAGTTGTCTATCCTAACTTCACCACCGTTCAACGCATGTCTAATTTGGATATTTTGGCTGTGCATGATCCATTGCATGTACTGAATAGAATCGTGCGAGAAAGCTTTGTACTGACGCATATAGTTGTCTGATGGTGTAATGGCTAGTGTTTGAGGAGTCAGAAAATTAGCTCGAAAAACTTTCATGCACGCCGACGCAATTGTTACCGCATTGAATGGATCTGTTCCGGTGGCCTCAAAAAACTCACTCCTGAATTTTTCACACCCTTGCATTAACAGATCAACATCATTCTCGCAGTAGGCTATTGCCTGTTTAGCAAAATCAAACACATTGCTAGCTTCTTTGGCATACCACTCGTCAAACTTTGATCGTTGGGAGGGTGACATTCGCTCGGTGCCGTAGTACGTGGGGTCAGGGTGAGACCCTACGTAGTTTAGATGCTCTAAAGAGCTGAATTTGTGTGGGAAGTAACCCTTTGATTTGTCTTCAAACCCCAGGGCCTTAGGCATTGCGCTTAGAGGCATCGTCAAGAATGAGAGAGAGTCTATGAATCAAGATTTTGTGTCTAAATCGACAAATGATAGAACTTTACTCCCTTGCATCAGAATGTCGAGTTTGAGACCTAATTCAAGCATTCTCCTTATCAGTATGTATGAATCAAAACCTCTCGCATTATGTGCAACAAACGTAGTTTGTTTAAACCGTGGCATTCGGAAAAATCTGAGAAATTCATCAACACAATCTGTGCCATACCAATGCTTCGCCAGTCCATTATTTGATTCGCAACAGATGAGAAAAGGTTTGTGTAAACCGTCTGAATCTACATAAGTTTCGAAATCGTAGTAGACTACATTTTTGCACGGTGGCTGAGGTTTGATGGGCTGAATGTAGCACATGTGAGGGTTCAACAAGGCGTCATCTTGATTTATGATCTCATCACACACTGCGCATTTTTTAACGGGGTAGCGATGTTTAGCACCGGTACCATCAGCTTTCACATAATAGTGAAGACCACACTCTAAGCATTTTTTGTATGAAGTGCAGTTGCTCACACGATTCATTGATCGAGACTCTTTATGTTTGATAAAGCATTCCTCATTACGACAAGATTTGTTACAGTCGGGGCAGATGACAGGTTTAAACCCTCGCTGTTTACAGCATGGATCAAGACAAACGCCACAGTGTCCTTCACAATGGTGCTGTTGCCAATTCTCATGCCCTTTGTAACAATGCCTGCAAAAAAATGCGTGGCCTACAAATGGCTCAATCGCTTTCACGCCGTAAAAATGGCCCTCAAGATTTAAGACAAATAAGGTATCGTTATCTGTTTTGGGGTAACGCGTGTCGAAGAAGGTCATGGGGCGGCAGTCCTCTTTTCGATACATTACAGTTATTTTCCGTTTGAGGACTTTCTCAAATTTATGGACATCGCCCAGACTCACAGGTGTTTGACAATCCAATCCTACACTCTCATGTAAGAGTCGCGCTTGTCTTGTGGCCTGTTTTGTCGTGAGTGTGTCATTTAGCAGATAGGTTAGAGAGAGAGCGAAACACAAATTATTGTCTTTATTACGAGGTATGTGTAGGTGTCGTTTTTTCAACCTCAAAATCTCTCTGTTGGTAGTGTTCAACAGCCTTCGACGCATTCCACCACCACCACGCAATGGTGTGACTATTTGTACAATGAGCTCTAAGCCCTCATCAGCCAGAAGCTCTGTGTTTGATTGGGCTAAACGTTCAAGCAAGTTTGATACATTATCTCTGATAGAGTTTATATCACTAGTTTGCTGGTAGATGTGAGCTCTATCGTTACCAGCCGCGAGCTCTATCTGAATTACATCACCTGTTTGTGCCCTGCTAGCTACCTCTTGCATGACATCATCTATTTTATCTTCAATCTGGAGGTAGAAGGTTGCAAAATCATTAATGTTCTGTTGCGATGGTATATTTAACCGTCGCCTTACCTCTACATTATTGAAATGTGGCCTATTGATTACAATAGAACCGCCGTGTTGGTCAGCTAATACAGAACCGTTGTTAGATTGCTGGGGCGTGTGTTGAAATGCTGGTGTGTTGTTGTCAATAACGTCTATTTCGTGATCAATTATAACAGAGCAGTTGTTAGGCTGAAATATCGGCTGAACATCGTCACCAGCAAACGATGATGAATCGACAGTGTTAGCGGTCAACGGGTCAACCAGAGGCTGTGTATTTAGATTTTGGATCATGTTTAGCAACTGCACAGGAATGTCAGGACTGATACGCCCGTTGTTGCCATTAGCTTGGTTGTTTAATTCTGCTATCATGTTTAGCAATTGTGACGGGATTTGTGTCGGACTCTGTCGACCTTCATTCATACTTTGATTGTTCAATTCATCTATGACAGCCTGTAAATGAGTGAGAATAGCAGGACTGTCTGGTCTCTCCCCCTCTGACAAAGCCGTGCTCACATTGTTGAGCAAATCTGTTATTTGACTCGTACACACATTGTTAACGTTTGATAAATCTAGCTCTGGTGTGTCACTTCTTTGGCTTGGCCCGCTAAATGACGGTAAATCTATTTCATCAATGTTTGCTAAGAAATCTGACTCCGTTGACGTAAGGTTTGGATTATATTTTCTTTTACAAAACACAACAGAAACAACACAAACCTATTTTGATTCGGCTAAATCTGTAAGAGCACGTATAATCTTAAAACACTCTTGTAACCGTCTTTTGTAGACACAGTTACCACGACACTTTAGAGACCCCCTGCTGGTTGAGTGGTGCGTGTTGTAGAAGGGGTGCCCTCTCCTCCTCCTCCGTCCCTTGCTCTCTCTCTGAGCCTTCGTGTCACGACGCTCACCCGGAAGTGGCTATAAAAAAAAAAACAAAAAAAAAACGGTTAAGCCTTTATATTATCAAAAATAGCAAGTCGAATGATAACATAGAAGGAAATGCTTCTAACTTTGTTTGTCGACTCTTGATGATGCTTCAAGCCCTCGTAAGTAGTCAGAGCTTCAACTAGTTCTGAGTCCGTCGCTGATTCCGGCTGAACGGTGTGGGTTGAGAGTGGATTGGTTTCAACAGTAGCACGTGACTCTGATACCTCCGATCGCGCTGGCGCTGACGTTTCGACTGCTCCAATATGGCGGTCGGACGTTTCGACTGCTCCAATATGGCGGTCGAAGGTAGCTTGTGTCGGCCGATTGTTTTTTCTAGTGGCAGCGGCCAGGAGATCTGACGCATACAAAAAAATAAAATCAGCAACTAATACCCTCTATATGAACTATCTTAGATGCGCGATTGACTCACCGTAGTCTGATTGTGTTAGGTAAACGTCGCTAAAATCGTCGTCAAAAGATGCGTGGACATCGGCAAAAACGATGTTATCTGTAAACAATACATCTTGTTTTATAAAATAACCTATTATTATTATTATTATTTATCATCATTATTATTTGTTATTATTATTATTGTGAGAAATGTAGTAAAATGACTTACCTTTAACCATTCTCGAAAACAGCTTTTTGACGCGCTTCGACCCCCGTTGGTCCGAGCGATGGCTTGTCTTGTCTTGTCTTCTCCAAAATGATGCTTGTCCACACCAAAGTTTAAATTCGGCGGGGATAAGACCACGCCTATGAGCTCACGTGTCGCACGAAATCGGATAACTTTGGCCGCTTGTTGATGACGCATCAAAGAGGTCTTTCTCATATCCTTATGACCCAGTATTGTTTGTCAAATTATGCACCAACACCTTGCGACACTTCAATGATTTTCTCAACAAAACCCCCTTGATCCTCCAAAACCCCCTTGATCCTCTAAAGCAATGTTTACCAAATTACATGCGTCTCCCGCTTTCAGATAACTTTGGCTGAGCTATTGTTTCTCAAATTATATGCGACTCTCTTGAAGCCAACTTTGCCACCTGTAATGATTGTAATGACGCCTCTCTAACCCCCTCCCTTCCTCTTCTCAACAAAAAAGGCTCTCTTCAAGCTCACACGTACGGGCCGGAGGCAAAGGTAGCTCAGAGGGCTGTTAGCAAAGCTAGCTCAGGTGCTGCACCTGTCTTGATTCATAAAAATACATGCCCATACATATCCACATCTTAAAAATGGCGCCAGCAAACCAAAATGGCGACAGTCAAAGATGGCGCCGTCACGACTGACGCCATCTTGATGCCCCCAACCCCGCCACAAATCAAAAGAGGGTGATTTATGACCCCCAATAAAAAAAAAAAGCCATAAATCTTAAAATCAATAGGTCATAAAATTTTATTACCCCCTAACTCATTTGCATATGAATAGACATCAAAGCCTGCCGCATTGAATTATTCTCTCCCATCAAAAGGGGAAACGGGCCTGCGCCCTTCAAATAATTAAATTACTTTCAGTTCTACACCAAACCAATAATCCGATTCAAACACTTCCGTTAATTTATTCAGACGAAGCAAACTTTCAAACGGATTGAAATTCACTCGTGTCTCAAATAACTACGAAAGTTATTCAATTCTCTAAAATTGTCTGATGTTACTTTTATTTATTACGGTCCTATGTTATACCATAATAACCCCCCGCACATTAATCAAATTGTCAAATCAACCCCGAACCATCGATTGTACATTCAGTACAAATCAGCGCACAACAAAGTAGATGAATATACACAACACATTTATTGAAGAAACATGAAATAGAATTACAAATCTTAATCACTCCAGAAACCGAACAATTTCACCCACTGATACCCGTGTTAATAAAATCATTCAATCCCAGAACAATTCGATTGCAAAACACAGTTCATGAAAGAGGGAATCAATTTTTAGCCAAGCAAAGAAATCAAGAAGTAAAAATCACATTTGTGCTTCTCCAAACAATTTATGTCACGCCACTATTCTCATAGTGACGGGTCCCTTGATCGAATTGACTAACAATATTGCTTTAAGCTGTTACAGAATACATTTTTAGCCAAGCAAAGAAATCAAAAAGTAAAAATCACATTTGTGCGTCCATGCGTGACTCACAATCCGACACCGTGTTCTTGTTTTATTTCTATTTTAACTTGCTTAGCTTATTTTGGCCCCTTTTTTGGTCTCATGTTTTGGTCTGGCGCCATCTTTTGGACAAATTTGGAATTTCAGCTCTGCCAATTTATTCCTGTGAACAATCCATATTTTACCATTTGCACCATCTCTTCCCCCCATGTTACATGACAGTAGAAATGGGTCACTATCAAAGCAGAGTAGCAGATCTGGAGTCAGCGCTGAAGCAACAAGGACAGGTAAGCTTATCAATGAGCACACCTTTTTCTCAGACAAAATAGCTACATTCTTCAGTCACTCATTCGTCTGGCATTACTGGACCAACCCCCCCCCCCCCCCCCCGAACGTGGCTGGGAAAATGCGGAGAAAAGCAAATGTCATTTTCCAGTCAACCAAAGAATTTGTGGATGAAAATGACACAACATTCCAAAGCTGTCCACGCGTTTGTCTCTTCTAGAATGTCAAGTGGGTGGAGGAGAAGCAGCTGCTGCGTCAGAGCAATCAGCAGTTGGCCGAAAAGGTGACGGAAAGAAAGGCGCTGGGCGGAGTCGCTTGGCGTCACACCCGTCCGGAAGCCCCGCAGATGAGGTCTGACTGTCTTTTCAGGTCAGGCGGAAGAAGCGCGTCTGAAAGAGCACATCCAGGATATCCGAGACCAAAACGAACTGCTTGAGTTCCGCATCCTGGAGCTGGAGGTGGGAAGACTCGCACAAGCGTGTTGAGGCCAGAGATGTGACGGACGGACGGACGGACGGACGGATGCATGCCTCTGCCTTTCAGGAGAGGGAGTGGCGCTCCCCCGTCTTGAAGTTTCTGCAAGTCCGTTTCCCAGACGGCCTCAGCCCTTTGCAGATCTACTGCGAGGCCGACGGCGTGAGCGTACGTAAGGCGTCCCTTGCAACCCTAACCTTAACCTGAGGTCCCAGAACACCTTACATTGCTCCTTGCGCCTTTCCCCAGGACATCGTCATCAGTGATCTGATGAAGAAGCTGGACATCCTGGGCGATAACGCCGTAAGTGTATGTCGAACTCCTTATGTTCGCACTCCACGAGACTCGGCGGCTCAAATGTGACTTTTGGAAGGCTTTGCGCTGAAAGAACCTTGTTGACGCTGTGCCTTTGGGCTCTTGCAGAATCTCACCAACGAGGAGCAGGTGGTCGTGATTCACGCCAGGACCCTTCCCACCCTAGCTGAGAAGGTAACGCGCACGTCCACGCACGCTCTCGCATTCTGCTTATGTGACAGCAGCCTTTCCTCAGTGGTTAGAATACATCAAAGTGACCAAGTCAGCACTTCAACAGAAGATGTTGGACATTGAAAGTGAGAAGGTAGACAGACACGCGACATCAGCCAAGGGGAACTCGGGGCAATGTGCCCTAACAATTCTGACCTTGAGCTGTGCTAGGATATGTTCTGCAACCAGAAGGGCTACCTGGATGAAGAGTTGGACTTCAGGAAGCGTTCCATGGACCAGGCTCATAAGGTAAGCCGCCCTCAAATCTCCCGCCGGACCACTGATGGACGAGGATTGCGGCCCAGAGGATCATGGAGCTGGAGGCCATGTTGTACGAGGCGCTACCGCAGCGGGACTGCCCCGCCACGGACGGCGAAAATGCCAGCCACGCTGGCGTGAATGACGTGCTGACGGCGGATCAGAGACAAGAGCTTAGGAGCGCCGTGGACCAATGGAAGCGAGCCCTGATGTGGGAGTTGAGGGAGCGCGACGCTTGCATCCTCCAAGAGAGAATGGATCTGCTGCACAGCGCACAACAGGTAAGGGCCCAAAGCCAGCCCGGCACTTACTTGCACGCTTACTGGCTTTTGAAGGCTACTTTCCATTTGTCCGTCCTAGAGGAACAAAGAGCTGAAAGAATTCATCGAAGCTCAGAAGAGACAAATCAAACAATTGGAGCAGAAGTTTCTGTTTCTCTTTCTAGTCTTCTCCTTGGCCTTCATTCTGTGGCCCTAACACCAGCTGGTGAGTGAGCTCCAGCGGCACCGCACTCGACACCTCCGATACACTGCCAGCCGGTCTCAGACGTTGGCAGACGCTCCGATGCCGACGTATACCCCCCGCCACGGTGACAGAGGCACCGCGTCACACCGGCGCTCATCCAATCAGAAGGCAGGAAAGGCAAATTCACATGCAGGGCACTCTTGAACCAGAAGAGAGCGCCACAAAAAACGTTTGTTGCCCCAAACGCGCACTAAAAAGGGTCAGAATAACAAGAGTCCCACCGGCCAGCCGGGGCAACCCGTCCATCCATTTCTTCAGGGGGGGAAAAAATTGGAGTCACCGGTGAGTACATTTTGCATTTAGCTCTGCTTTTCTGCTTCTGTCTTCAAGTGTGTGGCATCCTGCGACCAAAGATTCAGCCAACCCCAAAGCGGTTGACCTCAACGTCCCACCGCCATTCCTACCAGAGCAGGTGACGTGATGCTTTGGACATCCTTCCGTCTCAGATGCCCAAAAGTACTCTTTGCCACATCTGCGGCAATACGGTGTTTTTTCAAAGGTGCAAATAAATCCAGCGTGGGCGGAACACGCACGTCTTCGGTTTTTCCCGCTTTGTTTGTGTGACAGCTGTTGTGAAAATATTATACAAATAAAGTTGTATAGTACAGGTTTGGCCAAGCCGCAACTCCCGAACCGCATGCGGCTCTTTTATGTTCATATCAACATTTGTGTGTGTGTGTGTGGGGGGGGGGGGGTTGTGCGTGTTGGCTTCACTTGAGTTCAATTTAGTATTTTCGTCAAAAGCGCATGTGGTGAAATTCCACAAAGTAGGATGGGCAAACACATTCCAGTAAACTATTAGTGTCAATTGGGCTCTCGAAATGGCAGGGAAAAGATGCACAGCAAAACGAAAATATGTAGATGAACACAGGACGTTTTTATCAGAGTGGGAAAGTTTCTATTTTTTGTTGAACGTGATGGCAAACCATTCTGCCTGATACGTCAGACCTCAGCGCATTTCAAAGATTCAAATCTTCAGCGCCATGCACTTCAGGTCACTCCATGCTAACATTGATCAGGCGTCGAACCCGCAACATCATGCTTAAGAGGTGGACATGCTAACCAGTGCGCCATTATGTCAACGCATAACAACTGTAAATCTACTAAACAAAACAGCGGTTGCTATATGACATCTGCCGCGTGTGGTCGCGTGACAGACGTCACGTGATGGGCAGAACTTCCGCCGGAATTCAAATCCGCGGGGAGAGTTAACTTGTTTAAAAGGGAGTGGGCAGAAGAATTATTTAATTTATTTAAATCTATTTGGAGTGTGCGCCATTATGTCAATGCATAACAACTGTAAGTCTACTAAACAAAACAGCGGTTGCTATATGACGTCTGCCACGTCGTGGTCACGTGACGCGGACGTGACGTCGACGCCTACTTTACATCCCACCGATCACAGGACCCCTCGGCTGCATAACCGCGCCCCCTTCCCAACCAATCGGATTTGCTATACGCGAAAACTACGCCAATGGGCGGAACTTCCGCCAAAATTTAAATCCGTGGGCGTGGCTCGCAACAGGAAGTAGGAAAATGGCGATGTTGACAAAGACACAGCGGATGGTAACATACGACTAACAAGAGAAATATTTTTATTTTCTGCTTGCAACTGGACCGTCCAGAGCGTACACGGTAAGTACAACTAATCGTTTTTAAAAAGAAGTACTTTTGTTGCCCTGAAAAGCGAGTGAGTGTGGCGTTTGGGGGGAACGTCGAATTTCGACGATTCTTTCTGGTCAACGGTTGTAAATGATTGCGTTGATTAAAAAAGAAAACTTGATGTAACTCTACTTTTAACTGCCGTTTCAGATAAGCGGGTATTACGTCGCAGTCATGTGCCGCGGATATGACGTAATTGGCTGAACTTCCACCAAAATTCAAATCTGTTGGCGCGATGGCCGTGAGCCACTGAGCAACGACGAATATCAACAGAAATATCTTTATTTTCTGCTTGCAACTGGACCGTCTACAGCGTACACGGTAAGTAACACTCATTGTGTTTAAAGAGATTTACGTTTGTAATAGCAACGTGTAGCTGAGGCGCTAGCAGAAGTGTAGCCGCGTTGCGTTGTACGTGTGAATATTGGTCCAGGCGAAATGTTAATGTTTAATTTCATTCCTTTAGGTTCCACGGTGTTTGTTGGCTGCAAGTTTTCCACTGCAAGAAGAGGCTCGTATCATTGACCAGGAGCGAGCTACAATGGTGAGTAGCCATAACATTTATGTTAAACACTTCCTATTTCATGTCTAACAGTACTTGATTTAACAAATAACCATAAATAAATACAGTGTGGGCACTGAAGTTAACATATGTGATTATACTGCCTAATCTGTCACCGAGTATATTGTTGCAAAGTAATATAAGATCCAAAGTTGTAATTCAGAATAGTTTTCAAAAGAAGGCCATTAGAATTATATACAAGTCTGATTACCCTGAACATAACAACAAGCTATTAATTAAATCACAAATTCTTCAATTCAAAGATTTGGTAGATTATCAGAATAATAATGTCTAACAGTAATTGATTTAACACATCACGATAAGTAGATTGAGTGTGGGCACTCTCAAGTTAACATATGTGATTATACTGCCTAATCTGTTACAGAGTATGTTGTTGCCAAGTAATGTAGAATAGATCCAAAGTAGTAATCCAGAATAGTTTTGAAAAGGCCATTAGAATAATAAACAAATCTGATTACCTTGAACATAATAGTTAAGTGTTGAATATGTCCTATGAAGTCAAAATTGGGCACCATCATGTGGTGAAATTTGGAATTGCATCACATCCAATTTTGCCTGGGAACAAACAGATTAAACAAATCTTAGTCTTAAATAAGCCACTCCTTCTCAAACAAGTAAACTCTGCCCATTTTGCGCAGTAGATGTTCTGTTAATATCTAGTATTTATACAAAGTCATAATTTAAATTGCTTTCAACCTTAATTCATCGCTTCAACCAACATTACTCGCTCTTATTACCAACTTGTATCGATTTAACTAAGCGTTTAATACTTCCTATCAGGTCTCAAGTCAAGATTTGGCAAAATACAATTTCAGCAAATCCAATTTTGCCAGGCAACAAAAAGAGATTAAATAAACTAAATAAGTCTTCTTCCCATTAAATAAATCAGAAAAGTCTGTCTTGTAACCAGTCCTCTTCAAACAAGTAAAGTCTGCCCGTTTTGTGCCGTAGATTTTGTGTCTATGCCTAGTATTTATACAAAATCATAATTTAAACGACTTCATTCCTTCATTCACTTTGGAAATTTGGAATTGCAGCAAATCGAATTTTGCCAGGGAACAAAAATAGATCAATTAAACTAAATAAGTCTTCTTCCCATTAAATAAATTAAAAAAGTCTGTCTTGTAACCAGTCCTTTTCAAACAAGTAAAGTCTGCCCATTTTGTGCCGTAGATTTTGTGTTTATGCCTAGTATTTATACAAAATCATAATTTAAAGGATTTCATTCCTTCATTCACTTTGGAAATTTGGAATTGCAGCACATCAAATTTTGCCTGGGAAGAAAAGTAGATTAAATAAATTTAATAAGTCTTACTACTTCCCAATAAATAAATTAAATACGTCTTACTTGTTCCCACTCCTTTTCAAAAAAGTAGTTTAAAACGAGGGCCATTTACTCAACCTTTAACCTCAACCCCGCACGTCACATTGTGTTGTATCTGTGAATGTTGGTTGTGGCCAAATGATAGTTTTCTTTCATTCGTTTAGGTTCCAAGAAAACGATGTAACTCTACTTTTAACTGCCGTTTCAGATAAGCGGGTATTACGTCGCAGTCATGTGCCGCAGATATGAGGTAATTGGCGGAACTTCCACCAAAATTCAAATCTGTTGGCGCGATGGCCGTGAGCCACTGAGCAACGACGAATATCAACAGAAACATCTTTATTTTCTGCTTGCAACTGGACCGTCTACAGCGTACACGGTAAGTAACACTCATTGTGTTTAAAGAGATTTACGTTTGTAATAGCAACGTGTAGCTGAGGCGCTAGCAGAAGTGTAGCCGCGTTGCGTTGTACGTGTGAATATTCGTCCAGGCGAAATGTTAATGTTTAATTTCATTCCTTTAGGTTTCACGGTGTTTGTTGGCTGCAAGTTTTCCACTGCAAGAAGAGGCTCGTATCATTGACCAGGAGCGAGCTACAATGGTGAGTAGCCATAACATTTATGTTAAACACTTCCTATTTCATGTCTAACAGTACTTGATTTAACAAATAACCATACATAAATACAGTGTGGGCACTGAAGTTAACATATGTGATTATACTGCCTAATCTGTCACCGAGTATATTGTTGCAAAGTAATATAAGATCCAAAGTTGTAATTCTGAATAGTTTTCAAAAGAAGGCCATTAGAATTATATACAAGTCTGATTACCCTGAACATAACAACAAGCTATTAATTAAATCACAAATTCTTCAATTCAAAGATTTGGTAGATTATCAGACAAATAATGTCTAACAGTAATTGATTTAACACATCACGATAAGTAGATTGAGTGTGGGCACTCTCAAGTTAACATATGTGATTATACTGCCTAATCTGTTACAGAGTAATGTACAAGTAATGTAGAATAGATCCAAAGTAGTAATCCAGAATAGTTTTGAAAAGGCCATTAGAATAATAAACAAATCTGATTACCTTGAACTAAGTGTTGAATATGTCCTATGAAGTCAAAATTTGGCACCATCATGTGGTGAAATTTGGAATTGCATCACATCCAATTTTGCCAGGGAACAAACAGATTAAATAAATCTTAGTCTTAAATAAGCCACTCCTTCTCAAACAAGTAAACTCTGCCCATTTTGCGCAGTAGATGTTCTGTTAATATCTAGTATTTATACAAAGTCATAATTTAAATTGCTTTTAACCTTCATTCGTCGCTTCAACCAACATTACTCGCTCTTATTACCAACTTGTATCGATTTAACTGAGCGTTTAATACTTCCTATCAGGTCTCAAATCAAGATTTGGCAAAATACAATTTCAGCAAATCCAATTTTGCCAGGCAACAAAAAGAGATTAAATAAACTAAATAAGTCTTCTTCCCATTAAATAAATCAGAAAAGTCTGTCTTGTAACCAGTCCTCTTCAAACAAGTAAAGTCTGCCCGTTTTGTGCCGTAGATTTTGTGTCTATGCCTAGTATTTATACAAAATCATAATTTAAACGACTTCGTTCCTTCATTCACTTTGGAAATTTGGAATTGCAGCAAATCGAATTTTGCCAGGGAACAAAAATAGATCAATTAAACTAAAAAAGTCTTCTTCCCATTAAATAAATTAAAAAAGTCTGTCTTGTAACCAGTCCTTTTCAAACAAGCGCCTCATTCGACTTCCAGCGGTCGGCGAGCTCGCGCACCCGCCCGGCACATCCGGGAGGCCGTGCGCACGAGCCAAGTGGCCGAAAATAGCCCCCGCCGAGCGGATCGGCTGTTTATAAGCACCGCGGAGGTGGTCGCGGCGCCTCATTCGACTTCCAGCGGCCGGCGAGCTCGCGCACCCGCCCGGCACATCCGGGAGGCCGTGCGCACGAGCCAAGTGGCCGAAAATAGCCCCCGCCGAGCGGATCGGCTGTTTATAAGCACCGCGGAGGTGGTCGCGGCGCCTCATTCGACTTCCAGCGGCCGGCGAGCTCGCGCACCCGCCCGGCACATCCGGGAGGCCGTGCGCACGAGCCAAGTGGCCGAAAATAGCCCCCGCCGAGCGGATCGGCTGTTTATAAGCACCGCGGAGGTGGTCGCGGCGCCTCATTCGACTTCCAGCGGGCCGCGCACTCGCGCACGCCGCCCGGTTCAAATTTTCTAAGTGCAACGCACAATGAGATGCATGAGAAACGGCCTTGGTTACCATCA
Source organism: Syngnathus scovelli (assembly GCF_024217435.2). Classification (NCBI taxonomy): domain Eukaryota; kingdom Metazoa; phylum Chordata; class Actinopteri; order Syngnathiformes; family Syngnathidae; genus Syngnathus; species Syngnathus scovelli. Next base: position 322,462 of record NC_090852.1, on the reverse strand, counting down.
CATTTGAAGCGATGAATACGAAGTTAAATTTTATGACTCGGTGTATAAGTCGAAGTCGATTTTTTTCGGTCGATTTTGTATCGAAAAAGGTCGACCAATACACCGGCAAATACGGTATATATATTTATTATAAATGTAGTATTTATTTATATAGATTTATTGTTTATTTATATATATAAAGGCAGGTCCGCAAAAATATTTCTGACGCGTAGCCGGTCCGTGACGCAAGAAAGGTTGGGGACCACTAGTCTAAAAGAATCTGGCCGTAACTGGAATAGGGTTCTACGCGAATGCCCAACGGAAAAGTGAAGTGCACAAAACCTGCATTTGGCTGTATCAAAATAAATGTCATGAAAAAGGTAAAAACACTACATGGAAGCGCAATGTGTTGTGCTGGGTTCTTTTACAAGTAAAGACTGCTGCTTTGAGTTCACAGGGAGCCATGCTCTATATTCACTGTACATAGTCTTTCCTCTAGCGGTAAAAACGTGAACTGCAATGCTATGGCTGTCGCCACACAATGTAGGTTTTAAACTCGTGTTGTAGTTTCAGTGTCGGAGTTCAAACTAGGCTTGCAGTTTCCGAATGCCATTCGTGATGGGTGCTGTAAAAAGTTCTTGGCTTAAACGATTGAAGTGCACATAAGAAAAAAAAAAAAAAAAAAAAAAGCTTACGGTAACTGGTATTCCCAGGCGGTCTCCCATCCAAGTACTAACCAGGCCCGACCCTGCTTAGCCTCCGAGATCGGACGAGATCGGGCGCTCTCAGGGTAGTATGGCCGTAAGCCGTGAGACCGCTCAGAATTTTTCATTTTATAGACACAATCGCCCCTGAAACCATGCCAAGCAGCGGCGGGACTTGATGGCTGTGGTAAAAGTTTCCTTTCACAATTGACGTGGGAAAAAAAAAAAAAAAAAAGGCTTTCAGCACCTGGTATTCCCGGACGGTTGTTTTTTTTTGTTTTTTTTACAACCAGGGCCGAAACAGGCTTTCTTCCAAGGCTTTTGGTGTTTTCTGGAAACATGGCTATCATGAAAAGTTATTGACAGCTTTTTATGCGGTAGCACGAATTTGTCGTTGCGACCTGCATTTTGCTGAATCAAAATAAATGCCTTGAAAAGTTTAAAAACACTTCATGGAAGTGTTGTGTTCGGTTCTTTTACAAGTCAAGCCTGCTGCTTTGAGTTCACAGGGAGCCATGCTCACTGTACATAGTCTGCTCTCTAGCGGTAAAACATTTAACTACAATGCTGTGGATGTCACCACATAATATAGCTTTCAAACTCGTGTTATAGTTTCAATGTCGGAGTTTAAATTAGGCTTGCTGTTTCCGGATGCCATTCGTGATGGGTGTTGTAAAAAATAGTTTCTTAAACGATTGAAGTGCACATAAGAAAAAGAAAAAGCTTACAGCACCTGATATTCCCAGGCGGTCTCCCATCCAAGTACTAACCAGGCCCGACCCTGCTTAGCTTCCGAGATCGGACGAGATCGGGCGTTCTCAGGGTAGTATGGCCGTAAGCCGTGAGGTGACCAAACATTTTGCATTTTATAGACACAATCGCCCCTGAAACTAGCGAGCGAGCCAATGAAGCCTTCAAAACTGCTTCGGCACATGGAGACCAAGCATCCTGCATTAAAAGACAAACCTTAACCACTTCGGGTTTCATTGTCTCCGATTACGCCTGGATGGGACCGGCTCGTTTCTGGGAAACAAGCTCGGTGCTCCCAATAATTCAACGTAATGGTGACTTTTATTTTTATGTGGTTTATATTTGTTTTTATCCCAGTCGTATCATTTTATTTAATCGTATTTATATATATTTATTATAAATGTAGTATGTATTTATATAGATTTATTGTTTATTTATATATATAAAGGCAGGTCCGCAAAAATATTTCTGACGCGTAGCTGGTCCGTGGCGCAAGAAAGGTTGGGGACCACTAGTCTGAAAGAATCTGGCCGTAACTGGAATAGGGTTCTACGCGAATGCCCAACGGAAAAGTGAAGTGCACAAAACCTGCATTTGGCTGTATCAAAATAAATGTCATGAAAAAGGTAAAAACACTACATGGAAGCGCAATGTGTTGTGCTGGGTTCTTTTACAAGTAAAGACTGCTGCTTTGAGTTCACAGGGAGCCATGCTCTTTATTCACTGTACATAGTCTGTCCTCTAGCGGTAAAAACGTGAACTGCAATGCTATGGCTGTCGCCACACAATGTAGGTTTTAAACTCGTGTTGTAGTTTCAGTGTCGGAGTTGTCATGTAACATGGGGGTAGAGATGGTCCAAATGGTAGAATATGGATTGTTCACAGGGATAAATTGACAGAGCTGAAATTCCAAATTTGTCCAAAAGATGGCGCCAGACCAAAACATGAGACCAAAAGAGGGGCCAGAATAAGCTAGACCAGTTAAAATAGAAAAGAGGAACACGGTGTCAGAGTGTAAGTCACGCATGGAGGCACAAATGAAATTTTTATTATGTGTTTTTTATTTTTTGATTTCTTTGCTTGGCTAAAAATGTATTCTGTAACCGCTTTAAGCAATATTATTTGTCAATTCGATCAAGGGACCCGTCACTGAGAATAGTGGCGTGACATAAATTGTTTGGAGAAGCACAAATGAAATTTTTATTATGTGATTTTTAATTTTTGATTTCTTTGCTTGGCTAAAAATGTATTCTGTAACCGCTTTAAGCAATATTATTTGTCAATTCGATCAAGGGACCCGTCACTGAGAATAGTGGCGTGACATAAATTGTTTGGAGAAGCACAAATGAAATGTTTATTATGTGATTTTAATTTTTTTATTTTTTTGCTTGGCTGAAAATGTACTCTGTAACCGCTTTAAAGCAATATTATTTGTCAATTCGATCAATTCATGTAACAGAAAGTAGGTCAAAGGTGAAAAGGGGAAGTGAAAGGTTTTACCACTAGCTGTGCATTTGGTGGAAAGTACTGCGTGGTCAGGGCGGAAACAGCTGCTAAAGGCCACAGAAAACAAAGCGTGGGAGAGGCTGGCCAGTTCCCTCTATGGGCGGGGGAAAACTGGCCAGTTCCCTCTATAGGCGTGGGAATGCTGGCCAGTCCCTTCTATAGGCGTGGGAAAACTGGGCAGTCTTACCCTATAGGGAAAGTACAGGAGAAAAGAAAGGGGAGGGGGGGGGGACGGAGAGGTCTATAAAAGGTCCTGCTGGAGTAGCTTCAGGGCTTTTTTCCCCCAAAAGAGCGCTTATACGTGAAGAGGCCCGGAGGAGTTTCAAGATTTTTTCCAAAGTCCCGAAGATCTTTGTGTGAGACGCAGGATCGCTGGACTGAAATTAACTTGGATTTACTCCCAAAAATTGGACTGGACAACTTTATAGGAGGAATAGGTGAGAGGGATTTATATTTTTTATGTATTTTAGCGAGAGGGGGGAATAGTCATCGGGCCGCCGGATTCCTCGTGGCCAGCCTGTTTCTTTAATTTGGATTTTAGAAGCAAGATCGAACTGATCACTCGACTTTGCTTTCACCAAAAATAGCACGCAGCTGGTAATTACCGCTTCCCTTTTTTATGAACTGTGTTTTGCAATCGAATTGTTCTGGGATTGAATGATTTTATTAACACGGGTATCAGTGAGTGAAATTGTTCAGTTTCTGGGGTAATTGAGATTTGTAATTCTATTCCATGTTTCTTCAATAAATGTGTTTTGTATATTGCTTACTTCGTTGTACGCGGATTTGTACTGAATAGGCAACCGAAGGCTCAGGCCCGCTTCCCCTTTTTGACGGGCCGCGTAAAAAGTAACTCTGAGCAAGTTAGAGAATTAAATATTTTTCGTAAATATTTAACGGAAGAGTTGAGTTCGTTGAAAGTGAATTCGGTTGAGAATTTACTTCCTTTAAATAACATAACGACGATGATTAAAATAAATCAGTGAAGTTGGTGGAGGATAAAAATATTTCGATTGTCCGTCGGGCGCGGCCCAGTTCCCCTTTTTGACGGGCCGCGTAAAAAGTAACTCTGAGCAAGTTAGAGAATTAAATATTTTTCGTAAATATTTAACGGAAGAGTTGAGTTCGTTGAAAGTGAATTCGGTTGAGAATTTACTTCCTTTAAATAACATAACGACGATGATTAAAATAAATCAGTGAAGTTGGTGGAGGATAAAAATATTTCGATTGTCCGTCGGGCGCGGCCCAGTTCCCCTTTTTGACGGGCCGCGTAAAAAGTAACTCTGAGCAAGTTAGAGAATTAAATAACTTTCGTAAATATTTAACGGAAGAGTTGAGTTCGTTGAAAGTGAATTCGGTTGAGAATTTACTTCCTTTAAATAACATAACGACGATGATTAAAATAAATCAGTGAAGTTGGTGGAGGATAAAAATATTTCGATTGTCCGTCGGGCGCGGCCCAGTTCCCCTTTTTGTCGGGCCGCGTCAAAAGTTAAATAGGACACGATCAAAAAATAGACTTGCCTTCCAAATTAATTATTGGGCAAATCTAAAGACAGCACGACATTTTTACTCGGTAAGAAAGTCGCTATTCTCTTCGAAGCAATTAAGTGGGGTGAAGAACTCCGACGGTCAAGTGCTAGATCTACGTATACGAAGTTAGAATTAATAATATAAAGGGCATTAATTTTCTTCTTAAATGCTATTATTGTCACACTTTTATTAATTCGATTCTCTTTCGAATAAAAAAGTTGGTCGGCTCGCTGCATGAGCGACCAAGTGGAACGGACCCATATGAACATTTACTTCGGCAAAACTAGTGCTTGGGTGCGCTATACAAACGAATCCCTGAGGTCTTAACAAAGACATCTAAAAAATATCCGTAACGAATAAGAACTTCAAACATTAGCGGGGAGCCATCAATACGATGCGGTCACTTCGAAGTCCTGCCTCGAATTGAGTTACTCGGCACGCGCTTCGGGTGACTTGAGAGGGATTGGCGTCGTACAGAAATTAGATTGATTCCGGAGGAGTTAATTTAACTCGGGTGGTTAGATTACGGACGAATCTCCGAACCCGGCTAAAACAAACCCGTTACTGGGAAGCCGGGGGCACCTGATTGCAAGAGGTGCGTTTGACATTTTGGCGCCCAACGAGTAGGAGGGGGGTTGTGAATAAAAGTTTAGAAAAAAAATACAAATGAGACAATAGAAGAACATTTGGTTTTTGTTTTGCTCACAGCTCCAAAACGAACCTGTGTGGAGTTTTTCAGTTTTTTCTTCCCAGAAACTGTCCTAATTCCGCTCACTGATACAAACAAATGTCAGAACGGCCTTGAGTGACATAAGTACAGTCTCTTTAAGGAATAGAGTTTCCTAGAAAAGAACCTTATTAGCACGGGAGGATTAGAACTGTATTGTGTCATAGTAAACGGTGACCGTTGCCCCTCAGCACATTACTTTAAGCATGAGTAAGGAGGAGTTCCTTCACAGCTTGTACTTGTATGGGGTGCTGAAAGTAATGTTTGTAGTATACGCAGAGTATGCAGCAGAACTTGCAAAAGCCAGAGGGGCCGGTACATGGGCACGGATATTGGGTATAAATACAGAAAATGAACCAGTCGACGAGGAGCCTGCAAATGTTTTAGATTTCATGCCAAAACCAAAGCCGAGGAGGAGGCAGATAGTTAGGAGACCGACAGAAGAGAGGGCTTTTTATTTTGAAAGATAAAAAAAGAAAGAAAAGTAGGCTTTTCTCCTCTCTTCTTTTTCCCTTTTTCCTTCTTAATTTCATTTTATAATATATACTAATTTCCCCCTTACAAGATTTTTGTTGCTGAATTCCTGTGTGGATTACAAATTTTTTTGTTCCCGGACACCTGTGTGGATTACAAGATTTTCTTGTTTCCGGACACTTGTGTGGATTACAAATTTTTTTGTTCCCGGACACCTGTGTGGATTACAAAGATTTTTGTTCCCGGACACCTGTGTGGATTACAAATTTTTTTTGTTCCCGGACACCTGTGTGGATTACAAGATTTTCTTGTTTCCGGACACTTGTGTGGATTACAAAGATTTTTGTTCCCGGACACCTGTGTGGATTACAAATTTTCTTGTTTCCGGACACTTGTGTGGATTACAAAGATTTTTGTTCCCGGACACCTGTGTGGATTACAAATTTTCTTGTTTCCGGACACTTGTGTGGATTACAAATTTTTTTGTTCCCGGACACCTGTGTGGATTACAAATTTTCTTGTTTCCGGACACTTGTGTGGATTACAAATTTTTTTTGTTCCCGGACACCTGTGTGGATTACAAGATTTTTGTTCCCGGACGCATCAGAGGATTACAGATTTTTGTCCGCTGAACTCACAAAAGGATTTTTATTTATTTATTTTTTTTTTTTTTTTTCTTCTTTCCGCCCTTTCCCTTTTTCCGCTTGTTGAGGACGACAATTGAAGCTCACCAGGAGTAGTAAACGTACATACTCTCCAGACAGTCAAAAATCGGCCACAACGATTCTTCTGAGGCTTGTATGGTTCATGACCCTTAACTGTTGGCGACCCGCTGTGATTTACAGGTTCCCAAGAATTGAAAGGCTGAGGGGCTTCGGGCTGATGATTAGTCGTCATTTCCTGTTCGCTACAATAACGTTTGAATTAGAATTTGCTGTTGAATCTACCCTTGTTAGGATTTCCTGTCAGTAGAAAAACCTGGTGGGAAAAAAGAAAGAAAAAAAAAAACGTGCATCCCGCCGTTGAGAGCATCAATAAGTGAGGCAAGAGTTCTCATATTGGTGTTCTGAGTAGAGGCGACGCAAAGGGCGCCGCTGAGTAACTAAGAGCTGTATCGTCCCTGTCCCGAGTGCACACGGAAAGGCTTCGAAAGAAGACAGCTCGACCCTACAACTGAAAAAACTGCTATTCATTAAAGAGATGGCTAGCGGTGGAAGAGGACTGGACCTCGAACCTGGTAATCCTATGGAAGGAACCAGAAAGGAGGGGTCTAATCCAGACCCTCTGAGACGACATGAGGAACCAGCATGTGTAATATTGTATGGAGGAGGCTTGGAGAAGTGGCCTCAGAAATGGACTGAGTACATAGTGGGATCTAACCCGTCGATAGAGGCGGAATGCCTCTCAACGCGAATGGAAGAAGCCATCGAGAAAGATGGAAGATTTTTTGCCGAGCAGCCAGGAGAAGATGGACTAACAATAATAGTGTCAGCCCACCCTGAAAGGGGCTACACTCGAAGAGAAGCACCTGACTGGTGTGAATGGGGGGCAAAAATGGTGGAGGAATGTAATATGAGAAAAATAATAAGTACAAGTACAGATTTGGACTCAATAGTGAAAATGCTGACCAACGAATCTGGCATCCAGAGCGAGCTTGCAACTCCATTACCTGGAGAAGTGCAGGCAGTGCCTCGCTATTACGAGTGCATGCAGCACCTGGCGAGGATGAGAAGTATTTTGGAGAAAAGGACTGATCAGCCGGTATTCTCCAGTGAAGACGAAGAGGAAGTGCCTAAAGAGGAAGAAGGGTTGGGCACGAGCAAGGACACAGAGGAGGTATGGGAGACCAAGGACACCAGGCGCGAAGGCGCCTTTGCACCAAAGCTCAATCCCCTTATTAGAAAAGACCCCCTACCGTCTTTACCGGAAGAATCAACCAAGAAAGTGATTGTGGGCAACGGAGTGCTGATGTGCCAGTTTGTCGGAGATATTTGGTCACTGACAGGAGACGCCCTCATTGTTTTCACCAACGACAAATTCCGTGCCTGGAACCAGACCTTTGATTCACGGTTGAGGTTGATGGCCGGTGAAAAATATATTGAGGACCTACAAGATGCAAGACGGCAGATGGAACATGTCCCGGAGGATCTTACCTTCATCTTCACAAGTGGGGGAAGATCAAAATATCACATGATAATACATGCCGTCGTGCAGAAGTGGAGTCCGGACCTGGACCAGCAGGATTACCTGAAGATGATGACAAAAATTCTGGAGAGAGCGGTGGATGCTGCCATCGAGAGGGGGGCCAGAAGAATAGTTACGGAAGTAAATGGCGTTAGATCTGGACGGATGTCATGGAAAATTGCGGAAACAGCAATTGCAGGAGCTTATAAGCTACAGATATCCACCCCGATCACAGCAGTGGAAGGGCTGGAGTTGGTGTTGGCAATATCAGCCTCTCAAAGAAGAGAAAGGGAATTGGTAGCCCTGGAAGCCACATATGACCAAGCGCTACAGGTGGCTTGTAAAGAGCAGAAGATGGAACAGCAAACAAAACGTAAGGTGACAGTCTTGCCTCATCCATCAGCCAAAACAATTCGAACAGAAGAAGAAAAAGGGGCAGCCTCAAGTGCTACCCCAGAATTGCAAAAGAGGACCGTACGGTCCAGGACACCATCCCCAACTACAGGGGATGAGGACGAAACCGTGACCCACAAAATCAACCCAGAGATAACTAAACCGGGGGGGCCGGATCCGGCACCAACTGAGGTCCCGGCTCCCGAGAAACCACCTCAGGAAAGAGGGAGAAGAATTGAAAGAGAGAGGAGAGTGGTTTTAAGATCAAACCGAGAAGTGGCTGGTACCTCTTACCGAGCACGCCTGACGTCTACTCCCAAAAATAGACCCTCCACGGTTCAGGGCCCACGTCAACAAATAGAATCAAGGAACACCGGAGTTGGGGCCACTGAACATGCTCATACATCCCACGAGGAAGAGGGTAATAATGATGGAGAGGGAGAAGACAGGGAGGCGGCCACCTCGAGTGATGACGTGGTCTCCGAAGAGGAAAATCAGGCTTCGGTGATGTCGGCAGTAGGCCCTCCTGATCCTAATGACCCCCCACCGAGAGTTGTGCTAGGAGCAACCCGGAAAGGATTCAAGAAGCAACAGCCGGTGTTAAGCATCTTCCAGGCTTCGGAAAGGCTGGCAAGGGAGGTTCAATTAGGATGGGTGGAAACCAAGGATGGAAGGAAAACCTATATCCCAGAAGTTAGGCAGAAAGAATACCCCTTCCCACCAGCCTGGTGGGAAAAAATAGAAGGAAATATAGACGTCCCGGTGAGGCTAACCTACAGGGAGGCAATGAATGTGTTAAACACACCAGCCTACCACACCCTAGTAAGTTACACAGATTTGACAAAAAATTTTAGGGAAGGCTTTGTGACCGTAATGTATGACGTATTGTTGCGGAGGATGAAGCAGGGTGTGTATGATGCCGCTCAAGCAGAACTAAGAGCGTGTGAAGATTTGGACACACACGCTGTTAATCCCGCAATGTCCACACAAACCAACATAATTGGAAACTTCACCCAACTAGCTCAGCCGAGCACCACACAACTGGGAGCGACTTATCTGGAAAATACAGGGATGCCCGGAAATGACCTGGAAAGAGAGACACGAGCCTTTAAAACTTTAAAAGGAATGGTACGCGTAAAGTACCAAAAAGAAAGCGTCAAAGAATATTTATTGGCAACTTGGCCAGTAATCAAAGACGGTCCGGGCGGAGAGTTGTCAAAGAAGTTGTGGCTGCAATATATTACAGCCGAGCCCATTGGAAGGGATGAGACAGCCCAGGAAGCCTACCAGAGGTGGGTGGATGATGAAGAAGATGACGAAGATGCACATATAACCAGAGCTAAAGAAGCATTAAAACAGGGTCTCACCTTGCTGAATGTGTGGCATAAGTTGAAACAAGTGATAAGCCCAAACAGATACGTGCGAGTATTGAGAGCAGTTACCGAGGACAAGGACACCACTTTTGTGAAGCTGGGTGCGGAGGCAACTCTGGCACGAATCGAAGAATCCATAAAGAAATGGGACAGAGTAACAAAACACTACATGGAGAGACAAAAGCCGAATCCATCGGGCAGCACTCGCACTCGCACAGAAGATACACAAGCAAGTCGGAAACCACCACCACAGCCAACTTATGGGAAGGGGCAAAAATTTAATGATAATCAGAGACAAAACACCCGAGAGAATCCCAAACCCCCTTATGGTAAAGTGAATTCAACTGGTTATGTGGCAAAAGATGTGACAAAATGTCACCAGAAGAAAGAAAGGCCCTGGCAGAGGCTCGCAAGGCTGCGGCCCCTGCTGGGCCCAGAAAATAAGTGAAAAAGAGGCGCGGGTCACCCTGTCAGGCGTGTACAGAGAGGGAGACAATCTCTACACTGATATTGATGGAGCTCCATATTTAGTAGATACCGGAGCTGAGGTGTCGATGACCCGCAAAGCCTTGAAAGTGATAGGACACCTAACTGTTATGATGGCAGATGGATCAGTGACCAGCATGCCAATTGGAGTCTGGAAAAGAATCGTTTGGGTGAAAGGGCCCCACAATTTACTGACATTAAGAGACGCCGAAGATCTGAAAAAACCAGCACATCAGCGTCAGCCAGTAAAAGCAAGGTTGGAAAATATTAAAGCAAAAACAGTCCGAGTGGGTCCAACTAAAACCATGCCACTGAATGAGTGGTACAAACCTGTGGATGTGGACTCCGTCCGGATCCAATTGGTCCAAAACAGCGACCTGTCTCCAGATGGGAAGCAGAAACTGACCGCCATATTGGAAAGGGCAGCTGTGGCGTATTTCAAGAACGACTGTGGTGACCTGGGATCAAAATACATCCACACAATTGAAGGAGGAGTGCATCCACCGGTGAGACAATATCCCTTGAATCCCGAAGCAGTGGCTGAAATGGAAACAATCGTGAAGGAACTTCTACAGCTTGGCATCATTCGGGAAGAATCAAATCCAGTGACCAACAGCCCGATTCAGGCAGTGAAAAAACCAGAGGCGTCCGGGGGAGGATGGAGGCCAGTTATCAACTTTAAAGCTCTTAACCGCCGGACGGTGGCTAATCGAGCTAGCCTCATAAATCCCCAGGCATCCCTAAAGACGCTAAGAGTGAAGAAATACAAATCATGCATTGATTTAGCAAACGGGTTCTTTTCACTACGACTGGCCAAAACATCACAAGGAAAAACAGCATTCACGCATAAAGGGAAATCATACGTGTGGCAAAGATTGCCACAAGGATACAAAAACTCCCCAAATGTGTTTCAATCAGCGGTTTTACAAGTTTTGAGTGGTTTGGATGTTACGGTGTACATCGATGATGTGTTTGTTTCAAATGACGAAGAGGAAGAACATTTGGACTTGCTGCAGAAAGTGGTGGAACGAGTCTCCGCTGCCGGCCTCAAGCTGAATCTCAAGAAATGCCAACTAGCTCGATTCCAAGTGGATTACTTGGGATTCCAAGTGACTGAGAACCTAGGAATCTCAGAAGGATTTCGACAGAAAATTGAACAGATTTCGCCCCCGAGATCAGAAACAGAGTTGCAGCGAATACTTGGACTGTGCAATTATGTGCGGGATCATATTCCTCACTATCAGAAACATGCAAGGCCACTGTACGGCCGCTTGAAGAAAACACCGGAGGGCCAAAAACCAACAAAGTGGCAGTGGTCAGACAAAGACAATGAGAACTTGAATAATTTGAAACAGGCCGTCCGAGAAGCCGTGCGGCTTGAGCCACGAAGTTTGACAGTAAGACTGGTCGCAAAGGTGCAGTGCGAAGAAAATGATGCAATGGTGTCGGTCAGCAACGAAGGTGCCGGTTTGGTGGCCTTGTGGACCTACACCCTGTCCAGCGTCGAGAAAAAATTCCCCCAGGAGGAGAAAGAACTTGCAGTGTTGGCAAGGTACTGGAGTAATTTAAAAGACCTGGCCCAGGGACAAGGTATCAAAGTCCAGACCGGAAGTAACGTGCATCGTTTTCTAAGAAAGACTACAATCGAGAGCACTAAAGCGACCAACATCCGATGGGGCAGATGGGAAGACATCCTACTAGACCCCGACTTAGAAATTGGACCAAATACAACCTCCACAAAGAAGCCGATACCCAAAAAGAGTATGGATGAAGAGAAGCCCTATGAATGGACTCTTTACACCGATGGGTCAAAAAAGGAAGGAGAGCAGAATGCCCACTGGGGGTTTATTCTGAAGCAGAATGGAGTGGAGCGTTGCCGCCGCAAAGGAAAGACACCCGGCAGCGCGCAAGCAGGAGAGGCCACGGCAGTGCTGGAAGGACTGTTAGAAGCAGAAAAAAATCACGCTGGACGCGTAAGACTTATAACTGACAGTCATTATTGCGCGCAAGCTCTCAAATTCGATCTAGCCATTTGGGAAGAGAATGGCTTTGAGGGCGCGAAAGGAAAACTAGTGGCCCACTATGAAGTGTGGAAAAAAATAGCCGAGTTACGGCTAAATTTGAGTCTGGATGTGGTTCACCAGAAATCTCATGTAAAAGAAGGAGCTCATTGGAGAGGGAATAACGAAGTTGATCGATACGTCCAGGAAAGAAGAATAATAGTTGTAGGAGCAGAAAAATGGGACAAGACCCCTCGCGGAAAAGTGGTCCCAGACAAGAGCGTGAGGCAAGTCGTGTCGGCAGTGCATGAAGCACTAGGCCACGCGGGTCCACTGCCTACGCGGAAAGAGTTAGAGAAGCTGGAACTCTGGGTCCCTGACCGAATGATTCGTGCGGTTCTGCGGGATTGTAATCCGTGCAACAAATACAACGCAGGGCGAAGAGGACGACGCACGGACGGATTGACGATCAGGAGTACTGTGCCGTGGGGCTCGGTTTGTATGGACGTAGCTGGCCCCATGGGAATAAGTGGCGCAAAGGGTGAAAAATACCTGGTTGTGCTGGTAGACTCGATGTCAGGACACGTCGGGCTGAAAGCAGTGAGAAAAGCCAATGCAAACAGTGTGATCAAGACACTAGAAGATGGGTGCATGTGGCTAGGAATCCCAAAAGAGTTGAGAACAGACAATGGAACTCATTTCAAAAACGCCCAGGTAGACGAATGGTGTCGTAGGTGGGGAATAGTCAGAGTCTATTCGCCTCCCTATACACCACAAGCAAACGGGGTGGCTGAAAGAAGTATTGGCCTAGTCAAAACCTGGTTGGGAAAAAATGCAAACGGGAAAGAGTGGAGTACTAAACTACTTGATTTGGTTGCAGACCTGAACGGGAGGAGTAGGAGCAGCCGGCCCTCCCCGTCCGAAGAACTCAATCAACGACTCTTTGTGTCCCAGGAAGTGGGCAGAACCCAAGACAGCCCGTCCCAGGATAAAGAGAAGTGTCGGTTCAGCGTTGGACAGAAGGTGTGGATCAAGTCAAGGGACCTGAACAGCAACACGGCAGTGAAGGCCAAGTACGACTGCTCGGACATCGTTAGTGAAGTCTTGGACAGGAACACAGTACGACTAAAGAAGAAAGGTATCCAAGGAGTTGAACAGCTGAAGCCGTTATCGGCTGACCCGATTCAAGCCAAGAAGTAATTTAAATAACATATGGCAACGGACTACAGAATAATCCCGGCCTTCGTGCGCATGGCCGCACACAAAGGTGCGGTCATCGTAAGAAGAACGCCAAATGGGATCCAAACCGGAAGGGCCCTAAATCTGGTGAGATTGGCCAAGCGGGGTAGCACACCCGGTGGACCAGAACATTTTCACTGGACATGGGTCGACGAAGCTTGTGTCATTTGTTTGACACCCAACCTGTTGCCTACTATGTGGTCGGGAGTAGGCTTCATGATGCCACCGGTACTGACCACCGATGTAAGAGAACTGGAATTTGCCCAGAGGAATGAGGACAAGCTTCCAGTCAAAGTGTTAGATGCCATGGTATGCCACCAGTGTCGAATTACCATTTTGACACGAATGGTGTTCTTTTCACAGTGGGAGATCGGACCAACTACGGATGTACGGGCTCGACAAATTAGCTCGTGCACGTGTGTTTGGGACGGCGATGAGCTGGAATATTGCCCCATGTGTTTAGAACACATGGCAAGAGGAAAATTATTGAAAGTCGGAGAAGCAGAGGGATGGCAAATCACCAGGGCAATGACCCCCCTGGCGACCCTCTATCCAGTGTTGGGAGGAGCATCTTGGCCGGCATATGATAATAATCAGGCCATGAAGAACCTTTATCTGGCCTTGGGCCATTGTTGGCCTTGGCCAAGGCCAGTCGGCCGGCCTGCCCCCGACAGTTATACAGAAGAGGCCGACGAAATGGCCTTGTTTGCTCGTGAGTCGGTTCTTTCCGCAGGAGGAACCGCAGTCCTTGGGGACCTGCTTGAGGGACCTTGGAGGCCCATGACTTGGGCTCGGGCTGTAGCCCAGTTGTTGGCGTGCAAGGACGCACCATTGGTCAAAGTGGAGGCAGCCCCTGCGGAAACAAGCCCGACTGTGAGCAACATGTACTGCTATCGAAGTATTTTGGACATGTGTAACAAGGACTTCCAGTATGTGACAAAAAAAGGAATATACTGTTTTGCCCCTGGGAATAAGGTTGGATCAGTCCTTATAGTGAATGAGGGTGAAGCAGCACTGGTAAGGATTACAGTGAAAATGGCCATCATTCCTTACGAAGGAATATATTCACTGGGAATCAAATTGGAGGCCAAAAGGCTTAGCCAAGTTGTAGCCATAAGAAACGCCGGGTCCCAGATGCGGAATGTTCTTAGTGAACAAATACAAACAAGAAAGGAGCACGGCACAGTAGCGGCGATAGAACCTCAAGGAAAGGCCAAAGAGACAGATGACCTTGACCGGTCGGAAGCAAGAGAATGGGATAAAGGTCCCAGCCAGGAGTGGACACAGGGATGTCCAGCTGGAGGAAGCATGTTCCAATCGTTGGTGACGGAGGAAAATCCAACCACTTCTCTCCCGCCAGAAGTAGGAGTCCAAGTGGAAAATCCAACCACTTCTCTCCCGCTAGAAGTAGGAGTCCAAGTGGAAAATCCAACAACTTCTCTCCCGCCAGAGACAGGAGTCCAGAAGGAAAACCTGTTTCCAAAGGCGGAAGGTGGTGGCGTAAGTGACCGACCCGGGAAGATTCTACCGGACTGGACCCCTTTTGATTGGACGAAGTTGTATCCGGCAAATTGCTCTACTCCTGGCTGCGACGGAAGCGGTAGCACACGACCAGGGGCAACTTACCACCGCTCATTTAGAGCTTGTCTGATATATGTGGGGAGCCTCGAGGTGTGTCCCACGCCGGGATGTGATGGAAAAGGAAACACCAGATGGGGTCCGGAGCGTCACCGCACCCTTAAGACATGTCCAGTGCTGGCAGAAATGAAGCGCAAAGCCTCCGAAACCAGAAAACAAGCCGGTGGCCAAGAGAGCAACATGGCAGAAGATGCGGTAGACACCAGGCCGGGGGAACCAGGGCCGTCCACCTCTGATAGGCCGCTAGGAACGTTGGCTCAAGCGGCCTCCTACTATACACTGCGGTCTAAAGAGACAGACCCTCAAAAGAAAAAAAGGGGTCGAGCCGCGGTGGAGGGGTTGGTTAAGCTGTGGAGGCGGCCAGATTCCCAGGGGGGAGACAACTGAAAAAAAAAAAAAAAAAAAAGAGAAGAATGTGTACATACGTGTATATGTAAATGAATAGGCATGTAATTGTGTATGTATACATGTGTATATAAAAGTATGATAACAATGTATCATTAATGGACTGTACATAACCAATAACAGAAAGGAAACCAGACGGGGACAGCAGAAGGAGTGACCACCTTGGCCAAGGAGGTGGACGTTTTCCTTGGCACAAGGGAGGAGCCAGGGAAGGAGGAGGGGCTGGAAGATCCCCTATAAAGCCAGGAGAGAAGAACCAGATCTTCATTCAGCCCTGAGAAGTGACCAACCATGAACTTCCCGCGCGGAGTCAAGAGAAAGAGAACAATGAGCCTGGAGAGTGGGGGGTCACCAATGGCCCCCCCAGGCTACACGGATGATCCCGCTGGTTGCAACCCGGTGGAACCAGCGGGTAGGCTGAGCCCCGGGACCGGGGCTTCCACAGAGAACGATGGGAAAAACGGGAGGAATCCGTTTTTTGCGCAAGAGGAGCAAGAGATTTATGCAAACCGGGAATGGATAGCTCTGGAGCCAATCTACGCGAATGCAGTTCCCGTGAGCAGGAATCCAGAGCCAAATTTTGAAAGGCGAAGAACAACTTTATGTGCGGACGGCGGGTATGAGATTCCCAGCACTTCGCCTTTTTGCGACGAACCACCGAATTTACCCGACAACCCTCCAATGGATTGGAACACAATTGAATGGAGACCATCTATTTTTCCTCAGCCAGCGATATCATGGAAGAAGACCCTGATGACGGATTGGCTGACAGCTATAATACTGTCAGTCATTTTGACAGGCATCCTACTCAGCTTCACACTTTGGAAGAACGCGGCCCGCTATGATCCGATGGAGATGATCAATATCGAGTACGATGGAACGAAGCTCTTCAATCAAACCTGTTGGGCAGTGGACTTTGGAAGCGTCACCGTGAAATGGAATACATCCATAGCACCAGACATCGCTACCAGACAATATTGGACATCGGTGCTGCGACGACGAGAGAAGATGATCGCCTTGCCACTGGAACCAGGAGCAATTCCGCGCGCAGGAGACGAGGAGGAAAGACGATATAAGACAAAAAGGGAAATAGTGAGTGAAGTAACTCACTTTCCCGATCATTTGGGTCTCGTGAATTGGACAGGGCAAATAATAAGTAACATCAGTGCTTGTGATATGAGGTACTTCAAAGCGCCAGAAAACTTTGCTAATCTAACGATAAGCTTGATTTGCAAGAACAAACGTGAAGAGAAAATTGTTAAAAGAAATTGGATTTTAAAAGTGGGCGAGGAGCATGCGGAATGGTATAGCAATGCCTCGTGTGTCCCGTTGCCCGAATCAAAAGGAGGGTATTGGGAAAAGAGTGGGAAAAGGCCGGATGAATTTTCATTCCCGGCCCCAATGAAAAACTCCACGTGCCGTGGCACTTATCCCGGATGGGAGCCGTGCTGGAGTTGTTTAGATTTGGTTTGTGAAAAAACTCAGGATTATTCAAGTAAGCGTCGCCTTAACCGGGTGCCGAGAAGCCTGTCCGACAGCCAGAAGCCAGTATTTTGGGACTGTCAGAGAGTTTTTAGTAGGTTAAATGCGTGTTACTTTAACGTGGGACAATTTTGTGAGAATAATTATCATGTGATAATGTGGGCCTATAAATTCCAAAAGATGAAGTCCCCTGTCGCAGTGTCACCAAGGGGAGGGAGGAAGTTCAGCCCAAATAAGGAACCAGTGGATTTTGAATTTTGGCTAAATAGTTCATTTCCATGGTTATGGCAGGTACAGAGACAGATTGCTGTGCCCAGCAGTGACCAGGGCAGACACCGGTTGTACCCATCGGCAAGGCACTTATGGGTTCAACGGTTACCCACTCCTGCCGATTTGTTGACGGTAACTCCGGGAGAATTTGATAAAATTGACCAATGTGTAGTGGGCAAAATTTATGCTGGATTGCATGGGAAGGATTGGACAGTTGGGAAGTCACCAAGATGTGACCTGGATGAGATCAAGCGATCCGTCTTGGGCACCAGGTGGGTTCACAACTGTGCCAGTCTCTTAGTAAACAAAACAGTGAAAGGAATTTTACAGGCATGGTCTGAGATAAACGTTCGGGACCCCGCCAAGACATGGTGGGGATTTAACGGGTATGAGATGAAGCAATGGGTTATACCCTGTTTAAACGTAACAACAAATTACTGGGTTCAATACCAATTTATGTCAACAGTATATTCAAAAGAGACTGATATCAAGCCCACAGGAATATATTCCCCATATATCTATGTGAATCCTCGGCCCTGGGCGATGACTTGTAATACTGAGAAAACAAAATGTTTGATTGCCTTAGCTCGTGAACAATGTGTTACACTGCCTGATTGGAAAGAATATTGTTTAGATAAATATCAAGATGAGAGATACAGAAGTGTGGAAGGGGCTTTGTGGGAGTACGTCTCGCCACAAAACAGGTGGAGGCGTCAGCCCGCTAGAGACCGGGTGCCTTGTAGTACCTGGGTACAAAATGAAGGATTGCTAAATTTAGGCAAGCCAGTGTCTATCCCCTATCGGCTGCCTGCGCTGATGCAGATTGCTGAGGGGCGTGCGTTCCGAAAGAGTCTGTGTGAGGGGCGGCAGTTTATAGGTTTTGATTGGGTTGGCCCCAATAGAATTTTCAATAATGGAACATGTTTCTCCCCGTCAGAGCATTGGATAAAATGTGGTCATGGAGAAAATATTCATGATTGCACTTGGTATGAGAAGATAGGGGCGGCGCTGCAGTCAGCAACAAGTGCCGCGGTTGAGGCCTTTGGGGACGTGATCACTGGTGCGTTGGAAATGGTACTGGGGCCAATCTGGGCGTGGGTGCTAGTAGGGTTTGCATTGATAGGGATAGCAACGACTCTGTGCATTGCCATAAAAGGAAGCATTAAGAAGATTTTATTCGACCCCCGCGAAAGAGGGGTGTCTCTAGTTAGGCAAATGACGGCCCGCAAGAGGGGTGGTCGGAACGTCTTATTAAAAGGAGAAGTCGGGCAGCCGTCGGGCATTCGAGCCTGACAGCTCAGAGACAGGGACTACAAGAGAGAGAAAAAAAAAAAAGGGGGAACTAAAACTAATAATGGCAACAAACAGCTCAAGCGGGTTTTTAGATCCAAGGGGGAGGCCAGGAGCGATGAGAGTGAGTAACGAAGTTCAATATTGGGTTTTATTCAGTATCTGGACAGCCTACTGCTGTTCTGGGTCTTGGGATTTGCAACAACTCACTCGCCCCGTGATTTTGGTCATATCAATATTCAAGGTTTTGATTTTGAGATTTTTATACACAAGACACACGATGGGTTTGGGTCTTTTTGTAGTCTACATGCATGGCCGAATGTATGTTGACCCTGATACACCCAGAGGTATCGCCGAAATTGTATTGCTTATTTTGTGGAGTGTTTTGGAAGTAGTGTCAATTTTTGTTTATTATGTTGTTTTTGGGGTTGTCATATTGGAAGCAATATTAGTGATAGGAATGGCCATGTATGTTATAAAGATGGTAGCCGGACTTGACCAGCATGCACGCACCTCTGTCGCGTGGAGATGGCGTACGGCCAAGCTCGTACTCTGGTGCGTGATATGGGGGTCATTGTCTGTGTTACTTTGGGTCGAAGTGGTGGACCAATTGGCAATGATAACCTGGTTTTTTACATACTCTGTTTTTTTTCCCCTCCCGCCCCGAGAGGCGGGAGGACGGCCGCAGAGAAGCCCCCCTATTGTATACCAAGGGGCTGGCAGAGGGGTGATTGTTTGATGAAAAATGTTAAAATTTGTGCTTCCATGTTTTACAGACTGTACACTGGTTTGGGGATGCACCTAAATGCATCCTGTGCGGAATGAGCCATATGAAATTGGCCTGGGTGATCGGGAGATCTTATGTGGGAAGCTGTTGTTATCAGGCCGGCTTTAGTTTGACTTGGCTGGTCCCTGACGGTCTGTATGTAAAAGAGGGAGAGCAGTCCAGCTTGGACCATCTCGGATGGGAAGGATGTGCGGAGTTGATGATCACCGCGACTCTGCTCGAGACAACTCGAGGGCCCCTAACAGCATGTACGGTTCTCACGCAAGGAGCAGGAAGAACCCACGGCACCATCTGGCCTTTGATTCACATGACCTGGCGTCAACGGAACGGCACTCGATGCGTCACTTCGCATTGGCAATGTGGGCGCTGTCTGGCGGTGAGCGCTCCTCATCGCTTTCTCCCGGCTGACTTTTACACCCACCCGAACGCGGAATATGGAGCACACCGACCTATGGTGATACCCAGCGAGGCCCCTGTGGGGCTTGTCCGGCCTGCGCGTCGGGGAGGAGGACGGTACAGAGAGCCAGGCGAGGGTTCCATGAGGCGTCGGGATTCAGACGACAGCCGTATGTATGGAGGGCCTGGCTACGGTGATGATCCTCCCCTCGACTCGCCCACCAGCCCCGTACGGCTGATAAGCCCGCTGGATGTGGATGCAGCTCCTTCTGGGTCTGAGGACGACGATGAGGCTCAAGACAGAGAACGCGAGAGCGACCTCGGGGCTGAGGATGAGGAAGCAGATGTCGAGAGTGTGGCCACAGGGGATTCAACGCCACCGGTGCTGAGAGCCCTCGCGGTGGAGGACCACGCTGACGACGACAACGCTGCTGGTCGGTTGTCGCGCCTGATCAACGCCCTCGCAGAGATCGCCAGACAAGGTGATATGGCGGCGGCCTGCCCTACTTCAACAACCGCTGAGGTTGTGAGTATCTCAGACGGAGACGACGACATGACTGCTTAACTCGTAACGGGGGAGGGAGTGAGCAGAGAAAATTTATACCTGTTTTTCAATCCAAGGAGGTGGTGTCATGTAACATGGGGGTAGAGATGGTCCAAATGGTAGAATATGGATTGTTCACAGGGATAAATTGACAGAGCTGAAATTCCAAATTTGTCCAAAAGATGGCGCCAGACCAAAACATGAGACCAAAAGAGGGGCCAGAATAAGCTAGACCAGTTAAAATAGAAAAGAGGAACACGGTGTCAGAGTGTAAGTCACGCATGGAGGCACAAATGAAATTTTTATTATGTGTTTTTTATTTTTTGATTTCTTTGCTTGGCTAAAAATGTATTCTGTAACCGCTTTAAGCAATATTATTTGTCAATTCGATCAAGGGACCCGTCACTGAGAATAGTGGCGTGACATAAATTGTTTGGAGAAGCACAAATGAAATTTTTATTATGTGATTTTTAATTTTTGATTTCTTTGCTTGGCTAAAAATGTATTCTGTAACCGCTTTAAGCAATATTATTTGTCAATTCGATCAAGGGACCCGTCACTGAGAATAGTGGCGTGACATAAATTGTTTGGAGAAGCACAAATGAAATGTTTATTATGTGATTTTAATTTTTTGATTTTTTTGCTTGGCTGAAAATGTACTCTGTAACCGCTTTAAAGCAATATTATTTGTCAATTCGATCAATTCATGTAACAGAAAGTAGGTCAAAGGTGAAAAGGGGAAGTGAAAGGTTTTACCACTAGCTGTGCATTTGGTGGAAAGTACTGCGTGGTCAGGGCGGAAACAGCTGCTAAAGGCCACAGAAAACAAAGCGTGGGAGAGGCTGGCCAGTTCCCTCTATGGGCGGGGGAAAACTGGCCAGTTCCCTCTATAGGCGTGGGAATGCTGGCCAGTCCCTTCTATAGGCGTGGGAAAACTGGGCAGTCTTACCCTATAGGGAAAGTACAGGAGAAAAGAAAGGGGAGGGGGGGGGACGGAGAGGTCTATAAAAGGTCCTGCTGGAGTAGCTTCAGGGCTTTTTTCCCCCAAAAGAGCGCTTATACGTGAAGAGGCCCGGAGGAGTTTCAAGATTTTTTCCAAAGTCCCGAAGATCTTTGTGTGAGACGCAGGATCGCTGGACTGAAATTAACTTGGATTTACTCCCAAAAATTGGACTGGACAACTTTATAGGAGGAATAGGTGAGAGGGATTTATATTTTTTATGTATTTTAGCGAGAGGGGGGAATAGTCATCGGGCCGCCGGATTCCTCGTGGCCAGCCTGTTTCTTTAATTTGGATTTTAGAAGCAAGATCGAACTGATCACTCGACTTTGCTTTCACCAAAAATAGCACGCAGCTGGTAATTACCGCTTCCCTTTTTTATGAACTGTGTTTTGCAATCGAATTGTTCTGGGATTGAATGATTTTATTAACACGGGTATCAGTGAGTGAAATTGTTCAGTTTCTGGGGTAATTGAGATTTGTAATTCTATTCCATGTTTCTTCAATAAATGTGTTTTGTATATTGCTTACTTCGTTGTACGCGGATTTGTACTGAATAGGCAACCGAAGGCTCAGGCCCGCTTCCCCTTTTTGACGGGCCGCGTAAAAAGTAACTCTGAGCAAGTTAGAGAATTAAATATTTTTCGTAAATATTTAACGGAAGAGTTGAGTTCGTTGAAAGTGAATTCGGTTGAGAATTTACTTCCTTTAAATAACATAACGACGATGATTAAAATAAATCAGTGAAGTTGGTGGAGGATAAAAATATTTCGAT
Organism: Syngnathus scovelli; assembly: GCF_024217435.2. NCBI lineage: Eukaryota > Metazoa > Chordata > Actinopteri > Syngnathiformes > Syngnathidae > Syngnathus > Syngnathus scovelli. The sequence goes on along the minus strand of NC_090852.1, from coordinate 300,527 downwards.
TGTCCGTCGGGCGCGGCCCAGTTCCCCTTTTTGACGGGCCGCGTAAAAAGTAACTCTGAGCAAGTTAGAGAATTAAATATTTTTCGTAAATATTTAACGGAAGAGTTGAGTTCGTTGAAAGTGAATTCGGTTGAGAATTTACTTCCTTTAAATAACATAACGACGATGATTAAAATAAATCAGTGAAGTTGGTGGAGGATAAAAATATTTCGATTGTCCGTCGGGCGCGGCCCAGTTCCCCTTTTTGACGGGCCGCGTAAAAAGTAACTCTGAGCAAGTTAGAGAATTAAATAACTTTCGTAAATATTTAACGGAAGAGTTGAGTTCGTTGAAAGTGAATTCGGTTGAGAATTTACTTCCTTTAAATAACATAACGACGATGATTAAAATAAATCAGTGAAGTTGGTGGAGGATAAAAATATTTCGATTGTCCGTCGGGCGCGGCCCAGTTCCCCTTTTTGTCGGGCCGCGTCAAAAGTTAAATAGGACACGATCAAAAAATAGACTTGCCTTCCAAATTAATTATTGGGCAAATCTAAAGACAGCACGACATTTTTACTCGGTAAGAAAGTCGCTATTCTCTTCGAAGCAATTAAGTGGGGTGAAGAACTCCGACGGTCAAGTGCTAGATCTACGTATACGAAGTTAGAATTAATAATATAAAGGGCATTAATTTTCTTCTTAAATGCTATTATTGTCACACTTTTATTAATTCGATTCTCTTTCGAATAAAAAAGTTGGTCGGCTCGCTGCATGAGCGACCAAGTGGAACGGACCCATATGAACATTTACTTCGGCAAAACTAGTGCTTGGGTGCGCTATACAAACGAATCCCTGAGGTCTTAACAAAGACATCTAAAAAATATCCGTAACGAATAAGAACTTCAAACATTAGCGGGGAGCCATCAATACGATGCGGTCACTTCGAAGTCCTGCCTCGAATTGAGTTACTCGGCACGCGCTTCGGGTGACTTGAGAGGGATTGGCGTCGTACAGAAATTAGATTGATTCCGGAGGAGTTAATTTAACTCGGGTGGTTAGATTACGGACGAATCTCCGAACCCGGCTAAAACAAACCCGTTACTGGGAAGCCGGGGGCACCTGATTGCAAGAGGTGCGTTTGACATTTTGGCGCCCAACGAGTAGGAGGGGGGTTGTGAATAAAAGTTTAGAAAAAAAATACAAATGAGACAATAGAAGAACATTTGGTTTTTGTTTTGCTCACAGCTCCAAAACGAACCTGTGTGGAGTTTTTCAGTTTTTTCTTCCCAGAAACTGTCCTAATTCCGCTCACTGATACAAACAAATGTCAGAACGGCCTTGAGTGACATAAGTACAGTCTCTTTAAGGAATAGAGTTTCCTAGAAAAGAACCTTATTAGCACGGGAGGATTAGAACTGTATTGTGTCATAGTAAACGGTGACCGTTGCCCCTCAGCACATTACTTTAAGCATGAGTAAGGAGGAGTTCCTTCACAGCTTGTACTTGTATGGGGTGCTGAAAGTAATGTTTGTAGTATACGCAGAGTATGCAGCAGAACTTGCAAAAGCCAGAGGGGCCGGTACATGGGCACGGATATTGGGTATAAATACAGAAAATGAACCAGTCGACGAGGAGCCTGCAAATGTTTTAGATTTCATGCCAAAACCAAAGCCGAGGAGGAGGCAGATAGTTAGGAGACCGACAGAAGAGAGGGCTTTTTATTTTGAAAGATAAAAAAAGAAAGAAAAGTAGGCTTTTCTCCTCTCTTCTTTTTCCCTTTTTCCTTCTTAATTTCATTTTATAATATATACTAATTTCCCCCTTACAAGTTTTTTGTTGCTGAATTCCTGTGTGGATTACAAATTTTTTTGTTCCCGGACACCTGTGTGGATTACAAGATTTTCTTGTTTCCGGACACTTGTGTGGATTACAAATTTTTTTGTTCCCGGACACCTGTGTGGATTACAAAGATTTTTGTTCCCGGACACCTGTGTGGATTACAAATTTTTTTTGTTCCCGGACACCTGTGTGGATTACAAGATTTTCTTGTTTCCGGACACTTGTGTGGATTACAAAGATTTTTGTTCCCGGACACCTGTGTGGATTACAAATTTTCTTGTTTCCGGACACTTGTGTGGATTACAAAGATTTTTGTTCCCGGACACCTGTGTGGATTACAAATTTTCTTGTTTCCGGACACTTGTGTGGATTACAAATTTTTTTGTTCCCGGACACCTGTGTGGATTACAAATTTTCTTGTTTCCGGACACTTGTGTGGATTACAAATTTTTTTTGTTCCCGGACACCTGTGTGGATTACAAGATTTTTGTTCCCGGACGCATCAGAGGATTACAGATTTTTGTCCGCTGAACTCACAAAAGGATTTTTTTTTTTTTTTTTTTTTTTTTTTTTTTTTTTTCTTCTTTCCGCCCTTTCCCTTTTTCCGCTTGTTGAGGACGACAATTGAAGCTCACCAGGAGTAGTAAACGTACATACTCTCCAGACAGTCAAAAATCGGCCACAACGATTCTTCTGAGGCTTGTATGGTTCATGACCCTTAACTGTTGGCGACCCGCTGTGATTTACAGGTTCCCAAGAATTGAAAGGCTGAGGGGCTTCGGGCTGATGATTAGTCGTCATTTCCTGTTCGCTACAATAACGTTTGAATTAGAATTTGCTGTTGAATGTACCCTTGTTAGGATTTCCTGTCAGTAGAAAAACCTGGTGGGAAAAAAGAAAGAAAAAAAAAAACGTGCATCCCGCCGTTGAGAGCATCAATAAGTGAGGCAAGAGTTCTCATATTGGTGTTCTGAGTAGAGGCGACGCAAAGGGCGCCGCTGAGTAACTAAGAGCTGTATCGTCCCTGTCCCGAGTGCACACGGAAAGGCTTCGAAAGAAGACAGCTCGACCCTACAACTGAAAAAACTGCTATTCATTAAAGAGATGGCTAGCGGTGGAAGAGGACTGGACCTCGAACCTGGTAATCCTATGGAAGGAACCAGAAAGGAGGGGTCTAATCCAGACCCTCTGAGACGACATGAGGAACCAGCATGTGTAATATTGTATGGAGGAGGCTTGGAGAAGTGGCCTCAGAAATGGACTGAGTACATAGTGGGATCTAACCCGTCGATAGAGGCGGAATGCCTCTCAACGCGAATGGAAGAAGCCATCGAGAAAGATGGAAGATTTTTTGCCGAGCAGCCAGGAGAAGATGGACTAACAATAATAGTGTCAGCCCACCCTGAAAGGGGCTACACTCGAAGAGAAGCACCTGACTGGTGTGAATGGGGGGCAAAAATGGTGGAGGAATGTAATATGAGAAAAATAATAAGTACAAGTACAGATTTGGACTCAATAGTGAAAATGCTGACCAACGAATCTGGCATCCAGAGCGAGCTTGCAACTCCATTACCTGGAGAAGTGCAGGCAGTGCCTCGCTATTACGAGTGCATGCAGCACCTGGCGAGGATGAGAAGTATTTTGGAGAAAAGGACTGATCAGCCGGTATTCTCCAGTGAAGACGAAGAGGAAGTGCCTAAAGAGGAAGAAGGGTTGGGCACGAGCAAGGACACAGAGGAGGTATGGGAGACCAAGGACACCAGGCGCGAAGGCGCCTTTGCACCAAAGCTCAATCCCCTTATTAGAAAAGACCCCCTACCGTCTTTACCGGAAGAATCAACCAAGAAAGTGATTGTGGGCAACGGAGTGCTGATGTGCCAGTTTGTCGGAGATATTTGGTCACTGACAGGAGACGCCCTCATTGTTTTCACCAACGACAAATTCCGTGCCTGGAACCAGACCTTTGATTCACGGTTGAGGTTGATGGCCGGTGAAAAATATATTGAGGACCTACAAGATGCAAGACGGCAGATGGAACATGTCCCGGAGGATCTTACCTTCATCTTCACAAGTGGGGGAAGATCAAAATATCACATGATAATACATGCCGTCGTGCAGAAGTGGAGTCCGGACCTGGACCAGCAGGATTACCTGAAGATGATGACAAAAATTCTGGAGAGAGCGGTGGATGCTGCCATCGAGAGGGGGGCCAGAAGAATAGTTACGGAAGTAAATGGCGTTAGATCTGGACGGATGTCATGGAAAATTGCGGAAACAGCAATTGCAGGAGCTTATAAGCTACAGATATCCACCCCGATCACAGCAGTGGAAGGGCTGGAGTTGGTGTTGGCAATATCAGCCTCTCAAAGAAGAGAAAGGGAATTGGTAGCCCTGGAAGCCACATATGACCAAGCGCTACAGGTGGCTTGTAAAGAGCAGAAGATGGAACAGCAAACAAAACGTAAGGTGACAGTCTTGCCTCATCCATCAGCCAAAACAATTCGAACAGAAGAAGAAAAAGGGGCAGCCTCAAGTGCTACCCCAGAATTGCAAAAGAGGACCGTACGGTCCAGGACACCATCCCCAACTACAGGGGATGAGGACGAAACCGTGACCCACAAAATCAACCCAGAGATAACTAAACCGGGGGGGCCGGATCCGGCACCAACTGAGGTCCCGGCTCCCGAGAAACCACCTCAGGAAAGAGGGAGAAGAATTGAAAGAGAGAGGAGAGTGGTTTTAAGATCAAACCGAGAAGTGGCTGGTACCTCTTACCGAGCACGCCTGACGTCTACTCCCAAAAATAGACCCTCCACGGTTCAGGGCCCACGTCAACAAATAGAATCAAGGAACACCGGAGTTGGGGCCACTGAACATGCTCATACATCCCACGAGGAAGAGGGTAATAATGATGGAGAGGGAGAAGACAGGGAGGCGGCCACCTCGAGTGATGACGTGGTCTCCGAAGAGGAAAATCAGGCTTCGGTGATGTCGGCAGTAGGCCCTCCTGATCCTAATGACCCCCCACCGAGAGTTGTGCTAGGAGCAACCCGGAAAGGATTCAAGAAGCAACAGCCGGTGTTAAGCATCTTCCAGGCTTCGGAAAGGCTGGCAAGGGAGGTTCAATTAGGATGGGTGGAAACCAAGGATGGAAGGAAAACCTATATCCCAGAAGTTAGGCAGAAAGAATACCCCTTCCCACCAGCCTGGTGGGAAAAAATAGAAGGAAATATAGACGTCCCGGTGAGGCTAACCTACAGGGAGGCAATGAATGTGTTAAACACACCAGCCTACCACACCCTAGTAAGTTACACAGATTTGACAAAAAATTTTAGGGAAGGCTTTGTGACCGTAATGTATGACGTATTGTTGCGGAGGATGAAGCAGGGTGTGTATGATGCCGCTCAAGCAGAACTAAGAGCGTGTGAAGATTTGGACACACACGCTGTTAATCCCGCAATGTCCACACAAACCAACATAATTGGAAACTTCACCCAACTAGCTCAGCCGAGCACCACACAACTGGGAGCGACTTATCTGGAAAATACAGGGATGCCCGGAAATGACCTGGAAAGAGAGACACGAGCCTTTAAAACTTTAAAAGGAATGGTACGCGTAAAGTACCAAAAAGAAAGCGTCAAAGAATATTTATTGGCAACTTGGCCAGTAATCAAAGACGGTCCGGGCGGAGAGTTGTCAAAGAAGTTGTGGCTGCAATATATTACAGCCGAGCCCATTGGAAGGGATGAGACAGCCCAGGAAGCCTACCAGAGGTGGGTGGATGATGAAGAAGATGACGAAGATGCACATATAACCAGAGCTAAAGAAGCATTAAAACAGGGTCTCACCTTGCTGAATGTGTGGCATAAGTTGAAACAAGTGATAAGCCCAAACAGATACGTGCGAGTATTGAGAGCAGTTACCGAGGACAAGGACACCACTTTTGTGAAGCTGGGTGCGGAGGCAACTCTGGCACGAATCGAAGAATCCATAAAGAAATGGGACAGAGTAACAAAACACTACATGGAGAGACAAAAGCCGAATCCATCGGGCAGCACTCGCACTCGCACAGAAGATACACAAGCAAGTCGGAAACCACCACCACAGCCAACTTATGGGAAGGGGCAAAAATTTAATGATAATCAGAGACAAAACACCCGAGAGAATCCCAAACCCCCTTATGGTAAAGTGAATTCAACTGGTTATGTGGCAAAAGATGTGACAAAATGTCACCAGAAGAAAGAAAGGCCCTGGCAGAGGCTCGCAAGGCTGCGGCCCCTGCTGGGCCCAGAAAATAAGTGAAAAAGAGGCGCGGGTCACCCTGTCAGGCGTGTACAGAGAGGGAGACAATCTCTACACTGATATTGATGGAGCTCCATATTTAGTAGATACCGGAGCTGAGGTGTCGATGACCCGCAAAGCCTTGAAAGTGATAGGACACCTAACTGTTATGATGGCAGATGGATCAGTGACCAGCATGCCAATTGGAGTCTGGAAAAGAATCGTTTGGGTGAAAGGGCCCCACAATTTACTGACATTAAGAGACGCCGAAGATCTGAAAAAACCAGCACATCAGCGTCAGCCAGTAAAAGCAAGGTTGGAAAATATTAAAGCAAAAACAGTCCGAGTGGGTCCAACTAAAACCATGCCACTGAATGAGTGGTACAAACCTGTGGATGTGGACTCCGTCCGGATCCAATTGGTCCAAAACAGCGACCTGTCTCCAGATGGGAAGCAGAAACTGACCGCCATATTGGAAAGGGCAGCTGTGGCGTATTTCAAGAACGACTGTGGTGACCTGGGATCAAAATACATCCACACAATTGAAGGAGGAGTGCATCCACCGGTGAGACAATATCCCTTGAATCCCGAAGCAGTGGCTGAAATGGAAACAATCGTGAAGGAACTTCTACAGCTTGGCATCATTCGGGAAGAATCAAATCCAGTGACCAACAGCCCGATTCAGGCAGTGAAAAAACCAGAGGCGTCCGGGGGAGGATGGAGGCCAGTTATCAACTTTAAAGCTCTTAACCGCCGGACGGTGGCTAATCGAGCTAGCCTCATAAATCCCCAGGCATCCCTAAAGACGCTAAGAGTGAAGAAATACAAATCATGCATTGATTTAGCAAACGGGTTCTTTTCACTACGACTGGCCAAAACATCACAAGGAAAAACAGCATTCACGCATAAAGGGAAATCATACGTGTGGCAAAGATTGCCACAAGGATACAAAAACTCCCCAAATGTGTTTCAATCAGCGGTTTTACAAGTTTTGAGTGGTTTGGATGTTACGGTGTACATCGATGATGTGTTTGTTTCAAATGACGAAGAGGAAGAACATTTGGACTTGCTGCAGAAAGTGGTGGAACGAGTCTCCGCTGCCGGCCTCAAGCTGAATCTCAAGAAATGCCAACTAGCTCGATTCCAAGTGGATTACTTGGGATTCCAAGTGACTGAGAACCTAGGAATCTCAGAAGGATTTCGACAGAAAATTGAACAGATTTCGCCCCCGAGATCAGAAACAGAGTTGCAGCGAATACTTGGACTGTGCAATTATGTGCGGGATCATATTCCTCACTATCAGAAACATGCAAGGCCACTGTACGGCCGCTTGAAGAAAACACCGGAGGGCCAAAAACCAACAAAGTGGCAGTGGTCAGACAAAGACAATGAGAACTTGAATAATTTGAAACAGGCCGTCCGAGAAGCCGTGCGGCTTGAGCCACGAAGTTTGACAGTAAGACTGGTCGCAAAGGTGCAGTGCGAAGAAAATGATGCAATGGTGTCGGTCAGCAACGAAGGTGCCGGTTTGGTGGCCTTGTGGACCTACACCCTGTCCAGCGTCGAGAAAAAATTCCCCCAGGAGGAGAAAGAACTTGCAGTGTTGGCAAGGTACTGGAGTAATTTAAAAGACCTGGCCCAGGGACAAGGTATCAAAGTCCAGACCGGAAGTAACGTGCATCGTTTTCTAAGAAAGACTACAATCGAGAGCACTAAAGCGACCAACATCCGATGGGGCAGATGGGAAGACATCCTACTAGACCCCGACTTAGAAATTGGACCAAATACAACCTCCACAAAGAAGCCGATACCCAAAAAGAGTATGGATGAAGAGAAGCCCTATGAATGGACTCTTTACACCGATGGGTCAAAAAAGGAAGGAGAGCAGAATGCCCACTGGGGGTTTATTCTGAAGCAGAATGGAGTGGAGCGTTGCCGCCGCAAAGGAAAGACACCCGGCAGCGCGCAAGCAGGAGAGGCCACGGCAGTGCTGGAAGGACTGTTAGAAGCAGAAAAAAATCACGCTGGACGCGTAAGACTTATAACTGACAGTCATTATTGCGCGCAAGCTCTCAAATTCGATCTAGCCATTTGGGAAGAGAATGGCTTTGAGGGCGCGAAAGGAAAACTAGTGGCCCACTATGAAGTGTGGAAAAAAATAGCCGAGTTACGGCTAAATTTGAGTCTGGATGTGGTTCACCAGAAATCTCATGTAAAAGAAGGAGCTCATTGGAGAGGGAATAACGAAGTTGATCGATACGTCCAGGAAAGAAGAATAATAGTTGTAGGAGCAGAAAAATGGGACAAGACCCCTCGCGGAAAAGTGGTCCCAGACAAGAGCGTGAGGCAAGTCGTGTCGGCAGTGCATGAAGCACTAGGCCACGCGGGTCCACTGCCTACGCGGAAAGAGTTAGAGAAGCTGGAACTCTGGGTCCCTGACCGAATGATTCGTGCGGTTCTGCGGGATTGTAATCCGTGCAACAAATACAACGCAGGGCGAAGAGGACGACGCACGGACGGATTGACGATCAGGAGTACTGTGCCGTGGGGCTCGGTTTGTATGGACGTAGCTGGCCCCATGGGAATAAGTGGCGCAAAGGGTGAAAAATACCTGGTTGTGCTGGTAGACTCGATGTCAGGACACGTCGGGCTGAAAGCAGTGAGAAAAGCCAATGCAAACAGTGTGATCAAGACACTAGAAGATGGGTGCATGTGGCTAGGAATCCCAAAAGAGTTGAGAACAGACAATGGAACTCATTTCAAAAACGCCCAGGTAGACGAATGGTGTCGTAGGTGGGGAATAGTCAGAGTCTATTCGCCTCCCTATACACCACAAGCAAACGGGGTGGCTGAAAGAAGTATTGGCCTAGTCAAAACCTGGTTGGGAAAAAATGCAAACGGGAAAGAGTGGAGTACTAAACTACTTGATTTGGTTGCAGACCTGAACGGGAGGAGTAGGAGCAGCCGGCCCTCCCCGTCCGAAGAACTCAATCAACGACTCTTTGTGTCCCAGGAAGTGGGCAGAACCCAAGACAGCCCGTCCCAGGATAAAGAGAAGTGTCGGTTCAGCGTTGGACAGAAGGTGTGGATCAAGTCAAGGGACCTGAACAGCAACACGGCAGTGAAGGCCAAGTACGACTGCTCGGACATCGTTAGTGAAGTCTTGGACAGGAACACAGTACGACTAAAGAAGAAAGGTATCCAAGGAGTTGAACAGCTGAAGCCGTTATCGGCTGACCCGATTCAAGCCAAGAAGTAATTTAAATAACATATGGCAACGGACTACAGAATAATCCCGGCCTTCGTGCGCATGGCCGCACACAAAGGTGCGGTCATCGTAAGAAGAACGCCAAATGGGATCCAAACCGGAAGGGCCCTAAATCTGGTGAGATTGGCCAAGCGGGGTAGCACACCCGGTGGACCAGAACATTTTCACTGGACATGGGTCGACGAAGCTTGTGTCATTTGTTTGACACCCAACCTGTTGCCTACTATGTGGTCGGGAGTAGGCTTCATGATGCCACCGGTACTGACCACCGATGTAAGAGAACTGGAATTTGCCCAGAGGAATGAGGACAAGCTTCCAGTCAAAGTGTTAGATGCCATGGTATGCCACCAGTGTCGAATTACCATTTTGACACGAATGGTGTTCTTTTCACAGTGGGAGATCGGACCAACTACGGATGTACGGGCTCGACAAATTAGCTCGTGCACGTGTGTTTGGGACGGCGATGAGCTGGAATATTGCCCCATGTGTTTAGAACACATGGCAAGAGGAAAATTATTGAAAGTCGGAGAAGCAGAGGGATGGCAAATCACCAGGGCAATGACCCCCCTGGCGACCCTCTATCCAGTGTTGGGAGGAGCATCTTGGCCGGCATATGATAATAATCAGGCCATGAAGAACCTTTATCTGGCCTTGGGCCATTGTTGGCCTTGGCCAAGGCCAGTCGGCCGGCCTGCCCCCGACAGTTATACAGAAGAGGCCGACGAAATGGCCTTGTTTGCTCGTGAGTCGGTTCTTTCCGCAGGAGGAACCGCAGTCCTTGGGGACCTGCTTGAGGGACCTTGGAGGCCCATGACTTGGGCTCGGGCTGTAGCCCAGTTGTTGGCGTGCAAGGACGCACCATTGGTCAAAGTGGAGGCAGCCCCTGCGGAAACAAGCCCGACTGTGAGCAACATGTACTGCTATCGAAGTATTTTGGACATGTGTAACAAGGACTTCCAGTATGTGACAAAAAAAGGAATATACTGTTTTGCCCCTGGGAATAAGGTTGGATCAGTCCTTATAGTGAATGAGGGTGAAGCAGCACTGGTAAGGATTACAGTGAAAATGGCCATCATTCCTTACGAAGGAATATATTCACTGGGAATCAAATTGGAGGCCAAAAGGCTTAGCCAAGTTGTAGCCATAAGAAACGCCGGGTCCCAGATGCGGAATGTTCTTAGTGAACAAATACAAACAAGAAAGGAGCACGGCACAGTAGCGGCGATAGAACCTCAAGGAAAGGCCAAAGAGACAGATGACCTTGACCGGTCGGAAGCAAGAGAATGGGATAAAGGTCCCAGCCAGGAGTGGACACAGGGATGTCCAGCTGGAGGAAGCATGTTCCAATCGTTGGTGACGGAGGAAAATCCAACCACTTCTCTCCCGCCAGAAGTAGGAGTCCAAGTGGAAAATCCAACCACTTCTCTCCCGCTAGAAGTAGGAGTCCAAGTGGAAAATCCAACAACTTCTCTCCCGCCAGAGACAGGAGTCCAGAAGGAAAACCTGTTTCCAAAGGCGGAAGGTGGTGGCGTAAGTGACCGACCCGGGAAGATTCTACCGGACTGGACCCCTTTTGATTGGACGAAGTTGTATCCGGCAAATTGCTCTACTCCTGGCTGCGACGGAAGCGGTAGCACACGACCAGGGGCAACTTACCACCGCTCATTTAGAGCTTGTCTGATATATGTGGGGAGCCTCGAGGTGTGTCCCACGCCGGGATGTGATGGAAAAGGAAACACCAGATGGGGTCCGGAGCGTCACCGCACCCTTAAGACATGTCCAGTGCTGGCAGAAATGAAGCGCAAAGCCTCCGAAACCAGAAAACAAGCCGGTGGCCAAGAGAGCAACATGGCAGAAGATGCGGTAGACACCAGGCCGGGGGAACCAGGGCCGTCCACCTCTGATAGGCCGCTAGGAACGTTGGCTCAAGCGGCCTCCTACTATACACTGCGGTCTAAAGAGACAGACCCTCAAAAGAAAAAAAGGGGTCGAGCCGCGGTGGAGGGGTTGGTTAAGCTGTGGAGGCGGCCAGATTCCCAGGGGGGAGACAACTGAAAAAAAAAAAAAAAAAAAAGAGAAGAATGTGTACATACGTGTATATGTAAATGAATAGGCATGTAATTGTGTATGTATACATGTGTATATAAAAGTATGATAACAATGTATCATTAATGGACTGTACATAACCAATAACAGAAAGGAAACCAGACGGGGACAGCAGAAGGAGTGACCACCTTGGCCAAGGAGGTGGACGTTTTCCTTGGCACAAGGGAGGAGCCAGGGAAGGAGGAGGGGCTGGAAGATCCCCTATAAAGCCAGGAGAGAAGAACCAGATCTTCATTCAGCCCTGAGAAGTGACCAACCATGAACTTCCCGCGCGGAGTCAAGAGAAAGAGAACAATGAGCCTGGAGAGTGGGGGGTCACCAATGGCCCCCCCAGGCTACACGGATGATCCCGCTGGTTGCAACCCGGTGGAACCAGCGGGTAGGCTGAGCCCCGGGACCGGGGCTTCCACAGAGAACGATGGGAAAAACGGGAGGAATCCGTTTTTTGCGCAAGAGGAGCAAGAGATTTATGCAAACCGGGAATGGATAGCTCTGGAGCCAATCTACGCGAATGCAGTTCCCGTGAGCAGGAATCCAGAGCCAAATTTTGAAAGGCGAAGAACAACTTTATGTGCGGACGGCGGGTATGAGATTCCCAGCACTTCGCCTTTTTGCGACGAACCACCGAATTTACCCGACAACCCTCCAATGGATTGGAACACAATTGAATGGAGACCATCTATTTTTCCTCAGCCAGCGATATCATGGAAGAAGACCCTGATGACGGATTGGCTGACAGCTATAATACTGTCAGTCATTTTGACAGGCATCCTACTCAGCTTCACACTTTGGAAGAACGCGGCCCGCTATGATCCGATGGAGATGATCAATATCGAGTACGATGGAACGAAGCTCTTCAATCAAACCTGTTGGGCAGTGGACTTTGGAAGCGTCACCGTGAAATGGAATACATCCATAGCACCAGACATCGCTACCAGACAATATTGGACATCGGTGCTGCGACGACGAGAGAAGATGATCGCCTTGCCACTGGAACCAGGAGCAATTCCGCGCGCAGGAGACGAGGAGGAAAGACGATATAAGACAAAAAGGGAAATAGTGAGTGAAGTAACTCACTTTCCCGATCATTTGGGTCTCGTGAATTGGACAGGGCAAATAATAAGTAACATCAGTGCTTGTGATATGAGGTACTTCAAAGCGCCAGAAAACTTTGCTAATCTAACGATAAGCTTGATTTGCAAGAACAAACGTGAAGAGAAAATTGTTAAAAGAAATTGGATTTTAAAAGTGGGCGAGGAGCATGCGGAATGGTATAGCAATGCCTCGTGTGTCCCGTTGCCCGAATCAAAAGGAGGGTATTGGGAAAAGAGTGGGAAAAGGCCGGATGAATTTTCATTCCCGGCCCCAATGAAAAACTCCACGTGCCGTGGCACTTATCCCGGATGGGAGCCGTGCTGGAGTTGTTTAGATTTGGTTTGTGAAAAAACTCAGGATTATTCAAGTAAGCGTCGCCTTAACCGGGTGCCGAGAAGCCTGTCCGACAGCCAGAAGCCAGTATTTTGGGACTGTCAGAGAGTTTTTAGTAGGTTAAATGCGTGTTACTTTAACGTGGGACAATTTTGTGAGAATAATTATCATGTGATAATGTGGGCCTATAAATTCCAAAAGATGAAGTCCCCTGTCGCAGTGTCACCAAGGGGAGGGAGGAAGTTCAGCCCAAATAAGGAACCAGTGGATTTTGAATTTTGGCTAAATAGTTCATTTCCATGGTTATGGCAGGTACAGAGACAGATTGCTGTGCCCAGCAGTGACCAGGGCAGACACCGGTTGTACCCATCGGCAAGGCACTTATGGGTTCAACGGTTACCCACTCCTGCCGATTTGTTGACGGTAACTCCGGGAGAATTTGATAAAATTGACCAATGTGTAGTGGGCAAAATTTATGCTGGATTGCATGGGAAGGATTGGACAGTTGGGAAGTCACCAAGATGTGACCTGGATGAGATCAAGCGATCCGTCTTGGGCACCAGGTGGGTTCACAACTGTGCCAGTCTCTTAGTAAACAAAACAGTGAAAGGAATTTTACAGGCATGGTCTGAGATAAACGTTCGGGACCCCGCCAAGACATGGTGGGGATTTAACGGGTATGAGATGAAGCAATGGGTTATACCCTGTTTAAACGTAACAACAAATTACTGGGTTCAATACCAATTTATGTCAACAGTATATTCAAAAGAGACTGATATCAAGCCCACAGGAATATATTCCCCATATATCTATGTGAATCCTCGGCCCTGGGCGATGACTTGTAATACTGAGAAAACAAAATGTTTGATTGCCTTAGCTCGTGAACAATGTGTTACACTGCCTGATTGGAAAGAATATTGTTTAGATAAATATCAAGATGAGAGATACAGAAGTGTGGAAGGGGCTTTGTGGGAGTACGTCTCGCCACAAAACAGGTGGAGGCGTCAGCCCGCTAGAGACCGGGTGCCTTGTAGTACCTGGGTACAAAATGAAGGATTGCTAAATTTAGGCAAGCCAGTGTCTATCCCCTATCGGCTGCCTGCGCTGATGCAGATTGCTGAGGGGCGTGCGTTCCGAAAGAGTCTGTGTGAGGGGCGGCAGTTTATAGGTTTTGATTGGGTTGGCCCCAATAGAATTTTCAATAATGGAACATGTTTCTCCCCGTCAGAGCATTGGATAAAATGTGGTCATGGAGAAAATATTCATGATTGCACTTGGTATGAGAAGATAGGGGCGGCGCTGCAGTCAGCAACAAGTGCCGCGGTTGAGGCCTTTGGGGACGTGATCACTGGTGCGTTGGAAATGGTACTGGGGCCAATCTGGGCGTGGGTGCTAGTAGGGTTTGCATTGATAGGGATAGCAACGACTCTGTGCATTGCCATAAAAGGAAGCATTAAGAAGATTTTATTCGACCCCCGCGAAAGAGGGGTGTCTCTAGTTAGGCAAATGACGGCCCGCAAGAGGGGTGGTCGGAACGTCTTATTAAAAGGAGAAGTCGGGCAGCCGTCGGGCATTCGAGCCTGACAGCTCAGAGACAGGGACTACAAGAGAGAGAGAAAAAAAAAAGGGGGAACTAAAACTAATAATGGCAACAAACAGCTCAAGCGGGTTTTTAGATCCAAGGGGGAGGCCAGGAGCGATGAGAGTGAGTAACGAAGTTCAATATTGGGTTTTATTCAGTATCTGGACAGCCTACTGCTGTTCTGGGTCTTGGGATTTGCAACAACTCACTCGCCCCGTGATTTTGGTCATATCAATATTCAAGGTTTTGATTTTGAGATTTTTATACACAAGACACACGATGGGTTTGGGTCTTTTTGTAGTCTACATGCATGGCCGAATGTATGTTGACCCTGATACACCCAGAGGTATCGCCGAAATTGTATTGCTTATTTTGTGGAGTGTTTTGGAAGTAGTGTCAATTTTTGTTTATTATGTTGTTTTTGGGGTTGTCATATTGGAAGCAATATTAGTGATAGGAATGGCCATGTATGTTATAAAGATGGTAGCCGGACTTGACCAGCATGCACGCACCTCTGTCGCGTGGAGATGGCGTACGGCCAAGCTCGTACTCTGGTGCGTGATATGGGGGTCATTGTCTGTGTTACTTTGGGTCGAAGTGGTGGACCAATTGGCAATGATAACCTGGTTTTTTACATACTCTGTTTTTTTTCCCCTCCCGCCCCGAGAGGCGGGAGGACGGCCGCAGAGAAGCCCCCCTATTGTATACCAAGGGGCTGGCAGAGGGGTGATTGTTTGATGAAAAATGTTAAAATTTGTGCTTCCATGTTTTACAGACTGTACACTGGTTTGGGGATGCACCTAAATGCATCCTGTGCGGAATGAGCCATATGAAATTGGCCTGGGTGATCGGGAGATCTTATGTGGGAAGCTGTTGTTATCAGGCCGGCTTTAGTTTGACTTGGCTGGTCCCTGACGGTCTGTATGTAAAAGAGGGAGAGCAGTCCAGCTTGGACCATCTCGGATGGGAAGGATGTGCGGAGTTGATGATCACCGCGACTCTGCTCGAGACAACTCGAGGGCCCCTAACAGCATGTACGGTTCTCACGCAAGGAGCAGGAAGAACCCACGGCACCATCTGGCCTTTGATTCACATGACCTGGCGTCAACGGAACGGCACTCGATGCGTCACTTCGCATTGGCAATGTGGGCGCTGTCTGGCGGTGAGCGCTCCTCATCGCTTTCTCCCGGCTGACTTTTACACCCACCCGAACGCGGAATATGGAGCACACCGACCTATGGTGATACCCAGCGAGGCCCCTGTGGGGCTTGTCCGGCCTGCGCGTCGGGGAGGAGGACGGTACAGAGAGCCAGGCGAGGGTTCCATGAGGCGTCGGGATTCAGACGACAGCCGTATGTATGGAGGGCCTGGCTACGGTGATGATCCTCCCCTCGACTCGCCCACCAGCCCCGTACGGCTGATAAGCCCGCTGGATGTGGATGCAGCTCCTTCTGGGTCTGAGGACGACGATGAGGCTCAAGACAGAGAACGCGAGAGCGACCTCGGGGCTGAGGATGAGGAAGCAGATGTCGAGAGTGTGGCCACAGGGGATTCAACGCCACCGGTGCTGAGAGCCCTCGCGGTGGAGGACCACGCTGACGACGACAACGCTGCTGGTCGGTTGTCGCGCCTGATCAACGCCCTCGCAGAGATCGCCAGACAAGGTGATATGGCGGCGGCCTGCCCTACTTCAACAACCGCTGAGGTTGTGAGTATCTCAGACGGAGACGACGACATGACTGCTTAACTCGTAACGGGGGAGGGAGTGAGCAGAGAAAATTTATACCTGTTTTTCAATCCAAGGAGGTGGTGTCATGTAACATGGGGGTAGAGATGGTCCAAATGGTAGAATATGGATTGTTCACAGGGATAAATTGACAGAGCTGAAATTCCAAATTTGTCCAAAAGATGGCGCCAGACCAAAACATGAGACCAAAAGAGGGGCCAGAATAAGCTAGACCAGTTAAAATAGAAAAGAGGAACACGGTGTCAGAGTGTAAGTCACGCATGGAGGCACAAATGAAATTTTTATTATGTGTTTTTTATTTTTTGATTTCTTTGCTTGGCTAAAAATGTATTCTGTAACCGCTTTAAGCAATATTATTTGTCAATTCGATCAAGGGACCCGTCACTGAGAATAGTGGCGTGACATAAATTGTTTGGAGAAGCACAAATGAAATTTTTATTATGTGATTTTTAATTTTTGATTTCTTTGCTTGGCTAAAAATGTATTCTGTAACCGCTTTAAGCAATATTATTTGTCAATTCGATCAAGGGACCCGTCACTGAGAATAGTGGCGTGACATAAATTGTTTGGAGAAGCACAAATGAAATGTTTATTATGTGATTTTAATTTTTTGATTTTTTTGCTTGGCTGAAAATGTACTCTGTAACCGCTTTAAAGCAATATTATTTGTCAATTCGATCAATTCATGTAACAGAAAGTAGGTCAAAGGTGAAAAGGGGAAGTGAAAGGTTTTACCACTAGCTGTGCATTTGGTGGAAAGTACTGCGTGGTCAGGGCGGAAACAGCTGCTAAAGGCCACAGAAAACAAAGCGTGGGAGAGGCTGGCCAGTTCCCTCTATGGGCGGGGGAAAACTGGCCAGTTCCCTCTATAGGCGTGGGAATGCTGGCCAGTCCCTTCTATAGGCGTGGGAAAACTGGGCAGTCTTACCCTATAGGGAAAGTACAGGAGAAAAGAAAGGGGAGGGGGGGGGACGGAGAGGTCTATAAAAGGTCCTGCTGGAGTAGCTTCAGGGCTTTTTTCCCCCAAAAGAGCGCTTATACGTGAAGAGGCCCGGAGGAGTTTCAAGATTTTTTCCAAAGTCCCGAAGATCTTTGTGTGAGACGCAGGATCGCTGGACTGAAATTAACTTGGATTTACTCCCAAAAATTGGACTGGACAACTTTATAGGAGGAATAGGTGAGAGGGATTTATATTTTTTATGTATTTTAGCGAGAGGGGGGAATAGTCATCGGGCCGCCGGATTCCTCGTGGCCAGCCTGTTTCTTTAATTTGGATTTTAGAAGCAAGATCGAACTGATCACTCGACTTTGCTTTCACCAAAAATAGCACGCAGCTGGTAATTACCGCTTCCCTTTTTTATGAACTGTGTTTTGCAATCGAATTGTTCTGGGATTGAATGATTTTATTAACACGGGTATCAGTGAGTGAAATTGTTCAGTTTCTGGGGTAATTGAGATTTGTAATTCTATTCCATGTTTCTTCAATAAATGTGTTTTGTATATTGCTTACTTCGTTGTACGCGGATTTGTACTGAATAGGCAACCGAAGGCTCAGGCCCGCTTCCCCTTTTTGACGGGCCGCGTAAAAAGTAACTCTGAGCAAGTTAGAGAATTAAATATTTTTCGTAAATATTTAACGGAAGAGTTGAGTTCGTTGAAAGTGAATTCGGTTGAGAATTTACTTCCTTTAAATAACATAACGACGATGATTAAAATAAATCAGTGAAGTTGGTGGAGGATAAAAATATTTCGATTGTCCGTCGGGCGCGGCCCAGTTCCCCTTTTTGACGGGCCGCGTAAAAAGTAACTCTGAGCAAGTTAGAGAATTAAATATTTTTCGTAAATATTTAACGGAAGAGTTGAGTTCGTTGAAAGTGAATTCGGTTGAGAATTTACTTCCTTTAAATAACATAACGACGATGATTAAAATAAATCAGTGAAGTTGGTGGAGGATAAAAATATTTCGATTGTCCGTCGGGCGCGGCCCAGTTCCCCTTTTTGACGGGCCGCGTAAAAAGTAACTCTGAGCAAGTTAGAGAATTAAATAACTTTCGTAAATATTTAACGGAAGAGTTGAGTTCGTTGAAAGTGAATTCGGTTGAGAATTTACTTCCTTTAAATAACATAACGACGATGATTAAAATAAATCAGTGAAGTTGGTGGAGGATAAAAATATTTCGATTGTCCGTCGGGCGCGGCCCAGTTCCCCTTTTTGTCGGGCCGCGTCAAAAGTTAAATAGGACACGATCAAAAAATAGACTTGCCTTCCAAATTAATTATTGGGCAAATCTAAAGACAGCACGACATTTTTACTCGGTAAGAAAGTCGCTATTCTCTTCGAAGCAATTAAGTGGGGTGAAGAACTCCGACGGTCAAGTGCTAGATCTACGTATACGAAGTTAGAATTAATAATATAAAGGGCATTAATTTTCTTCTTAAATGCTATTATTGTCACACTTTTATTAATTCGATTCTCTTTCGAATAAAAAAGTTGGTCGGCTCGCTGCATGAGCGACCAAGTGGAACGGACCCATATGAACATTTACTTCGGCAAAACTAGTGCTTGGGTGCGCTATACAAACGAATCCCTGAGGTCTTAACAAAGACATCTAAAAAATATCCGTAACGAATAAGAACTTCAAACATTAGCGGGGAGCCATCAATACGATGCGGTCACTTCGAAGTCCTGCCTCGAATTGAGTTACTCGGCACGCGCTTCGGGTGACTTGAGAGGGATTGGCGTCGTACAGAAATTAGATTGATTCCGGAGGAGTTAATTTAACTCGGGTGGTTAGATTACGGACGAATCTCCGAACCCGGCTAAAACAAACCCGTTACTGGGAAGCCGGGGGCACCTGATTGCAAGAGGTGCGTTTGACAGAGTTCAAACTAGGCTTGCAGTTTCCGAATGCCATTCGTGATGGGTGCTGTAAAAAGTTCTTGGCTTAAACGATTGAAGTGCACATAAGAAAAAAAAAAAAAAAAAAACAAAGCTTACGGTAACTGGTATTCCCAGGCGGTCTCCCATCCAAGTACTAACCAGGCCCGACCCTGCTTAGCCTCCGAGATCGGACGAGATCGGGCGCTCTCAGGGTAGTATGGCCGTAAGCCGTGAGACCGCTCAGAATTTTTCATTTTATAGACACAATCGCCCCTGAAACCATGCCAAGCAGCGGCGGGACTTGATGGCTGTGGTAAAAGTTTCCTTTCACAATTGACGTGGGAAAGAAAAAAAAAAAGGCTTTCAGCACCTGGTATTCCCGGACGGTCTCCCTTCCCTTTTGTTTTTTTTACAACCAGGGCCGAAACAGGCTTTCTTCCAAGGCTTTTGGTGTTTTCTGGAAACATGGCTATCATGAAAAGTTATTGACAGCTTTTTATGCGGTAGCACGAATTTGCCGTTGCGACCTGCATTTTGCTGAATCAAAATAAATGCCTTGAAAAGTTTAAAAACACTTCATGGAAGTGTTGTGTTCGGTTCTTTTACAAGTCAAGCCTGCTGCTTTGAGTTCACAGGGAGCCATGCTCACTGTACATAGTCTGCTCTCTAGCGGTAAAACATTTAACTACAATGCTGTGGATGTCACCACATAATATAGCTTTCAAACTCGTGTTATAGTTTCAATGTCGGAGTTTAAATTAGGCTTGCTGTTTCCGGATGCCATTCGTGATGGGTGTTGTAAAAAATAGTTTCTTAAACGATTGAAGTGCACATAAGAAAAAGAAAAAGCTTACAGCACCTGGTATTCCCAGGCGGTCTCCCATCCAAGTACTAACCAGGCCCGACCCTGCTTAGCTTCCGAGATCGGACGAGATCGGGCGTTCTCAGGGTAGTATGGCCGTAAGCCGTGAGGTGACCAAACATTTTGCATTTTATAGACACAATCGCCCCTGAAACTAGCGAGCGAGCCAATGAAGCCTTCAAAACTGCTTCGGCACATGGAGACCAAGCATTCTGCATTAAAAGACAAACCTTAACCACTTCGGGTTTCATTGTCTCCGATTACGCCTGGATGGGACCGGCTCGTTTCTGGGAAACAAGCTCGGTGCTCCCAATAATTCAACGTAATGGTGACTTTTATTTTTATGTGGTTTATATTTGTTTTTATCCCAGTCGTATCATTTTATTTAATCGTATTTATATATATTTATTATAAATGTAGTATTTATTTATATAGATTTATTGTTTATTTATATATATAAAGGCAGGTCCGCAAAAATATTTCTGACGCGTAGCTGGTCCGTGGCGCAAGAAAGGTTGGGGACCACTAGTCTGAAAGAATCTGGCCGTAACTGGAATAGGGTTCTACGCGAATGCCCAACGGAAAAGTGAAGTGCACAAAACCTGCATTTGGCTGTATCAAAATAAATGTCATGAAAAAGGTAAAAACACTACATGGAAGCGCAATGTGTTGTGCTGGGTTCTTTTACAAGTAAAGACTGCTGCTTTGAGTTCACAGGGAGCCATGCTCTTTATTCACTGTACATAGTCTGTCCTCTAGCGGTAAAAACGTGAACTGCAATGCTATGGCTGTCGCCACACAATGTAGGTTTTAAACTCGTGTTGTAGTTTCAGTGTCGGAGTTCAAACTAGGCTTGCAGTTTCCGAATGCCATTCGTGATGGGTGCTGTAAAAAGTTCTTGGCTTAAACGATTGAAGTGCACATAAGAAAAAAAAAAAAAAAAAGCTTACGGTAACTGGTATTCCCAGGCGGTCTCCCATCCAAGTACTAACCAGGCCCGACCCTGATTAGCCTCCGAGATCGGACGAGATCGGGCGCTCTCAGGGTAGTATGGCCGTAAGCCGTGAGACCGCTCAGAATTTTTCATTTTATAGACACAATCGCCCCTGAAACCATGCCAAGCAGCGGCGGGACTTGATGGCTGTGGTAAAAGTTTCCTTTCACAATTGACGTGGGAAAAAAAAAAAAAAAAAAAAAGGCTTTCAGCACCTGGTATTCCCGGACGGTTGTTTTTTTTGTTTTTTTTACAACCAGGGCCGAAACAGGCTTTCTTCCAAGGCTTTTGGTGTTTTCTGGAAACATGGCTATCATGAAAAGTTATTGACAGCTTTTTATGCGGTAGCACGAATTTGCCGTTGCGACCTGCATTTTGCTGAATCAAAATAAATGCCTTGAAAAGTTTAAAAACACTTCATGGAAGTGTTGTGTTCGGTTCTTTTACAAGTCAAGCCTGCTGCTTTGAGTTCACAGGGAGCCATGCTCACTGTACATAGTCTGCTCTCTAGCGGTAAAACATTTAACTACAATGCTGTGGATGTCACCACATAATATAGCTTTCAAACTCGTGTTATAGTTTCAATGTCGGAGTTTAAATTAGGCTTGCTGTTTCCGGATGCCATTCGTGATGGGTGTTGTAAAAAATAGTTTCTTAAACGATTGAAGTGCACATAAGAAAAAGAAAAAGCTTACAGCACCTGGTATTCCCAGGCGGTCTCCCATCCAAGTACTAACCAGGCCCGACCCTGCTTAGCTTCCGAGATCGGACGAGATCGGGCGTTCTCAGGGTAGTATGGCCGTAAGCCGTGAGGTGACCAAACATTTTGCATTTTATAGACACAATCGCCCCTGAAACTAGCGAGCGAGCCAATGAAGCCTTCAAAACTGCTTCGGCACATGGAGACCAAGCATTCTGCATTAAAAGACAAACCTTAACCACTTCGGGTTTCATTGTCTCCGATTACGCCTGGATGGGACCGGCTCGTTTCTGGGAAACAAGCTCGGTGCTCCCAATAATTCAACGTAATGGTGACTTTTATTTTTATGTGGTTTATATTTGTTTTTATCCCAGTCGTATCATTTTATTTAATCGTATTTATATATATTTATTATAAATGTAGTATTTATTTATATAGATTTATTGTTTATTTATATATATAAAGGCAGGTCCGCAAAAATATTTCTGACGCGTAGCTGGTCCGTGGCGCAAGAAAGGTTGGGGACCACTAGTCTGAAAGAATCTGGCCGTAACTGGAATAGGGTTCTACGCGAATGCCCAACGGAAAAGTGAAGTGCACAAAACCTGCATTTGGCTGTATCAAAATAAATGTCATGAAAAAGGTAAAAACACTACATGGAAGCGCAATGTGTTGTGCTGGGTTCTTTTACAAGTAAAGACTGCTGCTTTGAGTTCACAGGGAGCCATGCTCTTTATTCACTGTACATAGTCTGTCCTCTAGCGGTAAAAACGTGAACTGCAATGCTATGGCTGTCGCCACACAATGTAGGTTTTAAACTCGTGTTGTAGTTTCAGTGTCGGAGTTCAAACTAGGCTTGCAGTTTCCGAATGCCATTCGTGATGGGTGCTGTAAAAAGTTCTTGGCTTAAACGATTGAAGTGCACATAAGAAAAAAAAAAAAAAGAAAAAAAAGCTTACGGTAACTGGTATTCCCAGGCGGTCTCCCATCCAAGTACTAACCAGGCCCGACCCTGCTTAGCCTCCGAGATCGGACGAGATCGGGCGCTCTCAGGGTAGTATGGCCGTAAGCCGTGAGACCGCTCAGAATTTTTCATTTTATAGACACAATCGCCCCTGAAACCATGCCAAGCAGCGGCGGGACATGATGGCTGTGGTAAAAGTTTCCTTTCACAATTGACGTGGGAAAAAAAAAAAAAAAAAAAAGGCTTTCAGCACCTGGTATTCCCGGACGGTTGTTTTTTTTGTTTTTTTTACAACCAGGGCCGAAACAGGCTTTCTTCCAAGGCTTTTGGTGTTTTCTGGAAACATGGCTATCATGAAAAGTTATTGACAGCTTTTTATGCGGTAGCACGAATTTGCCGTTGCGACCTGCATTTTGCTGAATCAAAATAAATGCCTTGAAAAGTTTAAAAACACTTCATGGAAGTGTTGTGTTCGGTTCTTTTAAAAGTCAAGCCTGCTGCTTTGAGTTCACAGGGAGCCATGCTCACTGTACATAGTCTGCTCTCTAGCGGTAAAACATTTAACTACAATGCTGTGGATGTCACCACATAATATAGCTTTCAAACTCGTGTTATAGTTTCAATGTCGGAGTTTAAATTAGGCTTGCTGTTTCCGGATGCCATTCGTGATGGGTGTTGTAAAAAATAGTTTCTTAAACGATTGAAGTGCACATAAGAAAAAGAAAAAGCTTACAGCACCTGGTATTCCCAGGCGGTCTCCCATCCAAGTACTAACCAGGCCCGACCCTGCTTAGCCTCCGAGATCGGACGAGATCGGGCGCTCTCAGGGTAGTATGGCCGTAAGCCGTGAGACCGCTCAGAATTTTTCATTTTATAGACACAATCGCCCCTGAAACCATGCCAAGCAGCGGTGGGACTTGATGGCTGTGGTAAAAGTTTCCTTTCACAATTGACGTGGGAAAGAAAAAAAAAAAAGGCTTTCAGCACCTGGTATTCCCGGACGGTCTCCCTTCCCTTTTGTTTTTTTTTACAACCAGGGCCGAAACAGGCTTTCTTCCAAGACTTTTGGTGTTTTCTGGAAACATGGCTATCATGAAAAGTTATTGACAGCTTTTTATGCGGTAGCACGAATTTGCCGTTGCGACCTGCATTTTGCTGAATCAAAATAAATGCCTTGAAAAGTTTAAAAACACTTCATGGAAGTGTTGTGTTGGGTTCTTTTACAAGTCAAGCCTGCTGCTTTGAGTTCACAGGGAGCCATGCTCACTGTACATAGTCTGCCCTCTAGCGGTAAAAAATTGAACTACAATGCTGTGGATGTCACCACATAATATAGCTTTCAAACTCGTGTTATAGTTTCAATGTTCAATGTAAAGGCATCCAGGCCGATTCGGAGGCAGGTTCGAGTGTGGCCAGAGGGTGCCTCCGATGCACTTCGTGACTGCTTCGACACCACTGACTGGGACTTGTTTAAGCAGGCAGCCACCTACAACGATTGGACGGACATAGAGGAGTATACTGACTCTGTTACCTCTTACATCACGAAGTGCATCGATGATGTGACTTGCTCGAAATCCGTCGTCACTCGCGCGAACTGGAAGCCGTGGCTGACGGGGGCTGTCCTCAGACTGTTGAGGGCCAGGGACAAGGCTTTCAGAGCGGGGGATGAGGCTGGCTTGAGGACAGCGAGGGCCGACCTGTCCCGAGGCATCAAAGAAGCGAAGAAGGCGTTCTCGTGCAAGTTCTCCACCCACTTCAAGGACAGCAAGGACACACGTAGCCTTTGGCGGGGCATTCAGACCATCACGGACTACAAGCCCGCGCCGAGGAGCTGTGAGGGCGACGTCCGTCTGCTGAACGATCTGAACCGCTTCTTTGCGGTTCTTTGAGGCCGTGCGCACGAGCCAAGTGGCCGAAAATAGCCCCCGCCGAGCGGATCGGCTGTTTATAAGCACCGCGGAGGTGGTCGCGGCGCCTCATTCGACTTCCAGCGGCCGGCGAGCTCGCGCACCCGCCCGGCACATCCGGGAGGCCGTGCGCACGAGCCAAGTGGCCGAAAATAGCCCCCGCCGAGCGGATCGGCTGTTTATAAGCACCGCGGAGGTGGTCGCGGCGCCTCATTCGACTTCCAGCGGCCGGCGAGCTCGCGCACCCGCCCGGCACATCCGGGAGGCCGTGCGCACGAGCCAAGTGGCCGAAAATAGCCCCCGCCGAGCGGATCTGCTGTTTATAAGCACCGCGGAGGTGGTCGCGGCGCCTCATTCGACTTCCAGCGGCCGGCGAGCTCGCGCACCCGCCCGGCACATCCGGGAGGCCGTGCGCACGAGCCAAGTGGCCGAAAATAGCCCCCGCCGAGCGGATCGGCGGTTTACAAGCACCGCGGAGGTGGTCGCGGCGCCTCATTCGACTTCCAGCGGCCGGCGAGATCGCGCACCCGCCCGGCACATCCGGGAGGCCGTGCGCACGAGCCAAGTGGCCGAAAATAGCCCCCGCCGAGCGGATCGGCTATTTATAAGCACCGCGGAGGTGGTCGCGGCGCCTCATTCGACTTCCAGCGGCCGGCGAGCTCGCGCACCCGCCCGGCACATCCGGGAGGCCGTGCGCACGAGCCAAGTGGCCGAAAATAGCCCCCGCCGAGCGGATCGGCTGTTTATAAGCACCGCGGAGGTGGTCGCGGCGCCTCATTCGACTTCCAGCGGCCGGCGAGCTCGCGCACCCGCCCGGCACATCCGGGAGGCCGTGCGCACGAGCCAAGTGGCCGAAAATAGCCCCCGCCGAACGGATCGGCTGTTTATAAGCACCGCGGAGGTGGTCGCGGCGCCTCATTCGACTTCCAGCGGCCGGCGAGCTCGCGCACCCGCCCGGCACATCCGGGAGGCCGTGCGCACGAGCCAAGTGGCCGAAAATAGCCCCCGCCGAGCGGATCGGCTGTTTATAAGCACCGCGGAGGTGGTCGCGGCGCCTCATTCGACTTCCAGCGGCCGGCGAGCTCGCGCACCCGCCCGGCACATCCGGGAGGCCGTGCGCACGAGCCAAGTGGCCGAAAATAGCCCCCGCCGAGCGGATCGGCTGTTTATAAGCACCGCGGAGGTGGTCGCGGCGCCTCATTCGACTTCCAGCGGCCGGTGAGCTCGCGCACCCGCCCGGCACATCCGGGAGGCCGTGCGCACGAGCCAAGTGGCCGAAAATAGCCCCCGCCGAGCGGATGGCTGTTTATAAGCACCGCGGAGGTGGTCGCGGCGCCTCATTCGACTTCCAGCGGCCGGCGAGCTCGCGCACCCGCCCGGCACATCCGGGAGGCCGTGCGCACGAGCCAAGTGGCCGAAAATAGCCCCCGCCGAGCGGATCGGCTGTTTATAAGCACCGCGGAGGTGGTCGCGGCGCCTCATTCGACTTCCAGCGGCCGGCGAGCTCGCGCACCCGCCCGGCACATCCGGGAGGCCGTGCGCACGAGCCAAGTGGCCGAAAATAGCCCCCGCCGAGCGGATCGGCTGTTTATAAGCACCGCGGAGGTGGTCGCGGCGCCTCATTCGACGTCAAGCGGCCGGCGAGCTCGCGCACCCGCCCGGCACATCCGGGAGGCCGTGCGCACGAGCCAAGTGGCCGAAAATAGCCCCCGCCGAGCGGATCGGCTGTTTATAAGCACCGCGGAGGTGGTCGCGGCGCCTCATTCGACTTCCAGCGGCCGGCGAGCTCGCGCACCCGCCCGGCACATCCGGGAGGCCGTGCGCACGAGCCAAGTGGCCGAAAATAGCCCCCGCCGATCGGATCGGCTGTTTATAAGCACCGCGGAGGTGGTCGCGGCGCCTCATTCGACTTCCAGCGGCCGGCGAGCTCGCGCACCCGCCCGGCACATCCGGGAGGCCGTGCGCACGAGCCAAGTGGCCGAAAATAGCCCCCGCCGATCGGATCGGCTGTTTATAAGCACCGCGGAGGTGGTCGCGGCGCCTCATTCGACTTCCAGCGGCCGGCGAGCTCGCGCACCCGCCCGGCACATCCGGGAGGCCGTGCGCACGAGCCAAGTGGCCGAAAATAGCCCCCGCCGAGCGGATCGGCTGTTTATAAGCACCGCGGAGGTGGTCGCGGCGCCTCATTCGACTTCCAGCGGCCGGCGAGCTCGCGCACCCGCCCGGCACATCCGGGAGGCCGTGCGCACGAGCCAAGTGGCCGAAAATAGCCCCCGCCGAGCGGATCGGCTGTTTATAAGCACCGCGGAGGTGGTCGCGGCGCCTCATTCGACTTCCAGCGGCCGGCGAGCTCGCGCACCCGCCCGGCACATCCGGGAGGCCGTGCGCACGAGCCAAGTGGCCGAAAATAGCCCCCGCCGAGCGGATCGGCTGTTTATAAGCACCGCGGAGGTGGTCGCGGCGCCTCATTCGACTTCCAGCGGCCGGCGAGCTCGCGCACCCGCCCGGCACATCCGGGAGGCCGTGCGCACGAGCCAAGTGGCCGAAAATAGCCCCCGCCGAGCGGATCGGCTGTTTATAAGCACCGCGGAGGTGGTCGCGGCGCCTCATTCGACTTCAAGCGGCCGGCGAGCTCGCGCACCCGCCCGGCACATCCGGGAGGCCGTGCGCACGAGCCAAGTGGCCGAAAATAGCCCCCGCCGAGCGGATCGGCTGTTTATAAGCACCGCGGAGGTGGTCGCGGCGCCTCATTCGACTTCCAGCGGCCGGCGAGCTCGCAAACCCGCCCGGCACATCCGGGAGGCCGTGCGCACGAGCCAAGTGGCCGAAAATAGCCCCCGCCGAGCGGATCGGCGGTTTATAAGCACCGCGGAGGTGGTCGCGGCGCCTCATTCGACTTCCAGCGGCCGGCGAGCTCGCGCACCCGCCCGGCACATCCGGGAGGCCGTGCGCACGAGCCAAGAGGCCGAAAATAGCCCCCGCCGAGCGGATCGGCGGTTTATAAGCACCGCGGAGGTGGTCGCGGCGCCTCATTCGACTTCCAGCGGCCGGCGAGCTCGCGCACCCGCCCGGCACATCCGGGAGGCCGTGCGCACGAGCCAAGTAGCCGAAAATAGCCCCCGCCGAGCGGATCGGCTGTTTATAAGCACCGCGGAGGTGGTCGCGGCGCCTCATTCGACTTCCAGCGGCCGGCGAGCTCGCGCACCCGCCCGGCACATCCGGGAGGCCGTGCGCACGAGCCAAGTGGCCGAAAATAGCCCCCGCCGAGCCGATCGGCTGTTTATAAGCACCGCGGAGGTGGTCGCGGCTCCTCACTCGACTTCAAGCGGCCGGCGAGCTCGCGCACCCGCCCGGCACATCCGGGAGGCCGTGCGCACGAGCCAAGTGGCCGAAAATAGCCCCCGCCGAGCGGATCGGCTGTTTATAAGCACCGCGGAGGTGGTCGCGGCGCCTCATTCGACTTCCAGCGGCCGGCGAGCTCGCGCACCCGCCCGGCACATCCGGGAGGCCGTGCGCACGAGCCAAGTGGCCGAAAATAGCCCCCGCCGAGCGGATCGGCTGTTTATAAGCACCGCGGAGGTGGTCGCGGCGCCTCATTCGACTTCCAGCGGCCGGCGAGCTCGCGCACCCGCCCGGCACATCCGGGAGGCCGTGCGCACGAGCCAAGTGGCCGAAAAAAGCCCCCGCCGAGCGGATCGGCTGTTTATAAGCACCGCGGAGGTGGTCGCGGCGCCTCATTCGACTTCCAGCGGCCGGCGAGCTCGCGCACCCGCCCGGCACATCCGGGAGGCCGTGCGCACGAGCCAAGTGGCCGAAAATAGCCCCCGCCGAGCGGATCGGCGGTTTATAAGCACCGCGGAGGTGGTCGCGGCGCCTCATTCGACTTCCAGCGGCCGGCGAGCTCGCGCACCCGCCCGGCACATCCGGGAGGCCGTGCGCACGAGCCAAGTGGCCGAAAATAGCCCCCGCCGAGCGGATCGGCTGTTTATAAGCACCGCGGAGGTGGTCGCGGCGCCTCATTCGACTTCCAGCGGCCGGCGAGCTCGCGCACCCGCCCGGCACATCCGGGAGGCCGTGCGCACGAGCCAAGTGGCCGAAAATAGCCCCCGCCGAGCGGATCGGCTGTTTATAAGCACCGCGGAGGTGGTCGCGGCGCCTCATTCGACTTCCAGCGGCCGGCGAGCTCGCGCACCCGCCCGGCACATCCGGGAGGCCGTGCGCACGAGCCAAGTGGCCGAAAATAGCCCCCGCCGAGCGGATCGGCTGTTTATAAGCACCGCGGAGGTGGTCGCGGCGCCTCATTCGACTTCAAGCGGCCGGCGAGCTCGCGCACCCGCCCGGCACATCCGGGAGGCCGTGCGCACGAGCCAAGTGGCCGAAAATAGCCCCCGCCGAGCGGATCGGCTGTTTATAAGCACCGCGGAGGTGGTCGCGGCGCCTCATTCGACTTCCAGCGGCCGGCGAGCTCGCGAACCCGCCCGGCACATCCGGGAGGCCGTGCGCACGAGCCAAGTGGCCGAAAATAGCCCCCGCCGAGCGGATCGGCGGTTTATAAGCACCGCGGAGGTGGTCGCGGCGCCTCATTCGACTTCCAGCGGCCGGCGAGCTCGCGCACCCGCCCGGCACATCCGGGAGGCCGTGCGCACGAGCCAAGAGGCCGAAAATAGCCCCCGCCGAGCGGATCGGCGGTTTATAAGCACCGCGGAGGTGGTCGCGGCGCCTCATTCGACTTCCAGCGGCCGGCGAGCTCGCGCACCCGCCCGGCACATCCGGGAGGCCGTGCGCACGAGCCAAGTAGCCGAAAATAGCCCCCGCCGAGCGGATCGGCTGTTTATAAGCACCGCGGAGGTGGTCGCGGCGCCTCATTCGACTTCCAGCGGCCGGCGAGCTCGCGCACCCGCCCGGCACATCCGGGAGGCCGTGCGCACGAGCCAAGTGGCCGAAAATAGCCCCCGCCGAGCCGATCGGCTGTTTATAAGCACCGCGGAGGTGGTCGCGGCTCCTCACTCGACTTCAAGCGGCCGGCGAGCTCGCGCACCCGCCCGGCACATCCGGGAGGCCGTGCGCACGAGCCAAGTGGCCGAAAATAGCCCCCGCCGAGCGGATCGGCTGTTTATAAGCACCGCGGAGGTGGTCGCGGCGCCTCATTCGACTTCCAGCGGCCGGCGAGCTCGCGCACCCGCCCGGCACATCCGGGAGGCCGTGCGCACGAGCCAAGTGGCCGAAAATAGCCCCCGCCGAGCGGATCGGCTGTTTATAAGCACCGCGGAGGTGGTCGCGGCGCCTCATTCGACTTCCAGCGGCCGGCGAGCTCGCGCACCCGCCCGGCACATCCGGGAGGCCGTGCGCACGAGCCAAGTGGCCGAAAAAAGCCCCCGCCGAGCGGATCGGCTGTTTATAAGCACCGCGGAGGTGGTCGCGGCGCCTCATTCGACTTCCAGCGGCCGGCGAGCTCGCGCACCCGCCCGGCACATCCGGGAGGCCGTGCGCACGAGCCAAGTGGCCGAAAATAGCCCCCGCCGAGCGGATCGGCGGTTTATAAGCACCGCGGAGGTGGTCGCGGCGCCTCATTCGACTTCAAGCGGCCGGCGAGCTCGCGCACCCGCCCGGCACATCCGGGAGGCCGTGCGCACGAGCCAAGTGGCCGAAAATAGCCCCCGCCGAGCGGATCGGCTGTTTATAAGCACCGCGGAGGTGGTCGCGGCGCCTCATTCGACTTCCAGCGGCCGGCGAGCTCGCGCACCCGCCCGGCACATCCGGGAGGCCGTGCGCACGAGCCAAGTGGCCGAAAATAGCCCCCGCCGAGCGGATCGGCGGTTTACAAGCACCGCGGAGGTGGTCGCGGCGCCTCATTCGACTTCCAGCGGCCGGCGAGATCGCGCACCCGCCCGGCACATCCGGGAGGCCGTGCGCACGAGCCAAGTGGCCGAAAATAGCCCCCGCCGAGCGGATCGGCTATTTATAAGCACCGCGGAGGTGGTCGCGGCGCCTCATTCGACTTCCAGCGGCCGGCGAGCTCGCTAATCCGCCCGGCACATCCGGGAGGCCGTGCGCACGAGCCAAGTGGCCGAAAATAGCCCCCGCCGAGCGGATCGGCTGTTTATAAGCACCGCGGAGGTGGTCGCGGCGCCTCATTCGACTTCCAGCGGCCGGCGAGCTCGCGCACCCGCCCGGCACATCCGGGAGGCCGTGCGCACGAGCCAAGTGGCCGAAAATAGCCCCCGCCGAGCGGATCGGCTGTTTATAAGCACCGCGGAGGTGGTCGCGGCGCCTCATTCGACTTCCAGCGGCCGGCGAGCTCGCGCACCCGCCCGGCACATCCGGGAGGCCGTGCGCACGAGCCAAGTGGCCGAAAATAGCCCCCGCCGAGCGGATCGGCTGTTTATAAGCACCGCGGAGGTGGTCGCGGCGCCTCATTCGACTTCCAGCGGCCGGCGAGCTCGCGCACCCGCCCGGCACATCCGGGAGGCCGTGCGCACGAGCCAAGTGGCCGAAAATAACCCCCGCCGAGCGGATCGGCTGTTTATAAGCACCGCGGAGGTGGTCGCGGCGCCTCATTCGACTTCCAGCGGCCGGCGAGCTCGCGCACCCGCCCGGCACATCCGGGAGGCCGTGCGCACGAGCCAAGTGGCCGAAAATAGCCCCCGCCGAGCGGATCGGCTGTTTATAAGCACCGCGGAGGTGGTCGCGGCGCCTCATTCGACTTCCAGCGGCCGGCGAGCTCGCGCACCCGCCCGGCACATCCGGGAGGCCGTGCGCACGAGCCAAGTAGCCGAAAATAGCCCCCGCCGAGCGGATCGGCTGTTTATAAGCACCGCGGAGGTGGTCGCGGCGCCTCATTCGACTTCCAGCGGCCGGCGAGCTCGCGCACCCGCCCGGCACATCCGGGAGGCCGTGCGCACGAGCCAAGTGGCCGAAAATAGCCCCCGCCGAGCCGATCGGCTGTTTATAAGCACCGCGGAGGTGGTCGCGGCTCCTCACTCGACTTCAAGCGGCCGGCGAGCTCGCGCACCCGCCCGGCACATCCGGGAGGCCGTGCGCACGAGCCAAGTGGCCGAAAATAGCCCCCGCCGAGCGGATCGGCTGTTTATAAGCACCGCGGAGGTGGTCGCGGCGCCTCATTCGACTTCCAGCGGCCGGCGAGCTCGCGCACCCGCCCGGCACATCCGGGAGGCCGTGCGCACGAGCCAAGTGGCCGAAAATAGCCCCCGCCGAGCGGATCGGCTGTTTATAAGCACCGCGGAGGTGGTCGCGGCGCCTCATTCGACTTCCAGCGGCCGGCGAGCTCGCGCACCCGCCCGGCACATCCGGGAGGCCGTGCGCACGAGCCAAGTGGCCGCCGAAAATAGCCCCCGCCGAGCGGATCGGCTGTTTATAAGCACCGCGGAGGTGGTCGCGGCGCCTCATTCGACTTCCAGCGGCCGGCGAGCTCGCGCACCCGCCCGGCACATCCGGGAGGCCGTGCGCACGAGCCAAGTGGCCGAAAATAGCCCCCGCCGAGCGGATCGGCTGTTTATAAGCACCGCGGAGGTGGTCGCGGCGCCTCATTCGACTTCCAGCGGCCGGTGAGCTCGCGCACCCGCGTGGCACATCCGGGAGGCCGTGCGCACGAGCCAAGTGGCCGAAAATAGCCCCCGCCGAGCGGATCGGCTGTTTATAAGCACCGCGGAGGTGGTCGCGGCGCCTCATTCGACTTCCAGCGGCCGGCGAGCTCGCGCACCCGCCCGGCACATCTGGGAGGCCGTGCGCACGAGCCAAGTGGCCGAAAATAGCCCCCGCCGAGCGGATCGGCTGTTTATAAGCACCGCGGAGGTGGTCGCGGCGCCTCATTCGACTTCCAGCGGCCGGCGAGCTCGCGCACCCGCCCGGCACATCCGGGAGGCCGTGCGCACGAGCCAAGTGGCCGAAAATAGCCCCCGCCGAGCGGATCGGCTGTTTATAAGCACCGCGGAGGTGGTCGCGGCGCCTCATTCGACTTCCAGCGGCCGGCGAGCTCGCGCACCCGCCCGGCACATCCGGGAGGCCGTGCGCACGAGCCAAGTGGCCGAAAATAGCCCCCGCCGAGCGGATCGGCTGTTTATAAGCACCGCGGAGGTGGTCGCGGCGCCTCATTCGACTTCCAGCGGCCGGCGAGCTCGCGCACCCGCCCGGCACATCCGGGAGGCCGTGCGCACGAGCCAAGTGGCCGAAAATAGCCCCCGCCGAGCGGATCGGCTGTTTATAAGCACCGCGGAGGTGGTCGCGGCGCCTCATTCGACTTCCAGCGGCCGGCGAGCTCGCGCACCCGCCCGGCACATCCGGGAGGCCGTGCGCACGAGCCAAGTGGCCGAAAATAGCCCCCGCCGAGCCGATCGGCTGTTTATAAGCACCGCGGAGGTGGTCGCGGCGCCTCACTCGACTTCAAGCGGCCGGCGAGCTCGCGCACCCGCCCGGCACATCCGGGAGGCCGTGCGCACGAGCCAAGTGGCCGAAAATAGCCCCCGCCGAGCGGATCGGCTGTTTATAAGCACCGCGGAGGTGGTCGCGGCGCCTCATTCGACTTCCAGCGGCCGGCGAGCTCGCGCACCCGCCCGGCACATCCGGGAGGCCGTGCGCACGAGCCAAGTGGCCGAAAATAGCCCCCGCCGATCGGATCGGCTGTTTATAAGCACCGCGGAGGTGGTCGCGGCGCCTCATTCGACTTCCAGCGGCCGGCGAGCTCGCGCACCCGCCCGGCACATCCGGGAGGCCGTGCGCACGAGCCAAGTGGCCGAAAATAGCCCCCGCCGATCGGATCGGCTGTTTATAAGCACCGCGGAGGTGGTCGCGGCGCCTCATTCGACTTCCAGCGGCCGGCGAGCTCGCGCACCCGCCCGGCACATCCGGGAGGCCGTGCGCACGAGCCAAGTGGCCGAAAATAGCCCCCGCCGAGCGGATCGGCTGTTTATAAGCACCGCGGAGGTGGTCGCGGCGCCTCATTCGACTTCCAGCGGCCGGCGAGCTCGCGCACCCGCCCGGCACATCCGGGAGGCCGTGCGCACGAGCCAAGTGGCCGAAAATAGCCCCCGCCGAGCGGATCGGCTGTTTATAAGCACCGCGGAGGTGGTCGCGGCGCCTCATTCGACTTCCAGCGGCCGGCGAGCTCGCGCACCCGCCCGGCACATCCGGGAGGCCGTGCGCACGAGCCAAGTGGCCGAAAATAGCCCCCGCCGAGCGGATCGGCGGTTTATAAGCACCGCGGAGGTGGTCGCGGCGCCTCATTCGACTTCCAGCGGCCGGCGAGCTCGCGCACCCGCCCGGCACATCCGGGAGGCCGTGCGCACGAGCCAAGTGGCCGAAAATAGCCCCCGCCGAGCGGATCGGCTGTTTATAAGCACCGCGGAGGTGGTCGCGGCGCCTCATTCGACTTCCAGCGGCCGGCGAGCTCGCGCACCCGCCCGGCACATCCTGGAGGCCGTGCGCACGAGCCAAGTGGCCGAAAATAGCCCCCGCCGAGCGGATCGGCTGTTTATAAGCACTGCGGAGGTGGTCGCGGCGCCTCATTCGACTTCCAGCGGCCGGCGAGCTCGCGCACCCGCCCGGCACATCCGGGAGGCCGTGCGCACGAGCCAAGTGGCCGAAAATAGCCCCCGCCGAGCGGATCGGCTGTTTATAAGCACCGCGGAGGTGGTCGCGGCGCCTCATTCGACTTCCAGCGGCCGGCGAGCTCGCGCACCCGCCCGGCACATCCGGGAGGCCGTGCGCACGAGCCAAGTGGCCGAAAATAGCCCCCGCCGAGCGGATCGGCGGTTTATAAGCACCGCGGAGGTGGTCGCGGCGCCTCATTCGACTTCAAGCGGCCGGCGAGCTCGCGCACCCGCCCGGCACATCCGGGAGGCCGTGCGCACGAGCCAAGTGGCCGAAAATAGCCCCCGCCGAGCGGATCGGCTGTTTATAAGCACCGCGGAGGTGGTCGCGGCGCCTCATTCGACTTCCAGCGGCCGGCGAGCTCGCGCACCCGCCCGGCACATCCGGGAGGCCGTGCGCACGAGCCAAGTGGCCGAAAATAGCCCCCGCCGAGCGGATCGGCGGTTTATAAGCACCGCGGAGGTGGTCGCGGCGCCTCATTCGACTTCAAGCGGCCGGCGAGCTCGCGCACCCGCCCGGCACATCCGGGAGGCCGTGCGCACGAGCCAAGTGGCCGAAAATAGCCCCCGCCGAGCGGATCGGCTGTTTATAAGCACCGCGGAGGTGGTCGCGGCGCCTCATTCGACTTCCAGCGGCCGGCGAGCTCGCGCACCCGCCCGGCACATCCGGGAGGCCGTGCGCACGAGCCAAGTGGCCGAAAATAGCCCCCGCCGAGCGGATCGGCGGTTTACAAGCACCGCGGAGGTGGTCGCGGCGCCTCATTCGACTTCCAGCGGCCGGCGAGATCGCGCACCCGCCCGGCACATCCGGGAGGCCGTGCGCACGAGCCAAGTGGCCGAAAATAGCCCCCGCCGAGCGGATCGACTATTTATAAGCACCGCGGAGGTGGTCGCGGCGCCTCATTCGACTTCCAGCGGCCGGCGAGCTCGCGCACCCGCCCGGCACATCCGGGAGGCCGTGCGCACGAGCCAAGTGGCCGAAAATAGCCCCCGCCGAGCGGATCGGCTGTTTATAAGCACCGCGGAGGTGGTCGCGGCGCCTCATTCGACTTCCAGCGGCCGGCGAGCTCGCGCACCCGCCCGGCACATCCGGGAGGCCGTGCGCACGAGCCAAGTGGCCGAAAATAGCCCCCGCCGAGCGGATCGGCTGTTTATATGCACCGCGGAGGTGGTCGCGGCGCCTCATTCGACTTCCAGCGGCCGGCGAGCTCGCGCACCCGCCCGGCACATCCGGGAGGCCGTGCGCACGAGCCAAGTGGCCGAAAATAGCCCCCGCCGAGCGGATCGGCTGTTTATAAGCACCGCGGAGGTGGTCGCGGCGCCTCATTCGACTTCCAGCGGCCGGCGAGCTCGCGCACCCGCCCGGCACATCCGGGAGGCC